>NC_137784.1:43246609-43786786 GCF_963455305.1 Plecotus auritus | reverse complement strand
ATGCATCCAAAATAGGAGCACCTATCTATATATATAAAAACCTATGCGACTGAATGACCAGTTGACCAGTCGCTATTAGGTGCACTGACCACCAGGGGGCAGGCACTCAATGCAGGAGCTGCCCCTTGGTGGTCAGTGCGCTCCCACAGCCAACCTCCTGTGGCCAGCCAACCTCCACGGTCCCTCCCCGCAGCTGGCCAGCCCCCCCCTAATGGCCCCTATTAGGGGGCTGGCTGGCCAACCTCCTGCAACCCTTTTCCCCAAAGCCAGCCAACCTCCTGTGGCCCCCTCCCCCGTGGCTGGCCAACTTCGCATGGCCCCTCCCCCTAGCTGACCAACCTCCTGCGGCCCCTCCCCTTGCCAGCCAGCTCTGATCGCCCCAATTGGGGCCAGTCAGCTCACCTCCCACAGTCCCTCCCCCTGGCCGGCCAACCTCCCATGGCCCCTCCCCCACACTGGCCAACCTCCTGCATCCCTTCCCCCCGGCCAGCCAACCTCCTGTGGCCCCTGTCCCCAGCCAGCCAACCTCCATGGCTCCTCCTCCCAGCCAGCTACCCTCCCATGGCCTTTCCCCTGGCTGACCAACCTCACGCTGCTCCTCCCCTGCAGCCAACCAACCTCCCATGGTCCCGATGGGTATTGGGCAAGACAGTCCCAATCGGCTCTGATATCCGGCCAAGCTGAGGAACCCCACCCGTGCACGAATTCGTGCATCGGGCCTCTAGTCCTATATAATAAAGAGCTAATATGCAAATGGTCATCACGCCCTCATGCTGCCACACCATAATGGCTCAGATACTCAACACTGGGGAGAGAGGAATGGGGACCAGCCAGGATGCTGCTCAGGAGAGGGACAAGCCACACGCCCTGCAGTCCCGGGGCACCAGCGCCTGCAGCTTCAGCCCAGGAGAGTGACAAGCCACCCGCCCCATGGTCCCAGGTGCCTGCTGCTGGCCAGAGGGAGGGAAGCCTGGATCCCAGGTGCCTGCAAGGCAGAGGCAGTTAGGGCTGCTCAGGCCAGCAGGGGAGCAGTTAGGGGTGATCAGGCAGGCAGGCAGAGGTGGTTAGGGGCAATCAGGCAGGCAGAGGGGTTAGGGATGATCAGGCAGGCAGGCAAGCAAGCAAGCAGTTAGGAACCAGCGGTCTCAGATTGCGAGAGGCGGTTAGACATCCCCCGAGGGGTCCCAGATTGGAGAGGGTGCAGGCTGGGCTGAGGGACCCCACCCCTCTGTGCAGAATTTCGTGCACCAGGCCTCTAATATATAGAGAAAACCTTGGTGGACATTAAAGTATAGACTGACAGAAATACAGTCATCCTAAAGGATTTTAACACTCAATGACATCAATAGGTAGTCAAATAATAAGGCAACAGTGACCTTAAACAACACACTGGATCAAAAAGATTTAATTAATATTTACAGAACATTTCATCCCAAAGGTGAAGAATATACAATCTTACCAAGTGCACACAAAACATTATCAAAGATAGACCAAGTTTTAGGACAAAAACTAAGTCTTAATAAATATAGGGAAATTGAAATCACATAAAACATCCTCTCTGACCACCATAGTATGTATAAAACTAGATGTCAATTATAATAAAAAACTGAAAACATTAAAAATATGGAGGCTAAATAACATTATTAAACAATTAATGAGTTAAAGTTAGATAAAGGAAGAAATAAAAAGTTACCTGAAGACAAGTGAAAATTAACACACAAAAACAAAAATCTATGGAACACAGCAAAAGTAGACCTGAGAAGGAAGTTCACAGCATTTCAGGCCAACTCAAGAAGCAAGAAAAAGCTTAAGTAAACAATCTAACCCTACACCTAAATGAACTAGAAAAAGAATAACAAAGCCCAGACTAAGTAGAAGGAAAGAGATAATAAAGATCAGAGTAGCAGTAAATGGCACAGAGACTAAAGAAACAATACAAACATCAATGAAACCAAGAGTAGGTTCTTTGAAAAGTCAAGTAAATTTACAAACCTTTCAAGCAGACTCTTCAATGAAAAAGGAATTAGACCCAAATGAATAAAATCAGAAATGAAAGATATGAAGTAACAATTGGCACCACAGAAATACAAAGGATTGTAAGACAATGCTATGATCAACTTTATGCCAACAAATTGGATAACCTAGGTGAAAAGGATAAATTCCTAGAAATATACAATCTTCCAAAAGTGAATCAAGAAGAATCAGAAAATCTGAATATACCAATTACAACTAATGAAATCAAAGCAGTAATCAGAAAATTCCCAGCAAACAAAAGTACTGTACTGATGGATTCACAGTTGAATTTTACCTAACATTCTAAGAAAAACTAATGTTTATTCTTCTCAAATTATTCCAAAGAAATTAAAGAGGAGGGAAGAGCCGAAACCGGTTTGGCTCAGTGGATAGAGCGTCGGCCTGCGGACTGAAGGGTCCTGGGTTTGATTCCGGTCAAGGGCATGTACCTTGGTTGTGGGCACATCCCCAGTGGGAGGTGTGCAGGAGGCAGCTGATCGATGTTTCTCTCTCATCGATGTTTCTAGCTCTCTATCCCTCTCCCTTCCTCTCTGTAAAATATAAATAAAATATATTTAATAAAAAAAAAAAAAAAGAGGAGGGAAGACTTCCAAGCTCATTTTATGAGGCCAGAATTATCCTATTTCCAAAACCAGATATGGGCACTACAATGAAAGAAAAGTATAGGCCAATTTCCCTGATGAACATAGATGCTAAAATCCTCAACTAAATATTAGCAAACCAGATCCAACAATACGCTGAAAAGATCATACATCATGATTGCATGGGATTTATTCTGGGGATGCAAGTTTGGTACAATACTCACAAACCAATAAATATAGCATATTACATGGACAAAATGAAGGATTAAAATAACATAATCTTATCAATAGATGCAGAAAAAGCATTTGTGAAAATCCAACACCCATCTAATAAAAGAGTAACATGCTAATTGACCATATTTTTATGATGCCCACCAGCCAATCAGGAGTGAGTATGAAAATTAACCCAACAAAGATGAAAGGTTCATTTGCATACGCAGGCGCCGAGCCATTCCAAGCCTCTGGGCAACGTGGGAAGGCGGAAAGGTGGCTCCAGGCCAGAGCATAAAGGCAGCTCCAGGCCAGAGCAGAAAGGTGGCTCCGGCCAGAGCGAAGGCGGTGCCAGCAGCCAGGGGAAGGAAGGCCCATTCTTGCACGAATCTTCATGCATCGGGCCTCTAGTCTATATATAAAACCCTAACATGCAAATAGAACGATCAGCCGAACAACCAAACAACTGAACAACCAGTCGCTATGACATGCGCTGACCACTAGGGGGCACGCGCGGAACATGGCAGGCGTTGGCAACAGGCAGCAGAGCATGGAACATGATGGGCAACAGCCGTGGCAGGATGGTGGAGCAGGTGAACGGGAGCACCAGACCAAGGTGGGGTGCCAGTCATTGTCATCAGGGTGAGCTTCTGGTGGTTACTGAAAATTCTTTGCTCCCATGTGCCCTGGTCCCGCCCGGTGCTTGCACCTGCTGCCGGCACTGGCCCTACTCGCACCCACTCCTGGCACCAAAGCTGCCGCTTGCACCCACTGCTGGTGCCTGGCGCTGGCCCTGATTGCTCGGTGCCATCAGCAGGTGTGTGAAAGAGGCTTCTCCACCTGCCCCTGCTCCTGAGGGGCAATTGGAGCATCAGCCACCACTTGCACCCACTGCAGGCGCGGGCCCCAATCGCTCTGCACTGTCAGCAGGTATGAGTGGGGCCTGTGCCATCAGCGCATGTGAGTGGCAGCAGCGGGAGTGGGGCTGCCACCAGACAGGGGACCAGGGGGCCGCGGCAAGAAGTGGAGGATGGGCCGAGACCTGCCCCTGTGCCCACTGCAGCCTCATGGCCCACAGTTCCTTTCAAGGTGCACAGATTTGTTCACTGGGCCCCTAGTTTATGATAAAAACTCTCAGCAAAATGAGAATGGAGTGATCATACCTCAAAATAGTAAAGCCCATATATGACAAACAGGCAGCCAATATCATACTCAATGGGGAAAAACTAAAAGTGTTTTCCTTAAGCTCAGGAACAAGACAGGGATATTTGCTTCCACCACTGTTATTTAACACGGTGCTAGAAGTCCTTGACACAGTGATGAGACATGAAGAAAAAAATAAAAGGCATCCAATATGGGGAGGAGGAAGTAAAACTGTCATTATTCGCAAATGACATGGTATTGTATATAGAAAACCTAAAGGACTCCAACTAAAAAATTCTCGATCTAATGAATTTGGAAAAGTTGGAAACAAAAATTAATATTCAGAAATCAGTTGCATTTTTATATGCCAATAATGGACTATCAAAAAGAGAAATTAAGAAACAAATTTCATTTATTATTACAACAAAAAAGATAAAGAATCTAGGATTAAATTTAACCAAGGAGGTCAAAGACTTGTACTTGGAAAATTATAAGATACTAAGTAAGGAAATGAGGAAAATACAGATTAAGGGAAGCATATAACATGTTCAAGAATAGGAAAAAAACAACATCATTGAAATGTCCATACTACCCAAAGCAATTTATGCTTTCAAGGAAATTCCTATCAAAATAGCAATGGTAGGGGATTCAGCATAGAGCAGGACCAGAGTGAGGGTGAGGGTGTTCAAGAAAGAGTGTGTGTGTGTGTGAGTATACGTGGGCATCTGTCTGTCAGTGCATGAAATCAAGGTAGGCAGTTTAGGTGCTCCTGGTAGAGGAACTGCCGGTTGCCACTGCTTGCTGCTCAGCCAAGCACTTCTCTCCTCTTGAGATTGGAGAGCATGCCATGTTGGTGGATCAACAGGGTCTTCTTCAGGAGGAGGCTACAAGGAGCAACCATGACCTAGTGCCACACAACTAGAGAGGAACACCCAGCCCCACCTCTGGGACCCAATGCCTCCAGACACACAAGCCTGATGTCATAACCAGGTGTACCTGAACCAGTGCCCCTAGACAACTGGCCCCACTGTCTTGACGCATGGCAAACCCGATCTGCCCTGCCACCTTGATGCATGTGGGACCACATGCACAGAGCTGCTGACCCAAATTGGCACACCTGAGCCTGCAACCCTGGAAAACTAGCCCCACTGCCTTAATGTGACCCCACACAGCCCTGCTAACCTGACCCACCACCCATGATGCATGGACCTGCCATTGAGGCCCAGTGTGACTGAATGGGCGCTCCTGGACAACTGGCACCATCACCTTGAAACTGACCTCACAGCAATGACCCAAGCTTCCAGACACATGGACTTGGCTCTGCAACAATGCACACTTAACCCGGCACCCCCAAGAGACCAGACCGCACAAACAACTTAATGAGGACTACAAGGAACTTAGTGAGAACTACAGCATCCTATCTAATCAAAGAGTAATATGCAAATTAAGCATCACTGTGCTACACCCACAAACCACGCCCACAAGCCATGCCCACAAGCCAATCAGGAGTGAATATGCAAATAAACCCAACCAAGATGGCTACCGCCACAGAGAGCAGGAGGGAGGCATGGGTTTCCCGGGCAATGGAGGAAGCCAAGCTTTCTGCCCGCCCTTGCCGGCCTAGGCCTCCACTCAAGGCTACAAAGTTTCAATGATAGAAGATACATAAACCCAAACAGAAATGGCGGCAGCCACGGAGCTGGAAAGAGGAGGAGGCTAGGGTTGCCACGGTGATGGAGGGAGCCAAGCTTCTGCAGCCCTGGCCGGCCCAGGCCTCCGCTTAAGGCTACAAAGTTTCAATTATAGAAGATACATAAACCCCAACAGAAATGGCTTCAGGGACAGAGCAAGCACAAGGCTTGGCTCCACTCCAGGCTACAAAGTTTCAATTATAGAAGATAAATAAACCCCAGATACCAGGGCCTCCGCTTGGGTTGCCAGGGGGCGTGGCCAGCCTGCAAACCACCACAGGCCCCTCACCCAGGCGACCCCACGCCCCAAGGAAACCCCCACCCTGATCTGGGACACCCTTCAGGGCAAACCAGCTGCCCCCCATGCATGCACCAGGCCTCTATCCTATGTAATAAAAGAGTAATATGCAGATTGACCATCACTCCAACACATAAGATGGCTACCCCTATATGGTCAAAGATCTTGCCCCCATGTGGACACAAGATGGCCACCACAAGATGGCCAGCAGGGGAGAGCAGTTGGGAGGGACCAGGTCTCCAAGGGAGGGAAGTTAGGGGTGACCAAGCCGGCAGAGGAGGGAAGTTGGGGCTGACCAGGCCTGCAGGGAAAGGCAGTTGGGAGGGACCCAGGCCTGCAGGTGAGAGCAGTTGGGGGAGACCAGGACTGCAGGGGAGGGCAGTTAGGGGTGACCAGGCCTGCAGGGGAGGGCAATTAGGGGTGACCAGACCTGCAGGGGAGGGCAGTTAGGGGCAAACAGTCTGGCAGAGGATCAGTTAGGCATCAATCAGGCTGGCAGGGGAGTGGTTAGGGGGTGATCAGGCTGCCAGGCAGAAGCGGTTAGGGGCAATCAGGAAGGCAGGCAGGCGAGCTGTTGGGAGCCAGCAGTCCTGGATTGTGAGAGGGATGTCTGACTGCCCATTTAGACCCGATCCTACCGGGATCGAGCCTAAACGGGCAGTCAGACATCCCTCGAGGGGTCCCAGATTGGAGAGGGTGCAGGCTGGGCTGAGGGACACCACCCCCCCCCCCCCCCGTGCACGAATTTCATGCACCGGGCCCCTAGTCATGAATAAAGAGGTAGAAACTATGAGTAAGAATAATCTGAAATGAACAATGATATACCTGAAATAAAGAATACCCTGGAAGAATCAACAGTAGATAAGAAGAAACTGAAGACTGAATCAGTGAATTAGAAGACAAGGTAGAAAAAAAATCACCCAATAAGAGTAGCAATTGGAAAAAAAATGTAAACAGCCTGAGGAGATTTTAAGGGAACTATGTGACAACATGAAAGATAACAACATCATCATCATAGGCATAAAACCAGAACAATATGCACAAGCAATAGAAAATCTATTTGAAGAAATAATGACAGAACACATCCCTACTTTGGTGAAGGAAAAAGCCACACAAGTCGAAGAAACACAGAGCGTTCCAAATGAGATGAATGCAAAAAGACCCACTTCAAGACACATCATAATTGAAATGGCAATGTTAAAGACAAAGAAAGAATCTTAAAGGCAGAAAGAGAGAGACAGAAAGTTAATTACAAGGGGCCTCCCATTAGACTGACAGCTGATTTCTCAATAGAAACAAGTCATGCCAGAAAGGGGTGGCATGAAGTATACAAAATAATGAAAAGCAATGGATACAATCCAAGAGTACTCTGTCCAGCAAGGCTATGATTAAAACTTGAAGGAAAAATAAAGAGCTTTGCAGACACAAAAATAAAGGCTAAAGGAGTTTATTACCACCAAACTAGCACTGCAAGAAATGCTAAAGGGACTGTTGTAAGAAAAAGAAATAGAAAGAAAGGGAGGGCCACAAGCATAAAGAATAAAAATGGCAACAAACAAGTATCCTAATATATAAAAATCCAGGGTCGTAACATCCAAAACAACCGAAGGCTCGACCAACTGGAAGTTAGTGCTGGGTTGCCAGCACTGACTGCCCCACTGCTGCGGATGCTGCGACCCAGCACTGACTGCCAAGGGGGCTGAGGATCAGGCCCAAAGGGAGGCCCAGGGAGAGAGAATCAGGGTCTGATCCATAGCTTCCATGGCAGCTGTTGATCAGCCCTTGCCTGTCTCTTTCTCTCAGGGCCTGGCCAGCAGCTGTGCCTCTCTTTCTCTTAGGCCTTGGCTGGGGCTGATGCTCAGCCCCGCCTCACTGATAAGGCCCATTGATAGGCCTGGAGACACTGACTGACATAGAAACTGACCAATCAGAACCAAATCTGGGTGAAGTGTGAGGAGCCAATGGCTGCCTAGGAGGCAGAGCTTTTGACGCTGACTGGCATAGAAACTGACCAGTCAGAACCTAATTTGGGTGAACTGCAAAGGAAGAACCCAAGGTAGGGGCTGAGGAGGGTTTTTAAGGGCAACAGCTGTTTGGTGTAAAGTGTAAGAAAACGGTTCAATTTTTTAATGACCAGTTTGGCAGTATAGTGCATATGGCTGGCTATCAGTCCAGATATAGGGATTATGTATTTTTGTCTGCCAAGAGCATCTCCCCCTGATGAAAATGTCTCCCCCCCACTTTAAGCAATCCTATCCTATATAATCTATCTATACTACTAAAAGGGTAATATGCTACTTAGACCAGGTCAACCAGCCATCTTCTGGACGTCTGACTTCCTTCTGGACAAAGTCATGGTGGTGGGGGGCCAAGGCAGTGGCTGTTAGGGGCTATCAGGCCAGCAGGGGAGGGCAGTTGGGGGTGATCAGGCAGGGAGAGGCAGTTGGGAGCAAGATCAGACCAGCAGGGGAGAGCAGTTGGGAGCAAGATCAGGCCGGCAGGGGAGGGCAGTTAGGGGCAATCAGGCAGGCAGGCAGAGAGGTTAGGGGTGATCAGGCAGGCAGGCAGAGGCAGTTAGGGACGATCAGACAGGTAAGCCGGTGAGTGGTTAGGAGCCAGCGGTCCCAGATTATGAGAGGTATGTCTGACCAGTGGTCAGACATCTCCCAAGGAGTCCCCAATTGGGGAGGGTGCAGGCTGGGCTGAGGGAACCCCCGCCCATGCATAAATTTTGTGCACTGGGCCACTAGTCTATCAATAATAACCTTACATCTGAAGGGTGTCAATGTTTCCATCAACGGATATAGATTAGCTGAATGGATAAGAACACATGACCCATATTTATGCTGTCTGCAGGAGACCCACCTCAGAACAAAAAAATCACACAAGATGAAAGTGAAAGGATGAAACAAATTTCCAAGCAAATGGAAATGAAAAAAAAAAAAAAAAAAAAAGCTAGGATAGGAATACTCAGACCTGACAAAATAGACTTTAAAATGAAGGCCATAAGAAGAGATAATGAATACCAATTCATAATAATAAAGGAATCAATACAACAAGAGGATATAATCCTGGGAAACATATATGGACCCAATAAAGGAGCACACAAATATATTAAAAAAAACATTCTGGACTTTAAGGGAGAGATTGACAGCAATAAAATCATAGTAGGGGACTTAAATACCCCACTGATATAACTGGATAGATGTTCTAGACAAGAAAGATCAACAAGAGCCCTAACCAGTTTGGCTCGGTGGATAGAGCATCAGCCTGTGGACTGAAGGGTCCCATGTTCGAATCTGGTCAAGGGCATGTACCTTGGTTGCGGGCACATCCCCAGTGGGGAGTGTGCAGGAGGCAGTTGATCGATGTTTCTATCTCATCGATGTTTCTAGCTCTCTATCCCTCTCCCTCTCCTTCTCCCTTTCTCTCTGTAAAAAATCAGTAAAATATATTTTTTAAAAAAAAGATCAATAAGAAAGCAGAGTCCCTAAAGGACAAACTAGATCAAATGGATTTAATTGACATTTATAGAATATTTTACCCTAAAGCTTCAGAATATATGTTCTTCTCAAGGGCACATGGGACAGTCTCAAAAATAGACCACATGTCAGGACACAAACTAAGTCTCTGTGAATTCAAGAATGAAATTATATCGAGCATCTTCTTGGATTACAATGTCATTAAATTAGAAATTAACTACAGAAAAAAAAAACACTGAAAACCATAGAAACACATGGAGGATAAATACATTTTATTAAACAAGGAAGTGGTTACCAAGGAGATCATGGAAGAAATAAAAAACATCCTAGAAACCAATGAAAATGAACACACAACACCACAAAATATATGGGACATAGTGAAAAGAATTCTGAGAGGGAAGTTCATAGATCTACAGGCCTGCTTCAAGGAACAAGAAAAATTATTAATAAACTAACCCTACAAATAAGAAATTGGAAAGAGAAAGAGAAACCAAGATGGCAGCATAGGTAAACACCTAAACTGCTGCCTCGCACAACAATTTCAAAACTACAACTAAAAGACAGAACGGACACCATCCAGAACCACAGGAAAGCTGGCTGAGTGAAAATTCTACAACTAGAAGGAAAGAGAAAAGCTCACAGAGAATTGGAGGTACGGCAAAGGGTCTTTGTGCGCGCAGAGAGGAAGGGCGGCTGAGAGCCTGGCGGACTTTCTCTGGCGGAAGGGGGAAGGAAGCCCCCGACCGCACTGAACCCCAGTTCTGACTGCACTGAACCCCAGTTCCAGGCGAGCCCCTGGAGACCCACGCTCTTACGGGGGAGTCTGGACTCTCGGGCGGAGACTCGGGAGCCGGGGAAGGCGGAGGACTGAAAGCGCGCGTGCACGCCAGTGCGCACAAAGGCTGCAGAGGTTGCCACAGGCTTTCTCTAGTGGAAGGGAGTCAGAGGCTCCTGACTGCACTGAGCCCCAGTTCTGACTGTAGTGAACCCCAGTTCCAGGCGAGCCCCTGGGGACCCACACTCTTGTGGGGGGAGACTGGACTCTCGGGCGGAGACTCGGGAGCCGGGAAGGCAGAGGTCTGAAGGCACGTACGTGTGCGCAAGGGCAAGGCTGACGGGAAGCCAAGACTGAGACTCCACCCCATCCAAGCTGAGCACAGAGGCTATTGCAATTTGGCAAGTCTAATCCTATAAGGCTGTCTCCAGCACCGAACTTCTCCCAGCATAGACACAGCTGATCCTTACAGCCAACTGGCCTGGAGGTCAATTCTTCCCAGTGATACCAACAACAATCAAGACTTAATTACAAAAAGGCTGTACACACAGTCCACAAAGGGGTGCACCAAGAGTGTCCACCTCAGGTTAACTGGGGAGGCAGACCCACTGGGCCATATTGGAAACCTAGCACACAAATCTACCTTACCAACTCAGGGAAGCAGTGAAAATGCGGCGTCAAAGAATCAGATCACAAATGAAAGAAATGGAGGAAAACAAACGACTGGATATAGAATTCAAAACGATGGTTATAAGGCTTTTGAAGAATATCCTAGAAAAAGGCCGATAAATATAAGGAGACCCTCGAAGATATGAAAAAGGACCAACTAGAAATTAAACATACACTGACTGAAATAAAAAATATTATACAGAGACCCAAAAACAGACTAGAGGAACACAAAAATCAAGTCAAAGAATTGAATTACAAAGAAGCAAAAAACACTCAACCGAAAAAGCAAAAAGCAAAAAAAAAAAAAATCCAAAAAGTTGAAGATAATGTAAGAAGACTCTGGGACAACTTCAAGCATACCAACATCAGAATTATGGGGGTGCCAGAAGAAGAGAGAGAGCAAGATACTGAAAACCTATTTGAAGAAATAATGACCGAAAACTTCCCCCACCTGGTGAAAGAAATAGACTTACAAGTCCAGGAAACCCACAGAACCCCAAACAAAAGGAATCCAAAGAGGACCACACCAAGACACATCATAATTAAAATGCAAGAGCAAAAGACAAAGAGAGAATATTAAAAGCAGCAAGAGAAAAACAGTTAGTTACCTACAAGGGAGCACCCATACGACTGTCAGCTGACTTTTCAACAGAAACTATGCAGGCCAGACGGGAGTGGCAAGAAATTTTCAATGTGATGAATAGCAAGAACCTACAACCAAGATTACTCTACCCAGCAAAGCTATCATTCAGAATTGAAGGGCAGATAAAGAGCTTCACAGACAAGAAAAAGCTAAAGGAGTTCATCACCGCCAAACCAGTATTATATGAAATGCTGAAAGGTATTCTTAAAGAAGAGGAAGAAGAAAAAAGTAAAGATAAAAATTATGAACAACAAATACATATCTATCAACAAGTGAACCTAAAAATCAAGTGAATTAAAAACCTGAGGGACAGAATAATCTGGTGAATATAATAGAATCAGGGGCATAGAAAGGGAGTGGACTGATAATTCTCAGTGGGAAAGGGGTATGGGGGGTTCATGAAGAGACTGGACAAAAATCATACACCTATGGATGAGGACAGTGGGGGGGGAGGTAAGGGCAGAAGGTGGGGTGGGAAATGGGTGGAGGGGAGCTATGGGGGGAAAAAGGAGAAATAATTGTAATAATCTGAATAAAGATTTATTTAAAAAAAAAGAAGTTAGAAAGAAAAATACAAGAAAAGCCCACAGCAAGTAGGAAGGAAATAATAAAGATCAGAGCATAAATAAATGACAAAGTCTAAAAAAAAAAAATCACTAAGGTCAATGAAACCAAGAGCTGGTTCTTTGAAAAGATAAACAATATTGATGAACCTTTAGCTAAACTCATCAAGAAACAAAGAGAGAGGACCCAAATAAGTAAAATCAGAAATGAAAGGGATGAAGTAACAACTGACTCTACAGAAAGAAAAAGGATTGTAAGAATATATGAAGAACAACTATATGCCAACAAGCTGAACAACCTGGACAAAATGGACAAATTCCCAGTAAAATACAATCTTCCAACACTTAACCAGGAAGAATCAGAAAACCTGAATTGACTGATAAAAACTGATGAAATTGAAGCAGTAATTAAAAATAAAAATAAAAATAAACCTCCCAGCAAACAAAAGCCCTGGTCTGGACCACTGCACATGGCACTTTTACCAAACAGTCAAGGAAACACTTATACCTGTCCTCCTCAAACTTTTTTTTTTTTAAATCTAATAATAAGAAACACTCTGAGCTCTTTTTATGATGCCAGAATAACCCTAATTTCAAAACTAGATAAAGACAGTATAAAGAAAGGGAATTACAGGCCAGTATACCTGATCAACATAGATGCTAAAATCCTCAAAAAAATATTACCAAATCAGATCCAGCCATGTACTAAAAAGATCATACACCATGACCTTTATTCCAGGATGCAAGGCTGGAACAATATTCGCAAATCAACAAATGTGATACATCACATAAACTAATTAAAAGACAAAAATCATGTAATCATATCAATAGACATAGAAAAGCATTTGAGAACAACATAAACTGATGAACAAAAATAGATCCAGAGACAGAAAAGCATCCATCAGACCATCAAACCTCAGAGGGAAGGTAGGTGAGGGTGGGATGGGGGGGGTAAGAGATCAACCAAAGGACTTGTATGCATGCATATAAGCATAACCAATGGACACAGACACAAGGGGGGTGAGGGCATGTGCTGGGGGTGGGAGTGGCCTGGGAGAGGTCAATGGAGGGGAAGGGGAAAGGAGATATATATAATACTTTACACAACAAAGAATTAAAAAGAAAAAAAGAAAAAGCATCCGACAAAATCCTACACACAGTTTTTATAAAAACTCTCAGCAAATTGGGAATACAGGGATCATACCTCAACATAATAAAGGCCAAACCTACAGTGAAAATCATACTCAATGGGCAAAAACTAAAACCATTTCCTCTAAAAATAGGAACAAAACAGGGATGTCCACTTTCACCACTGTTTCAACATAGTAGTAGAAGTGCTAGCCAGAGTGATAAGAAGAAAACATGAAAGGCATCCAAATTGGAATGGAGGAAGTAAAACTCTCATTATTCTCAGATGACATGATATTGTACATAGAAAACCCTAAAAATTGCATCAAAAAATTACTAGATTTTAAAAAATGAATTTGGCAGTGTAGCAGGATACAAAATTAACACCCAGAAATCTATGGCATTTTTATACACCAATAATGAACTCTCAGAAAGAGAAACTGAACAAACAATTTCATTTAGCATTGCAACAAGAACATTAAGATACTTATGAATAAACTTAACCACAGAGGTAAAAGACTTGTACTCTGAAAACTATAGGACTTTGAAAAAAGAGATAGAGGAAGATATAAACAAGTGAAAGAATATACTATGTTCATGGATTTGTAGACTCAACATCATTAAAATCTCCATACTACCTAAAGCAATCTATAGGTTCAGTGTAATCCCTATTAAAATATCAATGGCATATTTCACAGATGTGGAACAAATACTCCAAAAATGTATATGTAACCAAAAAAGTCCCTGAGTAGACATAGCAATCTTGAGAAAGAAGAACAAAATTGGAGGGATCACAATACTGGATATCAAGCTATACTACAAAGCCACTGTACTAAAAATAGCCTGGTATGGGCACAAGAACAAGCATATAGATCAATGGAGCCGAACAGAGACCTCAGAAATCAATCCAAACCATTGCTCTCAAGTAATATTTGACAAAGGAGGCAAGTGTATACAATGGAGTCAAGACAGATGCTTCAATAAATGTTGGGAGTGTTGGACAGACATGCAAAACAATGAAACTAGAACACCAACCTACACCAGATAAGAGAATGAACTCCAAATGGAGAAAAGACTTAAACAGTAAGTAGTAAAACCATAAAAATCCTAGAAGGAAAAATAGGCAACAAAAACTCATACATCTCTTAAAACAATATGTTTGTGGATATATCTCTTAGTGCAAGCAAAACTAAGGGAAAAATAAACAAATGGGACTACATAAAAATAAAAAGCTTCTGTACAGCAAAATAAACCATCAACAAAATGAAAAAAGAACCCACTACTTGGCAGAACATATTTGCCAATGATACATCTGATAAGGGGTTAATTTCCAAAATACATAAAGAACTCATGCAACTTAAAAGGAAGACAAATAATCCAATTAAAAACGGGAAAAGTACCTAAATATACACTTCTCCAAAGTGAACATACAGATGGCCAAGAGATATATGAAAAAATGCTCAAAGTCACTGATCATCAGAGAGATTCAAATGAAAATGAAAATGAGGTATCACCTCACACCTGTCAGCATGGCTACCATCAACAAATCAACAAACAACAAGTGCTGGTGAGGATGTGGAGAAAGAACTATTGTACACTGCTGGTGGGAATGCAGCCATTATGGAAAATGGTATGGCGTTTCCTCAAATTATTTAGTATGGAACCGCCATTTGACCTGGTGATCTCACTTCTAGGAATATATCCCAAGAAAACCAAATAACCAATCAGAAAGAATGTTTGTACTCCTATGTTCATAGTAGCGCAATTTACAATAGCTAAGATCTGGATACAGCCCAAGTGCCTATCAGTAAATGAGTAGATTAAAATGCTGTGGTACATTTACACCATGGAATACTATGTAGCAGTAGAAAAAAAAAGGATCTCTTACCCTTGAGACAGCATGGAGGGACCTGAAGAGTATTATGCTAAGCAAAATAAACCAGTCAGAGAAAGACAAGTATCACATGATCTCACTCTTATGTGGAACCTAATGAACAAAATAAACTGATGAACAAAATAAACTGATGAACAAGATAGATCCGAGACATAGAAACCCCGAACGTAGTACGGAGTCTCAGAAGGAAGGCATGGGAGGGTGGGAAGAAATCAACCAAAGAACTTGTATAAACTCCGTGTGTGTGTATGTGTGTGTGTGTGTATGTGTGTGTGTGTGTATGTGTATCATGAACACAGACAATAGGGTGGTGAAGGCCTGGGGCGAGGTATGGAGTTGAGTTAGAAGTCATCAAGGGGGGGGAAAGGTAGATATATGTAATACTTTCAAAAATAAAGTTTTAATTTAAAAAATAATAGATCCAGAGACATTGGAGCATGGAACAGTCTGTCAAATGTCACAGGGAAGGCAGGTGTTGGTGGTTGGGTGAGAAGAGATCAACCAAAGAACTTGTAAGCATTTATACATAATCCATGGACACAGACAATATCTTGGTGAAGGCCTGGGGTTGGGGCCAGGGGCAGGCTAGAATGGGTCAATTGGGGAGAAGGGTGACATATGGAATACTACAATAATAAAGATTTAATAAAAATGTAAGTTGTTAAAGAAAAGTCCTACTAGAAAACATGGGCCCCAAAATATCAGACATCTCACATAGCAGAGTTTTCACAGATATATCGCCTAGGGCAAGTGAAACAAAGGGAAAAAAATGTGACTACATCAAAATAAAAATCTTTAATACGGCAGAAGAAACCAGCATCAAAATGAAAAGGGAACCCACTATATGGGAAAACATATTTGCCAATGATACATCCAATAAGGGGTTAATTTCAAAACTATATGAAATACTCATACAACTCAACAAAAGGAAGACTAACAATCCAATTTAACAATGGGCAGAAGACCTGATTAGACACTTCTCCAAAGAGGACATTCAGATGGCCAAGAAACATATGAAAAATGCTTCAGTTCACTAATCGTCATAGAGATGCAAATTAAAACAACAATGAGGTATAACCTTATACTTGCCAGAATGGCTATCAATAAATCAACAAACAGCAAATGCTGGTGATGATGTGGAGAAAAAAGAACCCTAGTACATTTGTTGTGGCAATGCAAACTGGAGCAGCCACTATGGAAACTGGAGTTCCATCAAAAAATTTAAAATGGAAATGCTATTTGATCCAATGATCCCACTCTAGGAATGTATCCTAAGAATCCAGAAACTCCAATCAGAAAGAATATATGCACGTTTATGTTTATAGCAGTATTGCTTACATCAGCTAGGATCTGGAAATAGAACAAGTGCCTTGAAGTAGAAGAATGGATTTTAAAAGATATGGTACATTTACACAATGGAATACTATGCAGCTGTGAAAAAGAAGGATCAATTACCCCTTGAGACATCATGGAGGGCCCTGGAGATGATTATGCTAAGTGAACTAAGCCAGTCAGAGAAAGACAAATATCACATGATCTCACTTATATGTATAAACTAAAGAACACCATACCCTGATGAATAAAATAGAACCAGAGTCATGGAAACATGGAACAGACTGACAGATATCATTTGGAAGGTGTGAGGAGTGTAGAGGAGATTAACCAGAGGACTTATATGCATATATGCATTGGCCATGAATACAGATAATAGTGTGGTGAAGGCCTGGGGCCCTGTGGGAACCAGATGGTGCGGGGCAAGTGGGAAAAGAGGGGGAGACATTTGTAATACTCTCAACAATAAAGATATAAAAATAGCAATTGCATATATTTCAGATCTAGTATGAATATTGCATAAGTTTATATGGGACCAGAAATGACCCCAAATACTCCCAGTAATCTTGCGAAAGGAACAAAGTTTGAGGTATCACATTATCTGATATGAAACTATAATACAAGGCCATAGTAATCAAAACAATGGTATTGGCACAAGAACAAGTATATGGAACAATGGAACAGAATAGAGAGCACAGTAATAAACCAACAACTTTGTGGCCAATTAATATTTGCCAAAGCAGGCAAAACATACAATGGGGTAAAGATGGTCCATTCAGGAGAGAAAAAAATGGCGGCGGAATAGACAGACGTGTTCCGAGCCTTGTCCCTGAGCAGAAAGAAAGAACAGCTGAGGGTCGCACTAGGAGTGTTTGTTGGCAAGTTGGGGGACAGCTGAACTCCAGAAGAAGGTGGGAGACTGCTAGACGGGGTTCCCCTGACCTGGCAGCCCCCACTGCGGCTGGGTCCCCTCCCAGAGCTGCAGGCTTAGACGCAGAGTCTCCGCCATCTGGAACCGGAAAGTGGAGCTTATCGGAAGCCTGAGAATCCACAACTGCGGCACCCACGGAACAGCTGCGAGCCCCAGAACAATGCTCCCCAATTGGCGCAAACACACGGGTTCAGAGGAGCTCTACCCTCCACCACGGAAAGGTTAGATTTCGCCTAGGATAAGGTGAGGTCTCTGGTCCCAGCGCGAGAGAGGAACGCGCATTTTGCGGGAGCTGGAGGACCAGGGAAGTCTGTGCCTAGAAAAATCCGTGGCTGTTGGGGCTGGCGTGATCTGTGAATGTGGAAGGGGGTCCTCAGAGCTGCTAACAGAAGGGCTCTCTAAAAAGCAACCCATTTTGATCTGAAGTGCAGGGACACCCTAAGAATTTCAGGGGTGTGCTAGACTTACGTGCAGTCACGGAGTGCGCACACTTGGGCTTTTTCCTCTTGAAATTCTTGCTTCTGATTACTAAGCCCAATACATAGGATCACCCAGTTGGGGACACCCTGGGAGACTGCAGGGGAAAGTTGTTTTTCTGGAGCCTGGGGATTGGAGCAGGGAGTGACCATCGGAGAGCCAGCTCTGAGGCAGCCCACTCCCACAAACCGGTAATGAGTGCCACAGGGAAAGAAGGCTCTAACACTGCCTAGAGAGGCCATAGATAAACCCGGAAGTCAATCCAGAAAAACTGCCACCCAGTGGCTGAATCACAAATTGACTCTTGTGTAATCAAAAATAAAGGAATACGAATTAAGACACACCGCCTGCTTAAAATCAGGACTGGCTTACATCACTGAAGAGCAGAGGAACGCAGGGAACTGCAATACTGTCCGGACTGAGAAACAGGCGTGCCAAACAGAACAACAGAGGAAGTGAATGACCTTCACTACTCCACATTTTATTTTTATTTTTTATTTTTTTATTTTCATTTTTTGCATCTTTTACTCAAGAAACTAATATTTTTTCTTTTTTCCTCACTTGATTTTACCTTTTTAATTATTACATTTTTATTTTCAATCTGTATTATTACTACTGCTATTTTATCTTTTTTTTTTTTTGAGTGTCATTTTATTTTCTCTTCATTTTGTTTTGGGATTAATGTTCTACATTCTATTTTTATCTTTCCTTTAGCATCATTTTACTCTATCTCAATTCTACCTTTATGCCATCGCTCTCTTCCTCACTTTTCCCTTTTTGGTGTCCTGTTTATCTTACCCCTTTCCTGCTTTAGATTTTCCCTATTCTTTCTGTTTACCCCCTGTTAAAATTTCACCCTACTTATATATCTAATCTCCAATCCCCTGCTCCAAGTCCATACACACCTCTCTCTTCACTGCCTTAACTATCCAAAAAATTGTTTTTCTCTCTGTCCTTTTGTTGTTGTTCGCTTGAATGTAGATTATATCGAATTTTTATGCTTTTTTGTGAGATTGTTTTCCTTATTCTTCTTTTGTTTAATTTTTTGTTTGTTTAGTGCTTCTGTTTTCCCTTCCCTCACTCAATATTAGTTGGTGTTGTAGTTTGTATTAATCCCCAGATACTTGTTGCTGGCATTTGCTGGAATAAGTGATTGTTCTATAGGAGTTTTATCCCCAATATATATAGTCTGTTTCCCTTTCTCTCTTAGTCTCTTTTTTGTCTCTCTTACTTTTTTTTTCTTCTTTTTTTCTCTTTTCCCAATTTCATTTTGACACTCCTTTTTCTTCTTCTTCTTTCTTTCTTTTTCCTCTTCTTCTTTATCTCCTATCCCCTAATTTGCCTTTCTCTGGTGGTCACCTTTATTGGAGGTTATTAATATCGTAAATACATTTCTGTTCAGTGCCTTGTGTGTTGTACCTGGTAGTGCTGTATTTTGTGCCTTTAAATCAACGCATGAGAGAGAGAACTACATAACCAGACACCCAGAGAAGAGAGACCATGGGGAGACAAAGACACAGCCCAATTATGAAAGAAAAGCAGGCATCACCAGAAAAGGAAGTAAACGAAATGGAGGCAAGCAACCTTCCAGAAAAAGAATTCAGAGAAATGGTCATAAGGGGGCTGAAAAGAATGGAAGACAAATTCGACAATATGAGCAAGAACCAAGAGGAAATGAAGAAGAACCAAGCAGAAATGAAAAATGACATCGCTGCTGTAAAGAACTCAATAGAAAGCATCAAGAGTAGACTAGAAGAAGCAGAGGACCGCATCAGTGAGCTAGAAGACAAGATGGGAAAAAATACCCAAGTAGAGCAACTTCTAGAAAAAAAAATTAAAAGGCAGGAGGAGAGCATAAGGGAACTTTGGGACAACACGAAACAAAACACCATCCGCATAAAAGGGGTTCCAGAAGGAAAGGAAGCTGAGCAAGGAATAGAAAACCTCTTTGAAGAAATAATGACAGAAAATTTCCCTGATATAGAGAAGAAAAAACCCACACAAATCCAAGAAGCTCACAGAGTCCCAAGCAAAATGAACCCCAAAAGACCGACGCCAAGGCACATTATAATTAAATTGGCAAACACCAACGACAAAGTAAGAATCTTAAAAGCGGCAAGAGAGAGACAGAAAGTTACATACAAAGGAACCCCCATCAGACTAGCAACTGATTTCTCAACAGAAACTCATCAAGCCAGAAGGGAATGGAATGAAATATACAAAGTCATGCAAAGGAAGGGTCTGAATCCAAGAATACTGTACCCAGCAAGGCTGTCAATCAAAATTGAAGGTGAAATCAGGAGCTTCACAGACAAAAAAGGACTAAGGGAGTTTATTACCACCAAACCAGCAATGCAAGAAATGCTAAAGGGTCTGCTGTAAAAAAAAAAAAAAGAAAAAAAAAAAGAAATAGGAAGCGAAGAAGGAACACAGGTGTAAAGAATAGGAATGGCAACAAATAAGTACCTATCAATAATAACTTTAAATGTAAATGGATTAAATGCCCCAATCAAAAGACATAGGGTAATGGATTGGATAAGAAAACATGACCCATATATCTGCTGTCTACAAGAAACCCACCTCAGAAAAAAAGACGCACACAGACTGAGGGTGAAGGGATGGAAAAAGGTTTTCCAGGCAAATGGAACTGAAAAAAAAGCTGGGGTAGTAATACTTATATCTGACAAATTAGATCTCAAACTGAAGGACATAACAAGAGATAAGGAAGGCCACTTCATAATACTAAAGGGAGCAATCCAACAAGAAGAAATAACTCTGGTAAACATATATGCACCCAATACAGGAGCACCCAAATACATAAAAAAACTCCTGGAGGATATCAAGGGAGAGATTGACAGCAATACAATCATAGTAGGAGACTTTAATACCCCACTATCACCATTGGACAAATCCTCTAAACAAAAAATCAGCAAAGAAACATCAATCATAATGACTCACTAGACCAGATGGAATTAATTGACATCTTCAGAACATTTCACCCCAATGCCACAGAATATACATTCTTCTCAAGTGCACATGGGTCATTCTCAAAGATAGACCATATGTTGGGACATAGGCAAAGTCTCTTCAAATTCAAGAAGATAGAAATCATATCAAGCATCTTCTCAGACCACAGTGGCATAAAACTGGAAATCAACTACAATAAAAACAACCCAAAGAAATCAAACACATGGAGGCAAAACAGCATGCTATTAAACCATGACTGGGTTACCAGAGAGATCAAAGAAGAAATAAAAAACATCATGGCAACAAATGACAATGAAAACACTACAATCCAAAATCTATGGGACACAGTGAAAGCAGTCTTGAGAGGGAAGTTCATAGCTCTACAAGCCTAATGCAAAAAACAAGAAACAATGGTAATAAATTACCTAACCATACAACTCAAAGAGTTAGAAAAAGAGCAACAAGAAAAGCCCAGTGTAAGCAGAAGGAAGGAAATAATAAAGATCAGAGCAGAGATAAATGACATAGAGACCAAAGAAACAATACAAAAGATCAACAAAACCAAGAGCTGGTTCTTTGAAAGGATAAACAAGATTGATGAACCTCTAGCCAGGCTCACCAAGAGGCAAAGAGAGAGGACCCCAATAAACAAAATCAGAAATGAAAGAGGTGAAATAACAACAGATCCCGCCAAAATACAAAGGATTGTTAAAAAATACTACGAACAACTCTATTCCAACAAACTGGACAACCTGGAGGAAATGGACAGATTCCTAGAAAAATATAACCTTCCAAAACTCAATCAAGAAGAATCTAAGCAGCTCAATATGCCAGTAACTATGGAAGAAATTGAAGCAGTCATCAAAGAGTTTCCGGCAAACAAAAGCCTGGGGCCAGACAGCTTCACAGGAGAGTTTTACCAAACATTCAAGGAAGAACTAAAACCTATCCTCCTCAGACTATTCCAAAAAATTCAAGAGGAAAGAACACTTCCAAGCTCTTTCTATGAAGCCAGCATCACCCTAATACCAAAACCAGATAAAGACAACACAATGAGGAGAATTACAGGCCAATATCCCTCATGAATGTAGATGCCAAAATCCTCAACAAATTTCTAGCAAATCGGATCCAACAGTACATCAGAAAGATCATACACCATGACCGAGTAGGGTTTATTCCAGGAATGCAAGGATGGTACAATATCCGAAAATCAATAAATGTGATACATCACATAAACAAATTGAAAGATAAAAATCACATAGTCATATCAATTGATGCAGAAAAAGCATTTGACAAAATCCAACACCCTTTCTTGATAAAAACTCTCAACAAGGTGGGAATAGAGGGATCATACCTCAACATAATAAAAGCTATATATGATAAACCCACAGCTAACATCATACTCAATGGGCAAAAACTAAAACCATTTCCCCTAAGAACAGGAACAAGACAGGGATGCCCACTCTCACCACTCCTGTTTGACATAGTACTGGAAGTATTAGCCACTGCAACTAGACAAGAAGAAGAAGAAATAAAAGGCATCCAAATTGGAAAAGATGAAGTAAAGCTGTCCTTATTTGCAGATGACATGATATTGTACATAAAAAACCCGAAAGACTCCATCAAAAAACTAACAAACTTAATAAAAGAATTCGGCAATGTAGCAGGATACAAAATTAACACCAAGAAATCTATGGCATTTCTATACACCAACAGTGAACTTACAGAAAGAGAGACTAAAAAAGCAATCCCATTCTCCATCGCACCAAAAAAATTAAGATACTTAGGAATAAACCTAACCAAGGAGGTAAAAGACCTATACGTGGAAAACTACAGGACACTGAAAAAAGAGATAGAGGAAGATGTAAACAGATGGAAGAACATACCATATTCATGGATTGGTAGAATCAACATCATCAAAATGTCCATACTACCCAAAGCAATCTATAGATTCAATGCACTCCCTATTAAAATACCAACAGCATATTTCACCGACCTAGAAAGAACTCTCCAAAAATTCATCTGGAATAAAAAAAGACCCCGAATAGCCACAGCAATCCTGAGAAAGAAGAATAAAGTAGGAGGGATCTCAATACCAGATTTCAAGCTGTATTACAAAGCCACTGTCCTCAAAACAGCCTGGTACTGGCACAAGAACAGACATATAGATCAATGGAATAGAATAGAGAATCCAGATATCGACCCAAACCAATATGCGCAATTAATATTTGACAAAGGAGGCATGAGCATACAATGGAGTCAAGAGAGTCTCTTCAATAAATGGTGTTGGGAAAATTGGACAGATACATGCAAAAAAATGAAACTAGATCACCAACTTACACCATACACAAAAATAAACTCAAAATGGATACAGGACTTAAATATAAGATGGGAAACCATAAAAATACTAGAGGAATCCACAGGCAGCAAAATCTCAGACATATGCCAAGAGAACTTTTTCAGTGATACTGCCCCTAGGGCAATGGAAGCCAAAGAGAAAATAAACAAATGGAACTACATCAAAATAAAAAGCTTTTTCACAGCAAAAAAAAAACCATCAACAAAACAACAAGAAACCCCCTGTATGGGAGAACATATTTGCAAATGGTATCACTGATAAAGGTTTAATTTCCAACATCTACAGGCAGCTTATACAACTAAATAAAAGGAAGATAAAGGATCCAATAAAAAAATGGGCAACGGACCTAAATAGAATCTTTTCGAAAGAAGACAGAAGGAAGGCCAAGAGACACATGAAAACATGCTCAAAGTCACTAATTATCCGAGAGATGCAAATCAAAACAACAATGCGATACCATCTCATACCTGTCAGAATGGCTATCATCAACAAATCAACAAACGACAAGTGTTGGCGAGGATGCGGAGAAAAAGGAACGCTCGTGCACTGTTGGTGGGAATGCAGACTGGTGCAGCCACTGTGGAGAACAGTATGGAGTTTCCTCAAAAACCTGAAAATGGAAATCCCATTTGACCCAGTAATCCCACTCCTAGGAATATATCCTAAGAAACCAGAAACACCGATCAGAAAGGATATATGCACCCCTGTGTTCATAGCAGCACAATTTACAATAGCTAAGATTTGGAAACAGCCTAGGTGCCCATCAGCAGATGACTGTATCAGAAAACTATGGTACATCTACACAATGGAATACTATGCTGCCATAAAAAAGAAGGAATTACTACCATTTGTAGGCACTTGGATGGAATTAGAGAACATTATGCTAAGTGAAATAAGCCAGTCAATGAAAGAAAAATACCACATGATCCCACTCATTTGGGGATAATGAAAAACATTATAAACTGATGAACAAAAAGATAGTTACAGAGGCAGGAAAGCAACAAACAGACTGTCAAATTACAGCGGTAAGGTTAGGGAGAGGTGGGGGAAATAAGAGATCAACTGAAGGACTTGTATGCATGCATATAAGAGTAACCAACGGATGCAAAACATTGGGGGGTGAGGGCATGTATGGGAGTAGGGTGGGGGTGGGGGGCAATGGTAAGATATGTACACATATAATACCTTAATTAAAATTTGGAAAAAAAAAAAGATGGTCCATTCAATAAGTGGTGTTACGAAAATTGGACAGATATATGCAAAAAAGTAATTAAACTACTAACTTACACCATACACAAGAATCAACTCAAAATGGGTTAAAAACATATGAAGGTTCCAAAACTGTAAAAATCCTAGAAGAAAACATATTCAGTATAATCTCAGACATTTCTCATTGCAGTTTTTTCTGCCAATATATTTCTTTGAGCAAGGGAAATAAAGGGAAAAAACAACAACAAATGGGACTTTAGCAAACTACAAAGCCTTTGCACAGCAAAAGAAAACATCAACAAAATGAAAGGGAACCCATTGATTGGGAGAACGAATGATACATCTGATAAGGTGTTAATTTCCAAAAATATATAAGGACTTATACAATTCAACACCAAGAAGGCAAACAACTCAATTGAAAAATGGGCAAAAAACCTGAGTAGACACTTCTCCAAAGAGGATATATAGATGGCCAATAGACATATGAAAAAAAAAAATGCTCAATATCACTAACCATCAGAGAAGTGCAAATTAAAAATTAAAACTATGATGATGTATCACCTCACAACTGTCAGAATGGCTATCATCAAAAGCAACAAGTGATAATGAGGATGTGGAGAAAGGGAACATTCATGCCCTGTTGGTGAGAATGCAGACTAGTGCCACCACTGTAGGAAACACTATGGGATTTGCTAAAAAATTTAATAATGAAATGGCCTTTTAATCAAGCAATCCTACTTCTGGGAATATATCTACAAAAACCTTAAACACTAATGCAAAGGAATATGTGCACCCCTATGTTCATTTCAGTGTTATTTACAATACTCAAGATCTACAAACAGCTAAAGTGACTATCAGATGAATGGATAAAAAAGCTGTGATACATTTACACAGTTGAATACTACTCAGTTTAAAAAAAAAAATAAAAAAAAAATAAAACAATGAAATCTTGCCTTTTGGGACAGCATAGATGGATCTGGAGAGTATTATTCTACGTGAAACCAGTCAGAAAAAGACAAATACCATATGATCTCACTTATATGTGGAATCTAATGAACAAAATAAACCGACAAAATAAAAATAGAGGCATAGCCGAAACCGGTTTGGCTCAGTGGATAGAGCGTCGGCCTGCGGACTGCAGGGTTCCAGGTTCGATTCCGGTCAAGGGCATGTACCTGGGTTGCGGGCACATCCCCAGTAGGGGGTGTGCAGGAGGCAGCTGATCGATGTCTCTCTCTCATCGATGTTTCTAACTTTCTATCCCTCTCTCTTCCTCTCTGTAAAAAAATCAATAAAATATATTTTAAAAAAAAATAGAGGCATAGATACATGAAATAGACTGACCACTTTCAAAAGAGAGGGGTGGGGGGGCTTGGTAAAAGAAGGTGAAGGTATTAAGCAAAAAACTACATTATATATATATATATTTTTTTTAAATAAATAACCAAGACATGGAAACAACCTATGTACCTATGTGTCCTCCAATGAGTGAATAGATGAAACATGTGTGTGTATATGTATATAACACATAGACACAGACAACAGTGTGGTGATAGGCAGAGGGAAAGGTGGGGTAGATATGTAGCTTTGGGCAAAGGGGGTGGGATAAATGGAGTTGGAAAGAGACTTTGCTTTGGGTAATGGATGCATGATGCAGTATGCAGATGATGTTTTGTTGAGTTGTACACTTGAAACCTGTATGGTTTTGTGAATCAATGTCACCCTAATAAATTCAAATTATTTTAAAAACAATGAAAACACAAGACAGATACTGGAAATAAATATCTGCAAAACACATATCTGGTAAAAGAATTGTATCCAAAATGTAGAAAGAATTCTTTAAAATGATCAACATTAAGGAAACCTATTTACCTAAAAATAAAAGACCAATAGTGGAATGGTGGACACTTGACATCATGCATTTGTGAAAAGTCATAGAACTATATAACACAAAGTGTCAGTCCTAATGTAAACTGTAGATTTTCATTAATAAGAATGTTGGGCCTACAAAAAACATAGGGGAAATACTGAATGGCATTGGTCTCGGCAACAAGTTTTTTTTAATATGATATCAAAAACACAAGCAACAGAAACAAAAATAAACAAGTGGGACTACATTAAACTACAAAGCTTTTGCACAGCAAAAGAAACAATTAACACAATGACAATGCAACCTACAGAATAGGAAAAATGTTTGCAAACCATGTATCTGATAAAGGATTAATATTAAAAATATATACCATAAGCAACTCATATAACTCAGTAGCAAACAAACAAACAAACAAAAAATAACAAAACACCCCAGTAGTCCAATTAAAAAACAGAGTATCTGAATAGACTTTTTCCAGAGAATTCATACAGATGGCCAACAGATACATAAAATTTGCTCAACATCACTAATCAATCAGAGAAATGCAAATCATAACCACAATGAGATATCATCTCATGTCTGTTATAAAAAAGACAAGAAATACAAGTGCTGGTGAGATGTGGAGAAAAGGGAACCCTTGTTCACTGTTGATGGGGATGTAAGTTGGTGAGGCACAGTGAAAACAATATGGAAGGTCATCAAAAAATTTAAATTAGATATGTCACCTGATCCAGCAATCTCACTTCTGAATATATATGGAAAGAAAATGAAATCAGAAACTTAAAGAGATATCTGCACCCCCTTATGTTCATTGCAACATTATCCACAATAACCAAGACACAGAAACAACCTACGTGTCCTCCAATGAATGAATAGATAAAATAAATGTGGTACCTTTGTATGCATGGAAATGCATACACATATACACAAAGGAATATTATTCAGCAATAAAAAGAAAGAAACCCTGCCTTATTGAATCATAGATGGATTTTGAAGGCATTGTTCTGTGTGAAATAAGTCAGAAAATAAAACAAATACTGTATGATCTCACTTATATTTGTAATCTATAAAATGAAAACTTACAGAAACAGAAAATAAATTGGTGGTTGCTAGGGGCTGGGGTTTGGGAAAGTGGGGATATGTTGTTCAAAGGGAACAAACTTCCAGTTATAACACATAGTTCTGGGGATACAATGTACACTATGGTGACTATAGTTAACAATACTTGTTGTATACTTGAGAGTTGTTAACAGAGTAGTTTTTAAATGTTCTTATCACAAAAAAAAGGTAATTATGTGAGGCAGTGGATGTGCTAGCTAACCTTATTGTGGTAATCATTTCTCAATATATATGTCTATCAAATATCACATTTCACACTTTAAACTTATACAATGTTCTGTGTCAATTATATTTCAACAAAGCTGGAAAATAAATATAAGAACAAAAACAAAACAAAAAATATTGACTTTTAGAACCAGTTCCTTCCCACTGAAATGCCAATGGCTGATGGTGGCTTAATAAGATACTACATCCAGGATAATGGGATCAAATCACCAAACAAAGGCAAAAAAAGCTATAATGTCAAAATTTCAGACACTGGCCAGCAGATGAGGAAGGTATGTGGAAGCAGCAGAGAGGTCTTCCTTGCATTCTGAATCAGATGCTGTATATCTCAGCCTATTCTATTCTGAATATAGATTAGGATTAAACTTTAAATTTAGGCCCCTTGGTTCCAAGAATTCTCCATTCAAGTGGATTTTGCTTTGATGGTTGCAAACCCTCCTAATGAAAGTTGATAAATTATTGAAGTGTTCCATTTGAAATGTCATAAATATATTCCAAGTCTTTCATGAGTCATATTTTCTGGTGGTGAGTTTGCTTTCTCCCTCTATTACCAATGTCACTTCCCTGTTAAATACAGTTGCATTACTCTCAACCTGGCATAGAACACTGGATCACTTGCTTTTAGAAAAACATTTCCCTCCCCTAAACACCTACCCTGAAGTCACTAGTTTTTAATCAGGCTCTTTTGACACTTCCAGGGGGGAATGGAAGAGGGAGAAAATGTTGCTTCACATTAAATGGATAGTGTTGGGTTATTTGTAGCACCAACCCCTGCATAATGGATTATGGTCTCTTGGAAAGAGTTCTGAACTGAGAAGTCAAAGAATGTGGGTTCTAGCCCTTGCTTTGCGACCTTGTGTATGACATTTCCCTTCAGGTCTCAGTGTCTTCATCTGTAAAATGGATGATGGCAACATCCCAAATTTCTCAGTAATACTGTGTAGATGGCAAAGCATGTGTTGCTGCAGTAATCACCACACCATTCCAAAACCTATGAAGGAATGTAAATCTTCCCTTGGTGATTTTCAGCTCCAACTCACACTCTCTAAAATGGACTGCTTTGAAATGTCTGCCCATAGTGGTCAGTGGGTAATTTGAGAAGTCCCTTGCTACTTAACTTATACCATTTCCTTTTGATCTTTTATCTACTCTAGGTGTCAACTCTGCTCGCTCAGTTCCTCCTTCCTACCCACCACCGCAGGACCCATTAAACCAGGGCCAGTACCTGGTCCCAGATGGCATCGCTCAGTCACAGGTCTTTGAGTTCACCGAACCCAAGCGCAGCCAGTCACCATTCTGGCAAAACTTCAGCAGGTTAACCCCCTTCAAAAAATAGTACCTACAGGGAGGCAGATAATTTTAAAATAAAGTAAATAAAATTATATTTATAGATGGACCTTTTTTCGGAGAAGCACTGTTGAAATTTATAAATATATATATGGACATACACACACACACACACACACACACACACACAGAGAGAGAGAGAGAAAGAGAGAGAGAGAGAGAGAGAGAGAGAGAGAGAGAGAGAGAGAGAGAGAGACCAAACACGTTTTCTGTTCTTTGGGGGAAGTGAAATCTATAGTTGGTAGGAAGAGGTACCAATGACTTCTAAACATGTGATCCCTTCTTAAAAGTTTTTTGTTCTTGCTCTATCCCCTTCCCCTTTACTTTCAGAAAGTGACATTTCTATTTGTTAATTTTCTTGTTGAGATAATCTCTTTACTCCCCTGAGTGATTCATTGACTTGTCATTATTACCATAGATGTGTTTATATTGGTTTTTTTTTTTCTTTCCTGATGATATTGATGCTGATGACTTTTTAATTTAATTTAATGTGGTAGGTTTGGGAGTTTAGAATTGTTTTTCCTTTTACTTTTTACTAGGTAAAGGGACGGTCCCCTTTCTCCTCTCCTTCAGCTGACCATCTATCTTCAAATGTTTCTGCAGCCCTGTAGTTGCCCCAAACAGTCTTTTACCTGCATCTTCTGTTCTCGGTTGTGTGAGTCTGGATGTGCTCTGTTGTGCCCTGTGACATAACTACTCAATATTCCTATTGCTTTCACTGTGTTTTAGGTATTGTAGAGGGATCAGAACCAAACATAAGAAAGGGCATGTCAGAGTATAATGATGTAGGAGAAGACTTCTGTTCAGGGAACATTCTGCATTTGGGCTATTTCTTCTCCTAGCACTGGGGTTTTCCATGTTGCAGCACTGCTGAGTCATGACAGTTTTGTATTTGGGATTTAGTTTCACAAATTATTCTGTTCTTCAATATGCTTTGGTTATGGTTTTCCTTCCAAGCCTGTCCCTCTCCTAACCTAAAAGATCTGAACTGGAAGCAAACAGGCTAAAACTCTGCCTCCTGTAGAAGGGATTCAACTGCCTCCAGTAGCAAATAGATTTAAGAAAGGGCTCCCCACTGCAACCAGTTACAGGTCATGTTCGTCCCAGTTTCTATTTGCAGATTGTTTAGGCAGCATTGATAGGAGTCTATAAAGGAATAAAGATAGAGTCTACCCTACCTTACCAAGATCATCAGCTGCCTTTAAATTATTTACTTAGAGAAGAACCAATGCTGAACAGCAACCTCTTACAGGAATAAATAAATAAATAAATAAATAAATAATAAATAAATAAATAAAACAGGGATGGGTATGGAAATAGACATCCTTAGCCTAAAATATGTACCTGCAGTTCCTACCATTCAAGTTATTTGAGACTTCCCTCATTAGATTGCATGGACAATCTTCTATGGCCCTTTTCTTCCCCCCTTCCTATCTTTCTTCTTTTTCCTGCTCTATTGGCACCAGAGGATTGGTGGCATTGCCGTAGTTAAAGTACTCTGGCACTTGAAGAAGGCCCCATTTCCAACATTGTCCCATCTCAGGACATTTGAGGCAAGTAAGTAAGGATTCCAGGGGGATTTTTCCCTATGGAGAATGGATCTGAGACAGAGATCCCATACTTAGGCTCATTTTTGGTGCAGCATTTACACTGTGGTAAAACTAACTTCTCCCAGAAAGAGTTCCCTGTGGGTACAGGAGTACTTGCTTCTCCTCACCACATGGCCCCTTGGGTGGATAGACGTTGAACAGCAAGAAGAATAGAGTACAAAGGAGTAAGAATTGGCCTTGCTATGGAGAACCACTCTAGTGAGGAATCTGGAGATTGTGAGTCTGTTCAGAACCCCTTGGGAGAAGACTGCATCATGAAAGGACCTCAGCTTACTAAGCAGTAGCTTTGGCTGCATGGGGCCCTCAGTGTAGCTGGCTTGATTGTTGCTCTATGTCTCCTGACCCAGACCAGGTCCTACCCAGCCTGGAAATTTTTCTTCTGTGGGAATCAAACTACAAGTTGTTTCAGCTTCCATTCTACTACACCCAAATCAGACTTGTGGAATGAGCCAAGGATAAGCTTGAGCTGGGCAGAGGACCAGGGCTTGGGACTGGCCACCACTGCTCAGTACATGACCTAGCTACTTAAACCCCCTTGGCAAGAAACCTAGTACCTAGTGCATAAGAGAAAATGGCCTCTCTGGCAAACAGAATGTGTTTCAATGGCTGGGTACGCCTTCCTTGAACTTACATTCTTTCCTACTTGCCATTCCTCCCCACTACACTTGGCACTGACATGTTTCTCTAGGGTCCTGGAGCCCACCAAGAGGGGATGCTTAGATAAATCCCTGGGCCTACAATATCTCTTGGCCAAACCCCCTTGTCCCTGTGCTCCCCAAGACCTGTACCCAGAGCTCCAGGATCAGGGATATTGCCTCTCACCACCCACCTCACATCCATCTATCTCTCATCCACCCAACCCACTGGCTTCACCAGATGCCAATGACTTGTGGAAACATCAATAAATCAGTTTCCCCTTGGTTGTAGTGTTCCTCCAGCCTATGGCAGCAAATCAAACCAGTGGCCAGCAGCCCCAATGGGGAGCCCCATTATCTGGGCTCATGGTCCAGTCCTATTCTGTGTCCTCACAGAAGTGCTATCCACAAGAACTCTGTAAATCTTTGTTTCTGCATGGCCCTGAGCTCCCTTTCCCCTCAACTCACTGAGGCCTGGATTTGCTCTTCAAAAGGCTTTGCTACTGTGTTCTATGGGCCCTGTTGTGGGATGGTCCTAACACAGAAACTCAACTCCTCTTTCTCTCTCCCTCTCCCCCATTCTCTCTATGTGTATATCTCTAATGGATTTATAAGAACAGCAACAAGAGAGTTCTAACAGTTCTAGTGTAAAGCCAAATAGTGATCTTTTAGTGCTTTTGGGATGGGGTGGGCTAGGGTGGTTGGATGGGCAACAGTGATTTTGATTACCCCTGCTGCTCTGCATTTGCCAATTTATTTTGTTTCTCCTAATTGACTATTTGACCCTGTCAAACAAATGTCAAAGTTGTGTGTTTAAAAAAATGTTTAACAACAAAACTACGATGTTGTAATGACACAAAGCCTTATGAAAATATTTATGGAGTTCAATAAAAGGAGTAAAAAGACACCTCAGGCATAGCTCTTGTGCCATTTTTGTGTGTATATGTGTGCTTGTTTTCCAATAGCAAAATAAGGGGAATTTACCGGTGGGGGGCAGCTTACCCCAGCTTACTCTCAGCCTGCATCCCTGCTGTACCATTGCCAGGCAATCCATGGGCTGTGACCTTTCATGTTCTTTCTGGAAGAGTTGGTCACAAAAATAAAATATGATCCTGTAACGGAGCACTTCAAGTGCCTTTACCAATGGGACTGTCCTTCAGGTTACCTGGCTCTTGGACCAGACTTCAAAGCCCATTCCTGACCTTGCTCCTTTTCCTTGTAGCTGTGAGTTCAGTACCTGCCTGGCACTCATGGAATCATAAAAGTTGTTTTGTGGACCCAGCAAGAGACCATATCAGTTAGGAGTCCCCTCCCCCAGTTCTTTCCTAATGCTTCCGAGTCCATCTCCTCAAAGGTAGATTCATTACCCAAAGCTAGTGTAGTGACCATATTGTTTCTTTCATCATGGTGTTACCTATATATACTTAGATGCTCCTTACTGCCCACAGACTCCCAAGTGGTGTCTTATGCTGCCTATCAGAGACACCATAGTGGGTCTGTCTGTTCTGGCACTGCCTCACCTGCCCTTCTTGAGAGCAGCTAAACACTGACCCTAATAAAGTACTTATATACTTAAAGGTTTTAGGGTGTAAGCCCTGTGTGTCTAAACCTTGGGGACATACCCCTCCACCAGGATTTGGAGAAAGAGATAATTAAACCATCTCCTTCAGTAATCTTTTACCCTTTCTTTATTTCTTGGCTCTCCTCATTTAATCTCTTTCTCTACTGCCCCCATGGGGTCTACCATCTCACTCCACCAAACTCAAAAGTCTCAGTTCTCAACAGCTATCTTCCCCAGCTACCAGACTTGAATCTCAATTACCTCCTGCAGAGCAAGAGGACTGCACCTGGTCTTAGTGTTCCCTGATGACCATCTGAAGGTACTACAGTAGATAGTGGGGAAATAAATAGTGGGGGTCTTATACTCCTGGATGCAGCTGATTCTTTCCTAAGGTACCTAAAATCAAGCACATCTTATCATCAAAAGAATTATTTATGAAAGCCCCATATGGTCTACATGATAAATCCATATTATTTATTACCATAAAGGATGGCCGTACTATCTTACAAACTTATTTGCTAAGAACATTTACCTATTCCTGCCCTTAGATTTATTCACTGATGAAAGTGCTACTATATTCATTGATGTAAGTGCCACTTACCTCTCTAATTACTAAGTCTCCAAATTGCTTTACCTAATTACTAAGATTTTCCCCTTGACTGGGAGCAAAGGTGGCAGTGGATTTCAAGTATCATTTTCAGAAGGCCTTCAAAAGGGGAGGGCCTTTATCAATTTCAAGATCATTGTGTTGAGAATGATGGCTTCTTGTTTGACTTTCCTCAGGATTTTCTGGGAGGCTCAAGGGTCAGGTGAGATGTCTTTGTGGTGTGTCCAGATGTCCAGAAGTAGAATGGAGAAAGGATACTCATCCCAGCTTCCAGGAAAGGCTTCTCCCTAAACAAGTCATCCCTGACCTATCTCTATCGGGGAAAGGCTCCCATCAGGTGTGATGGAGGAGGCTTATGGCTTGTCTAAATACAAGAATTCCTAGTATTTTCAATGACCTTACATATAAGGGTCTCTTTTAATCTTTATGACAACCATTTAGCAATGGTGGTTATTAACCACATTTCACACTGGAAAAGCCAGGGGCTCATTTAAAGTGACCAAAGTTACCCAGCTTGTGAGTATTCTTCATCTATTCTCCACTCCCATTCAAACTGATCTCAGAGCTGCTTACTCTCAGAGTGTTCCTGAGGGTGGTACAGATTGGGGTAAGGAGGGTGAAGCAAGAATATAGAATGACTTGATTCTAACATGTGAATGGGTGTAATACCCTATATGCTCCTTGAGGGCTCTATTTCTTTAGTTTTCTAATCTAGGCATCCAAAAGGTGACTGAAGCCATATGTCTCTTTGTCTCTAATATGAAGAACAAATGTGAGGAGGACCATGATCTCTGCTGTGGGCTTACTTTAGTGTTTCAGTCATGGAGGTCACCACTGTCACTTGGCCCATTTAGTTTTGGGATTTCGTTCTTTATGTTGATCTGCTCACCCCTGGCTCCCTGAAGCTTCTGTTTGGACTAGGCTATGGGGCTGATGAGGTAGATCTTGCTTGCTAGGCCTTTACCTGCCAAGTCCAAATTAACAATAGGAGACCTCCAGCATTTCCTGAAGTCCCACCACCTGCAGGACAACAATTCAGCCTGGCCATACATTGATAAGACTAGCTGGGTTTGCAATACAGTTGAAGAGGGACATTTGGAGGTAAAATTCATGTCCCCTAAAAGTACACTATTCTGGTTCCATCTCTCCCATTTCTGTCTTGGACTATGACTTTCTTCTCTAATACTCATACGAAATATCATATGGACACTTTTTTGTTGTCATAAAAGAGAGATGGCACATGGGATATTGTGGGCCTGTGTTTTTCAAAAGCCTCCATTACTTCTACTTAGTTCACCAATGGTTCATTTAAGACACATTCCTAGGTAAGGATATGTCTATCTACACAATAGTCATGCCTCTCAGTGTTGCTGCTAAACAGCTGAATTAGATTCAACCCACATATGCTGTGTATGTGATCTCAGCCAGGACTTGTGGTAGAATTACTAGGGATACAAAGATGACTAAAATAAAATCTCTATTCATAGCCACTCAGAGTTTAATGGGAACATATAAGCATGTGCTATAACAGGGATAAATGGGGGTCTGGAGGCACTCAGTGAATGGAGTGATTAATTATGACTGAGGAAGATATCTGTAAGCAGTCAGGATAAATTTGGTTGTGCTGCAGTAATAGATATTCCCAAAATCTCAATGGCCTAACATACAAGTGTTTATTTCTTGCTCATGTAAATCCTGCTGTGGGTCCAGATAAACCATAGCCCCCACCCTAAATCACATTGTTGGTGTAGCCAAAACCTCACCCTAAACCATTCCTATCAGATATGACATTCCAAGAGTTTGGAGATTACCTCCCAGAAGCTGAGGGTAAGAGTCATATTTCTCTCAGGGCAAGTATAGATTTTTTTTCTACATACATGTAGTACAGGCATGGAGCAGAGGGTAGCATGAAAAATAAAGGGTGTTCTAAGTGGAGGAAATATCCATTTCTTCCTTCTTATTTGCAACTTGAACCCCCATTTTTGAGGCAACAATGTGCTCAGTTAAATATTCATTTTTTCAACCTCTCCTGGAGCAAGAGCTAGCCATAGACCAACACCTGACTAAGGAAATGTAAAAGAAAGGATGCTGGTAGGGGGCTAATTTCTTTTTTTTTCTTTTTCTTTTTTTTTAATATATTTTATTGATTTTTTACAGAGAGGAAGAGGGACAGAGAGTCAGAAACATCGATGAGAGAGAGACATCCATCAGTTGCCTCCTTCACGCCCCCTACTGGGGATGTGCCCGCAACCCAGGTACATGCCCTTGACTGGAATCGAACCTGGGACCCTTCAGTCCGCAGGCCGACGCTCTATCCGCTGAGCCAAACCGGTTAGGGCAGGGGGGCTAATTTCTGATAAGACTTTTGCTCTCTTGCTAAAGAGGAGAAATATGGCTGGCACCAACATCTCTTTTCTTCTTATTACTTTTAATGTAGATGTGATGCCTGGAGCTAGGGCAACCTTCTGTGACCATGAAGTAGCAACCATGAGGCTCATGTTCTGCATACTAACAAGGAAAGACATGAAGAGACTGGTTCTTTGATGACATCAGTATAATACAGAAATAATCAGTAACCTCCAGATTATTATGTGGAGAAAAGAAACTCCAATTTAATTAGTTCATAGTTAGATGAGCTTTATTTCACTTGAGACCAAAAGAATTTCTGGCTCTCATAAGGATTTATTATAATGATAATATAAGTTGATATTCATAAACACATCTACAACAGTGGTAACTCAATAAAATGAGCTGTTATTGTTATTACACTAAAGCCCTGTCATTTCAGAGAAAGGAAAAAGAGAAAGAGGTTTTCTGGGATTATAGTTCCCTCTTCTGTGAATGTAAAAGGATGACTCAAAGGCTGCTAAAGCTCTGTCCAGCTCCCCGTGCCATGGAAGAAGAGGCAAAATGGTTCAGAGAAATCCTGAACATTTTACTGTGTTCTTTTGGGCACTTCATGTTTTCTATGTCTACTGAGGCCAGAAGCACAACATGGCTGAGGCAGGGGATCTTTCCTGGCCTCTTCTGCTGTTCTCAGTTCTGAGAATTAAAAAGAGCCCATCACATCCAGCGTTCACATGAACTTTATACCCTTCCAAAGAGAGATTGAGGCCATTCTCTTTACCTGGTAGTGTATAGATGTCTATAAAATTTAAAAACACTCTGATTTCATAGGTAACCAGACACTTCCCTTCCTCCTGAGGAAATCCCTAATAGAAAAAGCTCATGCTTGTAACACCTAGAAGTCCCTTCTTCAATTTTCCTGCTTCTATCCCTTTCCATGCTCACATAGGAGACACAGGCCCAGTCCCCCTGTATCACAGCAGTGCTAAGGAACTTGGGATAACTCACTTCTAATCCTGCTCCAGACCTGGATGCCCCATCTAGCACAGGCGAATGGTCAGAGTGAAGCACACAAGATCATCCATGGGCAAGGGAAGAAAATACTACAATTTCTCTATTATCTAAGATATAAGAAGGAACTTAAGGGGTTCCAATAATTAAATATGAATTGTTAGTAATACATGATTATAATTAATACACCTATATTGGGAAAGTGTGCTCAGAAAAGTTTCATTGATGGGTTGCATAATCCAAAAGGTTGGGAGATCAACCACTCCATATTTGTTTAAGATTTATTGAGCACTTACCATACATATAAAAGTTCTATTCTAAACACATTACAAATATTAAATCAATTTAATTATCACAACAGTCCTATGAGGAAAATGCCATTATTTAAATATTTTGCATATGAGGTAACTGGGGCACATGTTGGTTATGAAAATTGTCCAAGGTCATACAAGTGAGTGACAGAGCTTACACTGAAACCCAAGCCATCTGTCTGTAGAGTTTGCACTGGTAACTATTTAGTTAAACTAAAAAGATTACAGGGGTGGGAAAAGGTAGGTTTATAGTTGTGAGTAGGCTAAACAGATTTTATTTCTTCTTATATTATTATTTATTTATTATTATGTTATTTATTATTATTAACTCACTTTTGCACATCCTTGTAGTCAATGAAAGCCAAACTCTAAACTTCTGCTATAAAATGAATATGCTAATCCAAAATAATATTTTCTTTAAACAATAATTTTATTTTATTACCTGGCCATCTCCTCCTCCAAGCACGCTAGAACCACACTGCCTAGGTTCAAATTCCAGCTCCAGGGACCACTTCCTAGCTGTGGGATGGCATACCCTCTTTGATCCTTAGTTTCCCTATCTGTCAGATGGGAATAAAAGTAGTTAGTAATTAATTCACACAACTGATATAAAGAGTAAATCACCACCTTTTATGACAGCATGGATGGAGCTGGAGAGTATAATGCAAAATGAAATAAGCCAGTTAAAGAAAGACAAGAACCACATGATTTCACTCATATGTGGAATTTAAAGAACAAAATAAACTAACAAAAAAAGAAACATACTCATAGATAGAGAACAGACTGACAGCTGTCAGAGGGGAAGAGGATTGCAAGGCTGGGTGAAAAAGGTGAAGAGAGGAGAAGGAATCAAAATGGCAGTGTAGGTAAATGCGATACTCTCATTCTTCCACAACCACATCAAAATTACAACTAAAATACAGAACAGCCATCATTCAGAACTGCTTGAAATCTGGCTGAATGGAAGTCCTACAACTAGAGAAGTAAAGAAGAAAGCACATTGAGACTGGTAGGAGGAGTGGAGGCACAGAACGGGCTAGTCTGACACCCACATGTGGCATGTTTTTAATCTGGAGGGATAGCTTGGCTGAAGAGGCCTCCCATGAGAAGCAAGGTGTTCCAGCTGAACAATAGTCCCCAAGCTCTGGGTTCTAGAGATGGGAAGAGAAGTTTCCATAACTTTGGGCTGTAAAAACCAGTGGGGATTGTGGCTGAGTGACAAGGAGGCTACTGGAGTCCCAAGCAGTTCCTCTTAAATGGCTGGTACATAGACTTACCCAAACTAATTCCCTTTGAGTACCAAGTCTCCATCAACCTGGTCCACACTGTTCATCCCACCCTGGTGATTCCCTGAAATTCCACTCCACCCAATTTGCAGCCCTACCCAAACTATTTGCAGTGTCCTTTCCATACGAATGGCCTATTCTGGTTCAGGCTCCAGACTTTCCTAAAATCTCTCAAACTAGCAGAAGCTGGACTCAGTGGGCCCCATACTCTTGATAGGTTGCCCCAGGCCTGGCACTAGCAACAGCTTGCCAAGGTTCACAGCTTGGCCTGTGCAGAGTACACATCTGCAAATTGCTTGTGCCAGTAGGCTCTAGGCAGGGAACAGACAATGGCTGACTTTACAACTCCTGGGGTGCACCCAGCAGACAGATTCAGACCCTTCCAGGATACAAAACTACCATGTCCCCAAGTGACACACAAAGGGCGGGCTCAGTGAGCACCAAAGCCCCACTAAAACAAGTCCTGCTCTATAGGGGTGTCTCCTGCACAGTAGATCTTCTGCTGTAGTTGCAGCTGGTCCTCACGGTCAATTAGCCTTGGGTCAATCCCTTCCAATGAGGACAACAGTTCAAGGTTCAACTACAACATGACAGTGCACACAGACCACGCAGGGGCACACCTTCAGTATCCAGTTCAGGTGACAGGGGAGGCTGATCTACTGAGCCCTACAGGACACCTACTACACAAGGCCACTCTACCAATTCCAGGATACATAACAGCTCTACCTGTTCCATAGAAACACAGGGAAGCAGCAAAAATGCAGAAACAAGGAAACATGTTGTAAATAAAAGAACTGAAGAAATCTCCAGAAAAAAAAAAAAAACTAAATTAAATGAAAGCAAGCAAACTACTAGATAAAGTTCAAAACAATGATTATCAAGCTGCTCAAGGAATTTAATGAGAGCTTTGAGGAGCTTAGTGAGAAGGTCAATAAACTTAGTGAGAATTTCAAGGAAATTAGTGAAAACATCAAAGACATGAAAAGCTACAGTCAGAAATGAAGGATACACTAACTGAAATGAAGAATAACTTACAGGGAATCAACAGTAACATGGAGGATGCTAAGAATAAAATTAGCAATTTGGAATATGAGGAAGCAAAAAGCACCCATTCAGAAGAGCAAAAAGAATATAAAAATATGAAGATAGTAAGAAGCATCTGGGACAACTTCAAGCATGCTAACATTTGCATCATGGAGCTTCTGGAAGGAGAAGAGAGGGAGCAAGATACTGAAAACCTATTTGAAGAAATAATGACAGAAAACTTCCCCTACCTGGTGAAAGAAATAGACATAGAAGTCCAGGAAGCACAGAGAGTCCCAAAAATGATGAATCCAAAGAGGCCCACACCAAGATACATCATAATTAAAATGCCAACGGTTAAAGACAAAGAGAATATCAAAACCAGCAACAGAAAAGCAGTTAGTTACCTACAAGGGCATGCCCATAAGACTACCAGCTGATTTCTCAACAGAAACTGTGCAGGCCAGAAGGGAGTGACAAGAAATATTCAAAGTCATGAAATGCAAGGGCCTACAACCAAGATAACTCTACCCAGCAAAGCTATTATTTAGAATTGAAGGTCAGATAAAGAGCTTTACAGACAAGAAAAAGCTAAAGAGTTCATCACCACCACCCCAGTATTACAAGAAAGGTTAAAGGGGAAGAAGAAGAAGAAAAAGAAGAAGAAGAAGAAGAAGAAGAAGAAGAAGAAGAAGAAGAAGAAGAAGAAGAACAAGAACAAGAAGAACAAGAACAAGAAGAACAAGAAGAACAAGAACAAGAAGAAGAAGAACAAGAAGAAGAAGAACAAGAAGAAGGAGAGGGAAATGAGGGGAAAAAGAGGGAAGACATCTGTAATACTCTCAACAATAAATATATGAAAAAAAAGTGAAGGGATTAAGCAAAGAAAAAGAACTCATAGACATAGACATCAGTATGATGATTACCAGACTGAAAGGGGGATAGGGGACATAGAAGAAGATAAAGGGGGATAAGTAATGGAAGTTAATTTGACTTGGGGTGGTAGACACACAATACAATATACAGAGGATGTATTATAGAAGTGTACACCTGAAACCTATATAATTTTATTAATCAATGTCACCCCAATAAATTCAATTAAAAATAAAACTAGAGAATTATAAAAAATAACATGAAAAACAATTAGCACAATGCCTAGGACATAATGAGCACTCAAATTACTAAAATTGGCTGTAGGGAGGCATGGGACAGGAGTTGGCTGAAGGTGCCTGCCCCTGCCTTGACTTTTCCAAACAAGTCTGAGCCCCCAAGTGTTTACTTTGACATGTCCTTGCATGTGCTTTCTCAAGGATGCTCATCCCACTGATAGTACCTAATAGTTAATTTTAGTTCAGGTTGTTATAACAATAAAAGCCTAAGGAGGAAGGCAATTGAGGCTATTAAGATTACTTAATACTGTTTAATAATAATAATAAAAATATATAATAATATAATGTATTTGACTACCTTCCCAGGGTTTGAATTTTAAGATTTGCTTTCTCTCCTTATAAAGGAAAAGTTAATATTTAAGGTATATGGGAAGCTCTGTCAAATAAAGAAATAGTAATTATATTCCATTTATATATGCACTAGAGGCCCGGTGCATGAATTCGTGCATGGGTGGAGTCCAGCCAACCTGCCCTGATGGGGGCCGATCAGGGCCAGGGAAAATGGGAGGTGGGCCAGCCCTTCCCCCGATCAGGGTAAGGGGGCTGATTGGGCCTGGGCCTGATAGAGGGAGGGGCCGAGGGAGGTTGGTGGGGGCAATTGGGGCCCCGATTGGGCCAGTTGGCTGCCGCAGTACATGTCATAGCGACAGATCATTCCAATCATTCTGGTCATTCCAATCACTTGGCTTTTACATAGATAGATATTAAATCGATCTGATATGCTTTCATCTATAACTAATTATTATAAGTTATAATATTGTGGGATATTGTGTTTCGCAAAAAGGACAAGATTCCAGTCATTTATATTACTCTATAAAATATCTAGATTTGTAGAAATAATAGCAAGAAAAATCAGGAGAAAAAGAATTTGACTATAGGAATAAATGAACTAAAAATAATTATAATTTTGGTAATTATTGTTCTCATGACAATATATTTGTTTGCATAAATCCAATAAGAATCTAATTTCTTAATAACAGCACATAATTCAGTTTCCAATTGAAGTTTTATTAACCAAAACTTTACTGGAATGTCATGGCTGAAAGAGAGACATGCCAGGACTCTGGATGTCACCAGAAAGCTCTAAGGAATAAAGATTGACTTTGAAGCCGATAAGCCCTTTGGATAAATAGCCTGGTACCTTGCCTGTTCACCTAATTCATGGCAGTCTTTCTAAGTAAGGAACAAAGGCTGCTTCCCTGAGAGATAGCATAAAAGAAATCTCAAGACACCTGTAGAAACCTCAACTTGAGAAATACACCCCAATTCTGTAGGCATTGCAGGGGAAGCCTGATGGAAACTGTGTGGCTTGGCTTGTTGGCCCTAGGAGTAAATTTTCTCATGAGATTCCAGCAAAGCATATTTTTAAAAAAATAGCCAATGTAATCAACTGTTATTCTTATTGTGTTCATACAAATAATCAGGCCAAATTATAACTAGACTTAATACAGTAAGTAAATTAGTCTTTAATAAAAATTAAGGTAATTTTAGGTAGAAAAATTGTTTCAACAAAAAATTATTAGAAACTGTTCTAACTTTTGCCCAATAATACTATATTTTATAACACAATTTGTCTCCACCAGATTACAAGCCCTACTTACACCTAGAGAATACCACCTCTAGGCATCATTGCCACCTCCTTCTGTACCCAGACCTCATCGTCCCTCTGCCAGAGAGCAAGGATCTCTTGGCTCTGAGAGAAACCTTCGACCAACCTCAGCATGAAGCAGCTACAGAAGAAATCTCGTGTCCCCTTTCCCTAAAATAATTCAGAGCCAAGATCCTTGAGGGGGATATAGTAGGCAGTTAGACAGACATGAGCAGAGCAAGGACAATAGGCCAACTAGAGGAAAGATAGACTCTAAGACATACTTATCACCACTCCAACGGCTTGGAAGTGAGGAATAGAAAAACCTGGGTAGAACTAACCTTTAGTCATAACTAATTAGAAGAAATTTATAGTTTTCATGTAATAGGAGGTATAGAGATAAAGAAAAAAAAGTAAAGTAGACAAACTAAAAGGGTATGTGTAAGTTACGAAAGGGTATATTAAGTCACAGAAGGTCTGTATAAGTGTAAAAGGTATGTATAAGTTACAGAAGGTCTGTACAAGTAAAGAAGAACTAGAGTTGAGGAAATAAAATTATAAGAAAGGATATAAAGAAAGGAATATAATAGGAAGAAAGGAAATTAGAGTAGGGTTACTTAAGAATAATTGTGAAAATTATAAGAATGTTTATAATAAAGTCATAGAAGGTTTATAAAGAGAAATCTTAAAATGAATTATAAGTAGAGTACCTGAATTAATCTAAAAAGTAATATTATTTTAAATCTTAGAACACATACACTTACATGTAAATAGGGGGTTAAGTTTTCCTTAAAGTTTTCTTTTCAAGGCTTGTGTGAAGTAATTAGGGAGGTGACCCATCTGTGAATCCAGCAAGCAGAACCGATAAGCATGATCAGACTGACCCACCATCTCGTCAACATCATCTCATTGCCTGACAATAGCTGATTTCTACAGACCCCAGGCCTGCATGCAGCTACATTTCTCACCCTAGCCCCTTCCCCTTTATAATCCTGTCCCCTACACCTTGCTAGAAGGCAAGATTTAATGCTTGTAAGCACGTTGTCTTCTAATTAGACTAACCATTAGACTAACCATTGCTGTCATTGTAATTTTCTTTGTTTTTCTTATAGTCTACAAAATCAGAACTCAGTGAATGCGCTCCACGGACCCCAACATTCCAAAGGAGAAAGTTCACCAGCTCCCTCTATCTTTTACAGCCAGCAAAACAAAAAGGGGGCAAATGTGGGGAGGCATGGAACAGGAGTTGGCTGAAGGCGCCTGCCCCTACCTTGACTTTTCTAAACAAGTCTGAGCCCCCGAGTGTTTACTTCGACATTTCCTTGCTTAAAGGATGCATGTGCTTTCTCAAGGATGCTTACCCTACTGATAGTATCTAATAGTGAATTTTAGTTCAAGCTGTTATAACAATAAAAGCCTAAGGAGGAAGGCAATTGAGGCTATTTGCTCCTAAAGCAAAACAGCCCCTTAGCCTCTCACAGAAACATGTGTCAGAGTAATCTATTCATCCGTCACTCAGGGTCTGCCAGTCAGCCCAGGCAATTGGCACCTCACAGTTCCTTATAAAGTTACTATATGACTCACAGCAATTCCCCTCCTATGTATATACTTTTAAAACATGAAAACATGGTGTATGATCTTTCTGATGTACTGCTGGATCTGATTTGCTAGAATTTTGTTGAGGATTTTGGCATCTATGTTCATGAGGGATATTGGCCTGTAATTCTCTTTCACTGTGTTGTCTTTATCTGGTTTTGGTATTAGGGTGATGCTGGCTTCATAGAATGAACGTGGAAGTGTGCCTTCCTCTTGAATTTTTTGGAATAGTCTGAGGAGGATAGGTTTCAGTTCTTCCTTGGATGTTTGGTAAAACACCCCTGTGAAGCTGTCTGGTCCTGGGCTTTTGTTTCCTGGAATATTTTTGATGACTGCTTCAATTTCTTCCATAGTTATTGGCCTATTGAGATTTTTAGAATCTTCCTGATTGAGTTTTGGAAGGTTGTATTTTTCTAGGAATATGTCCATTTCCTCCAGGTTGTCTAGTTTGTTAGAATAGAGTTTTTCATAGTATTTTTTTTTAACAATCCTTTGTATTTCTGTGGGGTCTGTTGTTATTTCGCCTCTTTCATTTCTGATTTTGTTTATTTGGGTCCTCTCTCTTTGTTTCTTGGTGAGCCTGGCTAGAGGTTCATCAATCTTGTTTATCCTTTCAAAGAACCAGCTCTTGGTTTCATTGATCTTTTGTATTGTTTTTTTGTTCTCTATGACATTTATTTCTGCTCTGATCTTTTTTTTTTCTTTTTTTTTTTACAATGAGCATTGTCTTTTCCTGAAATGTTGCAGATCGGTTACAGCAAACAGAAGGGCGACCGTCAAGGAAAAATGTCACTCTGGGCTCCTTTTTGACCGCAGCAGCTACTGCTCTGATCTTTATTATGTTCTTCCTTCTGCTCACTTTGGGCTTTTCTTGTTGCTCTCTTTCTAATTCTTTGAGTTGTAGAGTTAGATAATTTATTACAATTTTTTCTTGTTTGTTTTATTTTTGAGGTAGGCCTGTAGCGCTATAAACTTCCCTCTGAGGACTGCTTTCATTGTTTCCCATCGATTTATTATGGTTGTGTTTTTATTGTCATTAGTTTCCAGGATGTTTTCAATTTCTTCTTTGATCTCTTTGGTAACCCAATCACAGTTTAATAGCATACTATTCAGCTTCCAAGTCTTTGAATTTTTTGAGCTGTTTTTATTGTAGTTTATTTCTAATATTATGCCATTGTGGTCTGAGAAAATGCTTGATATGATTTCAATATTTTTAAATTTGGGGAGACTTTGATTGTGACCCAGTATGTGGTCTATTTTTTAAAATGCCCCATGTGCACTTGAGAAGAACGTATATTTCGTGGCTTTGGGGTGAACTGCTCTGAAGATGTCAATTAAGTCTATCTGATCTAGTGAGTCATTTAGGATTGCTGATTCTTTGCTGATTTTTTGTCTAGAGGATTTATCCAGTGATGTCAGTGGTGTATTAAAGTCCCCTACTATGATTGTATTGTTGTTGATCTCTCCCTTGATATCTTCCAGGAGTTTTGTTATGTATTTGGGTGCTCCTGCATTGGGTGCATATATGTTCATCAGGGTAAAATCCTATGGTTGTATCAATTTCTTTAGAATTATGAAATGGCCTTCCATATCTCTTATTATGGCCTTCACTTTGAGGTTTATTTTGTCAGCTATAAGTATTGCTACCCCAGCTTTTTTTTTCATTGCCATTTGCATGAAAGATATTTTATCCATCCCTTCACTTTCAGTCTGTGTGAGTCCTTTGTTATGAGGTGGGTCTCTTGTAGACAGCATATATATGGGTCATGTTTTTTTATCCATTCAGCCACTCAATGTCTTTTGATTGGAGCATTTAGTCCATTTACATTTAAAGTTATTATTGAAAGGTAATTGTTTGTAGCCATTTTTATTTTTTGTGCCTATGTTCTTTCTTATCTTTTTATTTCTTCTTCTTACACAAGTCCCTTTAGCATTTCTTGCATTGCTGGCTTGGTAGTGATAAATTCCCTTAGTCATTTTTTGTCAGTGAAGCTCCTTATTTCCCCTCAATTTTGAATGATAGTCTTGCTGGATAGAGTATTTGTGGGTTCAGTCCCTTCCTTTGCATCACTTTATACATTTCCTTCCATTCTTTTCTGACCTGATGTGTTTCTGTTGAGAAATAATTTGATAATCTAATGGGAGCACCCTTGTATGTAACTTTCTGTCTCTCTCTTTCAGCCTTTAAGATTCTCTCTTTGTCCTGAATATTTGCCATCATAATTATGATGTATCTTGGTGTGAGTCTTTTCGGGTTCATCTTGTTTGGGACTCGCTGTGCTTGTGTGACTTTTTTCTTTCCCACATCAGGGAAGTTTTCTGACATTATTTCTTCAAATAGTTCTTTTAACCCTTGTTCCTCTTCTTGTTGTTCTGGCACCCCTATTATTCATATGTTGCTTCAGTTCATATTGTCCCATAGCTTCCTTAGGTTCTCCTCCTGTCTTTTATTTTTTTTCTCCAATTGCAATTCAGTTTGGGTGTGTTTTGCTTCCTGTCTTATAATTTGCTAATTCGGTCCTCCGCTTCTCCTAATCTACTGTTGAAACTTTCCATGGTGTTTTTTATTGCAGCTATATCACTCTTCATTTCTTCTTGATTCTTACATAAGTTATTAATTTTTTCATTCATTTCTTCTTAATTCTTACATAAGTTGTTGATTTTTTTCCTCCATCCGGTTTATGAACTGGATGACACTTATTCAGAATGCTTTTTCTGACATATTGCTTGACTCTGTTTCACTTAGCTGCTTTTCTGGCAATTCCTCCTTTTCTTTCCTTTGGGGGTTTCTTTGTCTACCCATTTTTGGTCTCACCAACTGATCTAGATGTCGAGTCGTGCAGGGGCTGCTCCTCGGGTGACAGTGGCTCCTCAGGCTGTGGTTGCTCCTCAGGCGGTGGCTGAAGAGGCTGCTCCTCAGTTGGCAGCTGCTCCTCTGGTGGGTGCTGTTCGCAGCAGTTGTGTCTCCTCTGGCTGATGGGGGAGGCTGCTTGTGCAGCTGCTGTTCGATGGATGTGGGTGGGCTGCTCACATGGCTGCTACTCCTTGGACAGGGGCGAACTGCTCACATGGCTGCTGCTCCTTGGATTGGGGCTGGCTGCTTGCTGCTGCTGTTCCTCAGATGGGTCGGGGTGCTCATGAGGTTGCCACTCCTTGGCCAGGGCCAGGTTGCTTGCTGGGCTGGTGCTTCTCATACTGGTGCGGGCTCCTCGCGCAGCTGCTGCTCCTCAGACAGGGTACAGCCTGCTTGCATGGCTGCTGCTCCTCAGGTGGGAGTGAGCTGCAGGTGCTGCTCCTGCTCCTCAGATGGGGTGGGCCACTCACCCAGCTGCTGCTCGTCAGACAGGTGCAGGCTGCATGTGGTTGCTGTTCCTCAGACCAGTACGGGCTGTGCTGGACTGCCGCTCCTTGGACGTAGGCAGTCTGCTCGTGTGGCTACTACTCCTCAGTCCAGGGCAGGCTACTCGGGCAGCTGCTGCTCCTTAACTGGGGGGCGGGCTGCTTGCGGAGCTGCTGTTCCTCGTATGGGAGCAGGCTGCTCACAAAGCTGCTGCTCCTTGGATGGGGCAGGCTACTCATGTGGCTGCTGCTCCTCAGTCCAGGGCAGGGTGCTCGGGCGGCTGCAGCTCCTTGAATGGGAGCAGGCTGCGTGCAGCTCTGCTGTTCTTCATATGAAGGTGGGCTACTCACACAGCTGCTGGTCCTGGGATAGGGGCAGGCTGCTCATGCAGCTGCTGCTCCTTCGGTGGGGGTCAGGTTGCTCATGCAGCTGCTGTTCCATGGACAGGTGCAGGGTGTGGACTGGGATTTATCCCAGGGATGCAAAGATGGTACAATATCCACAAATCAATAAATGTGATACATCACGTAAACAAATTGAAAGATAAAAATCACAGAGTCATATCAATTGATGCAGAAAAAGCATTTGACAAAATTCAACACCCTTTCTTGATAAAAACTCTCAGCAAGGTGGGAATAGAAGGATCATACCTCAACATAATAAAAGCCATATATGACAAACCCACAGCCAGCATCATACTCAATGGACAAAAAATAAAACCATTTCCCCTAAGAACAGGAACAAGACAGGGATACCCACTCTCACCACTCCTGTTTGACATAGTACTGGAAGTATTAGCCATTGCGATTAAACAAGAAGAAGAAATAAAAGGCATCAAAATTGGAAAAGAAGAAGTAAAGCTGTCCTTATTTCCAGATGACATGATATTGTACCTAAAAAACCCAAAAGACTCCATCAAAAAACTAACAGACTTAATAAATGAATTCGGCAATGTAGCAGGATACAAAATTAATGCCAAGAAATCTATTGCATTTCTATACACCAATAGTGAACTTACAGAAAGAGAGACTAAAAAAGCAATCCCATTTACCATCGCACAAAAAAAAAAAATTAAGGTACCTAGGAATAAACTTAACTAAGGAGGTAAAAGAGCTTTATGCAGAAAACTACAGGACACTGAAAAAAGAAATAGAGAAAGACAAACAGATGGAAGAACATACTGTGTTCATGGATTGATAGAATCAACATCATTAAAATGTCCATACCACCCAAAGCAATATACAGATTCAATGCACCCCCCCCCCATTAAAATACCAATGGCATATTTCTCAGACCTAGAACAAACTTTTCAAAAATTCATCAGGAATAAAAAAAGACCCCGAATAGCCACAGCAATCCTGAGAAAGAAGAACAAAGTAGGTGGAATCTCAATACCAGATTTCAAGGTGTTTTACAAAGCCACTGTTCTCAAAACAGCCTGGTACTGGCACAAGAACAGACATATAGACCAATGGAATAGAATAGAGAACCCAGAAATTGACTCAAGCCACTATGCTTAATTAATATTTGACAAAGGAGGCATGAACATACAATGGAGTCAAGACAGTCTCTTCAATAAATGGTGTTGGGAAAATTGGACAGATACATGCAAAAAAATGAAACTAGACCACCAACTTACACCATAGACAAAAATAAACTCAAAATGGATAAAATTTAAACATAAGACAGGAAACCATAAAAATACTAGAGGAATCCACAGGTAGCAAAATCTCAGACATATGCCGAAACAATTTCTTCAATGGTACTGCTCCTAAGGCAATGGGAACTAAAGAGAAAATAAACAAATGGGACTACATCAAAATAAAAAGCTTTTTCACATCAACAAAACAAAAAGAAAGCCCACTTCTTGGGATAACATATTTGCCAATGTTATCACCGATAAGGGCTTGATCTCCAACATTTACAGAGAACTCATACAACTTAACAAAAGGAAGATAAACAACCCAATCAAAAAATGGGTAACAGACCTACATAGATACTTTTCAAAAGAAGAGATAAGGAAGGCCAAGAGGCATATGAAAACATGCTCAAAGTCACTAATTATCTGAGAGATGCAAATCAAAATGACAACAAGGTACCATTTCACACCTGTCAGAATGGCCACCATCAATTATTCAACAAACAACAAGTGCTGGTGAGGATGCGGAGAAAAAGGAACCCTCATGCATTGCAGGTGGGAATGCAGACTGGTGCAGCCACTGTGGAGAACAGTATGAAGTTTCCTCAAAAAACTATAAATGGAACTTCCATTTGACCCAGTGATCCCACTTCTAGGAATATATCCCTAGAAACCAGAAACACCAATTAGAAAGGATATATGCACCCCTATATTCATAGCAGCACAATTTACAATAGCTAAGATTTGGAAACAGCCTAAGTGCCCATCAACAGATAAGTGGATTAAAAAACTGTGGTACATCTACACAATGGAATACTATGCTGCAGTAAAAAAGAAGTAGTTCTTACCATTTGCAACAGCATGAATGGAACTGGAGAGCATTATGCTAAGTGAAATAAGCCAGTCAGAGAAAGATAAATATCACATGATCTCACTCATTTATAGAATATATTGAACAGCATAAACTGATGATCAAAAATAGATCCAGAGACAGAGAAACATCGATCAGACCATCAAACCTCAGAGGGAATATAGGGGAGGGTGAGGGTAAGGGGGAGAGATCAACCAAAGGACTTGTATGCATGCATATAAGCATAACCAATGGACACAGACAACAGGGGGTTGAGGACATCAGTGGGGGGGATAATGGGCGAATAAGGACACATATGTAACACATTAATCAATAAAGAAATTAAAAAAAATAAAATGAAAAATAAAACATGTCTACATAATAATCTTGTACATAAATGATTATTGCAGCTTTATTAATAATTTCCGGAGGTGGAAACTACAGAAATGTCCATCAACTGATAAAGAGTGAAACAAAATGTGGTATATTTCCATATTGAAATATTATCATACCTAATAGTAGACAAACATGTAAATTGACCATTCCTCTGCTACGCCCACAGCCAATCAGAGTGAGTATGCAAATTAACCCAACAAAGATGGAGGTCAATTTGCATACATAGGCGCCCTGCAATCTGGGTCCCAGGAACTTTCTAAGCACCCAGGTCACTCCGAGGTAGGCCCCCATGGGTCCTGAGCAACCTGGGAAGGGCCTGAGCCAGGGGACTCCTGGGCAGGGGCAGAGCCCGGCGATCGGAAGGAGCTTGGGGTCCCCTGTCCAGGCCCCAAGCCAGGGCCAAAGGCTTGGGGCTTGAGCAGGGGTGGAGCCAGGCGATCTGGTGATCAGAGGGAGCTGGGGGTCCCCTGTCCAGGCCCCATGCCCTGGCCAGAGGCTTGGGGCCTGGGCAGGGGCAGAGCCAGAGATCGGAGTTGCTGGTATGAACTACAGAGGAAATGCCTTTTCTGACCGCTCATTGGCTAAGCTCCATGTATGCCACTGGTAATATTCTTAGTAACTTGGGTATAAGAATACAAAAAGGTGATCTAGGGTTTTTCCACCACACTCCTGGAGAAAAAAATGAGGGTCCACTCCTGGAGGGCTAAGGAATGTCATATCCTGCCCTAGCCAGTTTGGGTCAGTGGATAATGCCTAGGCTTCCCGACCTCAGAGTCCGGTTCAATTCTGATCAAGGACATGTACCTAGGTTGCAGGCTCCTCCCTGGCTGGGGCCCAGATCAGGGCTCATGCAGGAGGCAACTAATCAAAGTGTTCCTCTCACTTTGATGTTTCTGTCTTTCCCTTTCTCTTCCACATTCTCTAAAAATCAATGGAAACATATCCTTAGGTGAGGATTAAAAAAAAAAAAAGAAATGCCATATTCTATGAAAGACACATCTTGAAAATGCCTAAAGAAAGTTGTCATTTTTTCATGGTGAAGGGACTGGAGTCCGTGTTGATGAAAACACCTTGGTGGCTGCGGTGACTGGCAGTGGCTGCAGCAGCGGGGTGATGGGGCTGGAGCCTTCCCCTGATCAGCCTGGTTGCCTCAGTAGGACATCCCCTGAGGGCTTCCAGTATGTGAAAGGGAGCAGGCTGGGCTGAGGGACCCTGCCCCCCCCCCCGCCCCAGTGCACGAATTTCATGCACCAGGCCCCTAGTTCAACCATAAAATGAAATTAAGTGTTACAACAAGGATGAATCTTGAAAACATTATGCTATGTGCAAGAAGTCAGACTCAAAAGGCTTTTGTATAATTCCATTTATATGAAATGTCCATAGAGATGGATAGTAAATTACTGGTTGCCAGGGACTGGGGAGTGGATAGGGAGTCACTGTAGAGGGCCCTCTGGGAAGGCACATGGGCATTTCTTTAATTATTGTCAGCTGAACTCAGGGTGTCAGGCAGAGCCACGCCCTGGGAATGTGCTTCCCCAAAAAGGTGGACGTTTTATCAGTACTGACTTCTTACCTTTGTCCAGGTGCCAGGGAGCGGGCTTTGGTATGTAAATCCAGTCAAGCACCAGGAATGCTGGGGCCTACTCAAGAATGCAAATAAGCTCCTTTGATCCTTAGTTCTGGTGAAACCCCCTGGTATTTGGGGGTATAAAATAAACTTGCTGCGTGGGCTCTGGGTCCCTGCCTCTCCATCAGAGGTGGCAGCGGTTCCACCCAGCTCCCAGCTCTTTCCTTCTATCTTCCTGTCTGGTCTCTTTCTTTCTTTTATTTCTCAATCCCCAGCTCCTTTACTCAGGAACTGGACCCGCTCTCTTTCCGCGCTGGACATGGAAAAGAGAGAAACACCTACAAGTCACTGCTAATAGATACAGGGTTTGTTTTGAGGATGATAAAATATAATTTAAATGTGATAGTGTTGATGGTCACACAATTCTGTGAATACGCTAAAACACATTAAATTGTATAATTTTATATTTATTTATCTATTTGGGTGCTGAACATAAAATACAATATACAAATGATGTATTATAGAATTGTATCCCTGAAATTGATATAATTTTATTAACAATATCACCCCAATAAATTGTATATATTTTAATTTTTATGTTTTAAAATATATTTTTATTTATTTCAGAGAGAAAGGAATAGAGATAGAAACATCAATGATGAGAATCATTGATTAGTTGCCTGGTTGCCTCCTGCACACTCCCTACTGGGGATTGAGCCTGCAACTTGGGCATTTGCCCTGATGGGGAATTGAACTGTGATCTCCTGGTTCATAGGTCCACTCTCAACCACTAAGTCACACCAGCCAGGCAATTATATACTTTTTAAAGGTTGGATTTTATGTTATGTGAATTATATCACAATAAAGCTGTTACGAATAAAAGGAAAGGGGTCTTAATGCAACACTTTCCTGCTCCTGTACTCTTGAAGAATTCCCAAAATATCTGTCCAAACTTGCCTTGAGGAGAAAACTCTGTGCCACTTCCCCCAACTCCCAACATTTATTTGAAAGACATTTCTGAAATAAATACCTGGCTCCCAGCCTTCTTTCCATGAACCCTCTGCTGTCCTCCCTTCCAGCATGGGTCCATGCTATCACTCAACTAGATTTATCTCATGGAGAGATGTTAAGGTGGACAAGGGGCTACATAAACCCACCCTTCCGTTCAGGAAACAAATTGATGGATATATGGACTCATGCATTATTCTCCATATATACATTTGGTCCTTTCTAATTAAGACCATTAAAAAAAAGATGATATCATTTTATATCATCCTTTAAAGGTAAAAAATATTTTTGCAGCTTTCTTTGAAAAAATATGGCATCTATATGTTGTAGTATTTTTCTGTTTCATTTATTTCATTTTATTTACTTCCAAAATTCCTCAAGAAAAGCAATTGGTAAGTTTTTCAGTGTGGGAATTACAATCACATTGCAAAGTCTGTTTACTGGTTCATGTGCACAATACATTTACCTCCGAAGTTCTTACTGTTTGCACAAGCAAATTCAAATATCTGAAAAAGTGCATCCTTTTTTAAAACCCATCATGTCCTTCTGTGAATGGTTTGAGGTTAGCTGATCGGGGATTGGTTCAAGTTATTCAAATCTTCATGTTGTAACTATGAGAAAAGGAACTCACTTCAAATATTATTTAAAAATATTGTACACCTTGAACATGATGTTTGCTTCCTTTGAAAGAACACATTTTGATTAGTGGAAATATTTTTTCTGAAGAGAAAAGTGATTTAATACTCAGTTTTAATAACAGTGCATGAAGAGATTTTAGTGTCATGGTTAATTTACAAGCTAGTGAACACAACAAATTAAGTGCTGAGTTAGTAAACTGTGAACTTTGAAAAATGGGATTCTACTGTTTCACTGCCTCAGAACCACAGATCCCCTATTCCCAGAGGTAGAGTCATTGACTAGCCTTAGTCACTGGTAAGTATGTCAGTTCCTCAAGCAGGAATGCAGGAGTGAATGGTAGAGCATTATAGATAGTGGAACTGTGATATATTAGTATTCAATTCACTAAAACGGTTAAGTTTGTGCGTCTGGGAACAGTGATACCAGGATTCCAACTCTGGTTAGGCCAATTACTACCTGTGTAGGTTACTAAACTTCTTGTTACCTCAGCTTCATGAAAATGGGTATACTAATCTTAGCTACTTTCCAGGATAACTATTACTTACTGAAGAAATCAAGGGATGGATTTTGTCCACACTTGGAATAGAATGGAGAAGGGAAATCAATGCCCCTGACCCCTAGGGTTAGGTACAGTGATGACAGTGGGGATTGAAGTAAACATAACCTGGAAGGAAAGTAAAACAGAGGGGATACATTTGGGCCACTTGGTAAAGCAGCCACTTCTCTGCCAAGGCCTATAATTCAAGATTCCAGGTTGGTTTTTATGAAAGGAAGTGTATTTTCCTTATAACCTTCCTCATTTATGTTTGCTTTCAGCTTTTATGTTTTTGTTTTGTTTTTGTTTGTTTGTTTCAGAAAACAGCTCAGAATGGAAACTTGCCCACATTTTAATAAAGAAATGAAACTCCAATGTTAGAACTTCAGGTTTCAAATAATAGGTGGGAGAAGAGATTTCAATTATTATGAAATCAACAGTAGGACTTCTGCTCCAAGGTGACCAATTGAGCCAATACATTTTTTCTCTCTTAATCTTTACAAATCTCACCAACATAACAAAATCCATATAAAAGAAAAAAAGTCTATAGCAGTGCTGGGCAACTAAGGATACAAAGAACAAACCAGAAAGTTTCAGAAATCTTTAGAAGACAATAGGCAGGTTAAAGGAAAAAACAGGCAAAGCTGAGATATAGGAAACCTAATGCATGCAAGGTGGGACTTTTCTGGAAAGTGATTACACTGATCTACCTTAAAGAGCTCACCTCTCCTTAAAATTTCAGCAGGAGCTAGGTGCAATAGGAGACTGTGAGGCTATTGGTGGAGAAATGGCATGGCTTTGTGAGCTGTGTCAATGTATCATTGGGTGCCTATTGAGTTGCTGCTACAGCCACCTCCATGTTGTAGCTTCTGAGTGCCAGGAAACAATTCCAGCATATAATAATTACAAGAGTCTCATCAAAAGGTTGGCGAAGCTTGGGCAGCTCAACAAGGGTGAGCCACATATGTAGTTTACCTGTTGGAAACGGCACTTCCCCCAAACCTGAATAGGATTGTCTGCTGCCAGACAGCTCAGGGCATTTTATTGCCTCCTGTTGGCCAAACACCTGAATAGCTGTAGGCTATTCCCCAAACTGACAATCTCTATATTCTACCCTTTGAAACCTTACCCTTTGAAGTGTATATCTCCACCTTGCCTTAGGACAAATTGTGTTAAATAAATACCACAGGGTCCTTAGACAAGGGTGAGTCTTTCACCTCTTTAGCTGAAGATCCTCTGACCCCCAATGCCTTTCAAAATTATCTTTTGTCTCCGGACTCTTTAATCATCTACGCACAGCCCCGTTCTCCAGAATGATGAACCCATCCTAAAGCTGGGAAAAGAACCCTGGCACAGAGTACCTCTTTGGGAGCATTTAATGAAGAAGCCTCCAAATAATAGCATCAGAGTCCAAGGAAAAAGAGGGCCAGTGTCCTAGATCTTTCTTATGAAAGAATGGTCTATGAAATATAGCATCGTTATAGTCTGGGAGATTGTTGGAAATGCAGAATCTCAAGCCCCATCTTAGACCCTATGAATTAGAAGCTGCGTATTAACAAAATACTTGGGTGACTCATACTCATGTTAAAGTTGAGCATTGCTCTAGGTAACTTTAGTCTCCCTCAACAAGTGCAAAGGTGGATAAACATTGGCTCATTAAAAATATGGAATTCTCTATGTTTCCCTTGCATACTCTGAAAATAAGCCAATCTTTGGGTTTATTTCTATCCACTCACCACACCCATGCATAAAACCCAACAGCTACCATTTATTCCAGTGGTTACCAACAATGGCTATCAATTAGAATGATCAGGTATACTTTTGAAAAATGTCAGTGTCTAGAATCTACACCCAGTGTGGTTCTACCTCACTTTCTCCACCCAATTTCCTGTGAATGCATCTGATTGATGGAACCCAAGCCACACTGAAACCCCTGCTTATAAGGAGGTCTGCAGTAGAGGAAAGGGATGTAAAAGGAGTTTGGCCTGCATGCATCATAGCCATCACAAATAATAACAAAAAACAGAAATTTTATTTCAGCAAAGTATTTGAGTCAGAAAATATTAAATACATAGGCTATGAAGGGCTATTTTATGTTTACAGAAGGTAAAACACAATGCAGATAAATAATAATCATGAAATTTATATATTAAAGAACATAGTACTAAAGTATACAAAGCAAAAATATTTTAATAAAACCCCCAAAACACAAGTTGACAAGGCCAAAATTACTCTCATAATTTGACAGATTAGAAAATAATTAGTAAGAACATACATGATATCAATGACATAATTAGAAATCTTGGTTAAATAGAAACATACATATTTGAAATCCATGCATATACTTTTTTTTCTGGATTTTTAAATTCCTTCTTTATTCTGCTTAGAAATTTGCTTTTAATTTAATAAATCTTTATTGTTCAGAATATTACAATTGTGCCTCTTTTTTTCCCCCATAGCTGCCCTCCACCCGGTTCCCACCTAACACTATGCCCTTACCTCCCCCCAACTGTCCTCATCCATAGGTGTACGCTTTTGTCCAGTCTCTTCCCGCACCCCCTACACCCCTTTCCCCCTGAGAATTGTCAATCCACTCCCTTTCTATACCCCTGATTCTATTATATTCACCAGTCTATTCTGTTCATCAGATTTTTTATTCACTTGATTTTTAGATTCACTTGTTGATAGACATGTATTTGTTGTTCATAATTTTTAACTTTACCTTTTTCTTCATCTTCCTCTTCTTAAAGAATACCTTTCAGCATTTCATATAATACTGGTTTGGCGGTGATGAACTCCTTTAGCTTTTTCTTATCTGTGAAGCTCTTTATCTGACCTTCAATTCTGAATGATAGCTTTGCTGGGTAGAGTAATCTTGGTTGTAGGTTCTTGCTATTCATCACTTTGAAAATTTCTTGCCACTCCCTTCTGGCCTGCATAGTTTCTGTTGAGAAATAAGCTGACAATCGTATGGGTGCTCCCTTGTAGGTAACTAACTATTTTTCTCTTACTGCTTTTAATATTCTCTCTTTGTCTTTTGCTCTTGGCATTTTAATTATGATGTGTCTTGGTGTGGTCCTCTTTGGATTCCTTTTGTTTGGGGTTCTCTGCACTTCCTGGACTTGTAAGTCTATTTCTTTCACCAGGTGGGGGAAGTTTTCAGTCATTATTTCTTCAAATAGGTTTTCAGTATCTGGTTCTCTCTCTTCTTCTGGCACCCCCATAATTCGGATGTTGGTACGCTTGAGGTTGTCCCAGAGGCTCCTTACACTATCTTCATATTTTTGGATTCTTTTTTCTTATTGCTTTTCCGGCTGAGTGTTTTTTGCTTCTTTGTATTTCAACTCTTTGACTTGATTCTTGTGGTCTTCTAGTCTGCTGTTAGGTCTCTGTATAATGTTTTTGTTTCAGTCAGTGTATGTTTAATTTCCAGTTGGTCCTTTTTCATATCCTCAAGGGTCTCACTAAATTTATTGGCCTTTTCTAAAAAATTATTGAAAAACCTTATAACTGTGGTTTTGAACTCTATATCCAGTCGTTTGTTTTCCTCCATTTCTTTCATTTGTAATCTGTTTCTTTGTCTCCGCATTTTCATTGCTTCCCTGAGTTGGTAGAGTAACTTTGTGTGGTAGGTGTCCTCTAGGGCCCAGTGGCACAGCCTCCCCAGTTACCTGAGGTGGACACTCTTGGTGCACCCCTTTGTGGACTGTGTGCTCAGGCTTGTTGTAGTTAAGTTTTGATTGTTGTTGGTATCACTGGGAGGAATTGACTTCCAGGCCAATTGGCTGTGAGGATCAGCTGTGTCTATGATGGGAGAACTTCTGTGCTGGAGACACTCTTATGAGACAGGAATTGCAAAATTGCAAAAGCCTCTGTGCTCAGGGTGGATGGAGCTGAGTTTCAGGGCGGAGAAGACAGCCTTGGTTTCCCATAAGCCCTGCCATATGAGGCCTCTGGGTCTCAGTGTCCCTCGGTAATCACTGCAAGCACCTCTTAGAGAAAGCTGCCCTCGAGTTTCATCCACTGCTAGACAGTCCAGTTTCCCCCCGAATGAGTCTGGTTTCCCAGTGTCTCGCCCGGGACTGGAGTTCAGTGCAGTTGGGAGCTCCGTCTCCCTCCCACTTTAGAAACCCAGCTGCACACTCAGCCTCCCATGCATTCAGCAGTCAGTCCTCTCTGCATGCTTGCGCCTCCTGACCTCTGCCTTCCACAGCTCCCAATCTCAGTGTGCTTTCTCTTTTCCTGACAGTCCAGATTCCCCCGAATGAGTCTGGTTTCCCAGCGTCTCACCCGGGACTGGAGTTCAGTGCAGTTGGGAGCTTCCTTCTCCCTCCCGCTTTAGAAAGCAAGCCACACACTCTGCCACCCATGCACACAGCCGCCCGTCCTCTCTGCGTGCTAGTCCCCGTACCTCAGCCTTTTGCAGCTCCTCTGAGTCTCAATGTGCTTTCCTCTTTTCTTCTAGATGTAGAATTTCCTTCAGCCAGCTTTCCTGTGGTTCTGGATGGTGTCTGTTTTGTCTTTTCATTGTAGTTTTGATATTGCTGTGTGAGGCAGCAGTTTAGGTGTTTACCTATGCCGCCACCTTGGTTTCTCTCCCATGCATAAACTTCTAAAATGTACATGGCATATTTACAAATGTTGATCCTATACTAGGCCACAATGTAAATTTTCAATGAATTTTAAAAATATAATCTTATTCATTAATGTCACCCCAATAAATTTAATAAATTAAAAAATAGAAAGCTCACACATCATATTGTTTAAGCACAAAGCAATAAAGCAAAGTGAGGGAATGGGAAAAACAACTTACAATGAAAAAGAAAACTTTTATATAATTCTTGTATTAAAGTCATACTCAAAACTGAAATTACAGGCTATTTAATAATTAATACCAGCACTACATGTTGAAGCATATGTAACGTAACCAAACATTATAAAATAAAATCATCATATCAAGTACATTTATTAAAGAGTGAGAAAGATTGAAGAGTGGAATAAGTTAATTCTAGAAGTTAAAATTGAAATATTGAATTAAACTCAGGAAAATAAGAAAATAATTAGATAATAAGCATGAATTAAAAACAATATAATAGGAGAGACAAAATGGCAGCAGAATAGACAGACGTGTCCTGAGCCTTGCCCCAGAGCAAATAGAGGGAGCAGCTGAAACGAGTGGAATCCAGCCCGTATTGGTGAAGGAGGCGCAGCTGGTGAGACAGTTTGCAACTGGGAAGGGCAGAGATCCCTCCGATAAAGGTAAAATCAAAGATCTAGGCAGTAGAATCAGCCAGACCTCTGTTCCCAGAAGGTTGGTGGGGGAGAAACTACATGGCGCCAAGCCGCGTCCCTGAGGACAGGCAAAGCATCTGACTGGGAAAAAAAAAGGGGGGGGGGGTCCACAGAACTGCAGGAGGTAGGGGATTATAGACCTTGGAGTCTGGATTTGGGATCTGAGCTCAAAGGCAGCCCTGAAGAGCTGCCGGACCGCACAGTGCCTGCAAGAGAAAAACTTGCAGAGACGCGGTCCCTCCTCGCGCTGGGGCCTGCGCCTTTCTACACTGAACCTAGTTCGTAGGATCTTTAGGATAAAGACACTTACCTGTGGCAGAGGTGCAGAAGAAGGGGTGAACTTGTGGAATCTGGGGAGTGTAGGCAGCGGACAGTCCAGGAGAGGTGGAAGCGAGTCTGGTGCTGAGTCATATCTAAGCCCCCGTTGCCATTTTCTCCTGAGAGATAGCCCCTCCCTCCAGTCTATAGGCAACCAATATAGCCACACCCAGATCCCACCCTGAATAACACCATGGAATCTGAATACTCCCTGAGGCTATAGGATCTGCCCTAAAGAGAAATCTTTAGAAGCTAGGAACCTCAATTACAAGGCTACACCACCAGGGCCCTTCAGAGTGCTTCAGTGTGCCTCGCTGGTGAACTTACTGCGGGTGCTCCTGTGAGCCGCCACTGGGAGTAAGCGCCTATCCACCACAGGTGCAGCAGCGAAAGCTGAGTCTACCCACCCCATAACTACAGAACTCTGGGCATCACAGTCACACCTGTCCAGAGGGCAGGCCCCCTGAGCCACATCACCCCAACAGACAGTTCCTTGGTGCCACTGTGAGTCCCCACTGGGCACGCGTGATTTCAATTAAGGGTGAAAGACAGCAAAAATTGGGATACTCTCCTCCACGGCTGCTGACTTCTAGACACAGAAGTTGTGCCTCTCAAGATTGCAGGCCTATATCAAGAGAACCCAAATAGATCAAGTAGGGAGCTACACTAGATTACCAAGCCCAGGAGAACTGAGAGATTACACCAGTAGCACTATCACCAAAAGAACCTGGGTAGCAAAGCAATTGGATCTACAATTAAAACATTACAGGAAAACATGGGGAGACACAAAAGCAACTCCCAAAGGAAAGAAAAAGAGGAATCACCAGAAAGGGAGTTAAATGAAATTTAAGCTAGCAGCTTAACAGAGAAAGAATTCAGAGTAATGGTTATAAGGATGTTTAAACGGATGGATGACAAATACACACAACTCAATGACAAATACACACAACTCAATGAGAACTATAAGGAGCTGAATGAGAATGTCACCAACATGAAAAGAAACCAAGAGGAGATGAAGAACGACATAGCTGCAATAAAGAACACATTAGAAGGCTTAAACAGTAGACTAGAAGAGGCTGAGGACCGCATCAGCAAATTAGAAGACAAGGTAGGAAAAAACACACAAACACAGCAGCAACTGGAAAGAAGACTTAAAAAGCAAGAGGAGAGCTTAAGGGAGCTGTGGGACAACACAAAACGAAACAATATTAGAATAATAGGGATACCAGAAGGAGAGGAAGAGAAGCAAGGAATAGAAAACCTGTTTGAAGAAATAATGACAGAAAACTTCCCTGATATTGGCAAGAAAAAAACTATGCAAGTCCAAGAAGTACATAGAGTTCCAAACAAGTTGAACCCCAAAAGACCGACACCAAGACACATCATAATTAAATTGGCGAACACCAATGACAAAGGAAGAATCTTAAAGGCTGCCAGAGAGAGACAGAAAGTTACCTACAAGGGGTCTCCTATTAGAATATCAACTGATTTCTCAACAGAAACACACCAGGCCAGAAGGGAATGAAATGAAATATACAAAGTGATGCAAAGCAAGGTTCTGAATCCAAGAATACTATACCCAGCAAGGCTATCATTCAAAATTGAAGGTGGAATCAGGAGCTTCACAGACAAAAAAGGGCTAAGAGAGTTTATCACTACCAAGCCAGCAATGCAAGAAATGCTAAAGGGACTGCTGTAAAAAGAAGAAAGAGAAAGACAAAAAGAAACACAAATACTAAGGAAAAATATGACAACAAACATGTACTTGTCAATAATAACATTAAACGTAAATGGATTAAATGCACTAATCAAAAGACATAGGGTAGCTGAATGGATAAGAAAACATAACCCATACATTTGCTGTCTACAAGAGACCCACCTCAGAGCAAAGGATTCACACAGACTGAGAGTGAAGGGATGGAAAAACATTTTTCAGGCAAATGGAAATGAGAAAAAAGCTGGGGTTGCGATACTTATATCTGATAAAATAGACCTCAAAGTAAAGGCCATAACAAGAGATAAGGAAGGCCACTACATAATACTAAAGGGAGCAATTCAACAAGAAGATATAACTCTGGTAAACATATATGTACCCAATGCAGGAGCGCCCAAATACATAAAAAAACTCCTGGAAGACATCAAGGGAGAGATTGACAACAATACAATCATAGTAGGAGACTTTAATACACCACTGACATCACTGGATAAATCCTCTAGACAAAAAATCAGCAAAGAAACAGCAATTCTAAATGATGCACTAGATCAAATGGACCTAATTGACATCTTCAGAGCATTTCACCCCAAAGCCACGGAATATACGTTCTTCTCAAGTGCACATGGGACATTTTCAAAAATAGACCACATACTGGGTCACAAGCAAAGTCTCCCCAAATTTAAAAATATTGAAATCATATCAAGCATTTTCTCAGACCACAATGGCATACTATTAGAAATAAACTATAATAAAAACATTCCAAAAAATTCAAACACTTGGAAGCTGAATAGCATGCTATTAAACAATGACTGGGTGAGCAACGAGATCAAAGAAGAAATTAAAAACATCCTGGAGACTAATTACAATAAAAACACAACAATACAATTGCTATGGGACACAATGAAAGCAGTCCTGAGAGGGAAGTTTATAGCTCTACAGGCCTACCTCAAAAAACAAGAAAAAATGCTAATGAATGATCTAACTCAACGACTCAAAGAATTAGAAAGAGAGCAACAAGAAAAGCCCAGAGTGAGCAGAAGGAAGGACATAATAAAGATCAGAGAAGAAATGAATGACATAGAGACCAAAAAAACAATACAAAAGATCAACAAAACCGGGAGCTGGTTCTTCGAAAGGATAAACAAGATTGATGAACCTCTACCCAGGCTCAGCAAGAAGCAAAGAGAGAGGACCCAAATAAACAAAATCAGAAATGAAAGAGGTGAAATAACAACAGACCCCACAGAAATACAAAGGATTGTTAAAAAGTACTATGAACAACTCTATTCTAACAAACTAGACAACCTGGAGGAAATGGACACATTCCTAGAAAAATACAACCTTCCAAAACTCACTCAGGAAGATTCTAAAAATCTCAATAGGCCGATAACTATGGAAGAAATTGAAGCAGTCATCAAAAAGCTCCCAGCAAACAAAAGCCCGGGGCCAGATGGCTTCACAGGGGAGTTTTACCAAACATTCAAGGAAGAACTAAAACCTATCCTCCTCAGACTATTTCAGAAAATTCAAGAGGAAGGAACACTTCCAAGCTCCTTCTATGAAGCCAGTATCACCCTAATACCAAAACCAGATAAAGATAACACAATGAAAGAGAATTACAGGCCAATTTCCCTCATGAATATAGATGCCAAAATCCTCAACAAAATTCTAGCAAATCGAATCCAACAGTACATCAGAAAGATCATACACCATGACCAAGTAGGATTTATCCCGGGGATGCAAGGATGGTACAATATTCGCAAATCAATAAATGTGATACATCACATAAACAAATTGAGAGATAAAAACCACATAGTCATATCAATTGATGCAGAAAAAGCATTTGACAAAATCCAACACCCTTTCTTGATAAAAACTCTCAGCAAGGTGGGAATAGAAGGATCATACCTGAACATAATAAAAGCCATACATGACAAACCCACAGCCAACATCAAACTCAATGAGCAAAAACTAAAACCATTTCCCCTAAGAACAGGAACAAGACAGGGATGCCCACGCTCACCACTCCTGTTCAATATAGTGCTGGAAGTACTAGCCATTGCAATTAGACAAGAAGAAGAAATAAAAGGCATCCAAATTGGAAAAGAAGAAGTAAAACACTCCTTATTCGCAGATGACATGATACTGTACATAGAAAACCCTAAAGACTCCATCAAAAAATTACTAGACTTAATAAGTGAATTCGGCAATGTAGCAGGATACATAATTAACGCCAAGAAATCTATGGCATTTCTATATACCAATAATGATCTTACAGAAAGAGAGACTAAAAAAGCAATCCCATTTACCATCGCACCAAAAAAATTAAGATACCTAGGAATAAACTTAACTAAGGAGGTAAAAGACCTATATGTGGAAAACTACAGGACACTGAAAAAAGAGATAGAGGAAGACATAAACAGATGAAAGAACATACCATGTTCATGGATTGGTAGAATCAACGTCATCAAAATGTCCATACTACCCAAAGCAATCTATAAATTCAATGCACTGCCCATTAAATACCAAAGACATATTTCACAGACCTAGAACGAACTTTCCAAAAATTTATCTGGAATAAAAAAAGGCCCCGAATAGCTGCAGCAATCCTGAGAAAGAAGAACAAAGTAGGTGGGATCTCAACAACAGATATCAAGCTGTATTACAAAGCCACTGTTCTTAAAACAGCCTGGTACTGGCACAAGAACAGACATATAGATCAATGGAATAGAATAAAGAACCCAGAAATTGACCCAAATCACTATGCTCAATTAATATTTGACAAAGGAGGCACAAACATACAATGGAGTCAAGACAGTCTCTTCAACAAATGGTGTTGGGAAAATTGGACAGACACATGCAAAAAAATGAAGCTAGATCACCAACTTATACCATACACAAAAATAAACTCAAAATGGATAAAGGACTTAAACATAAGACGGGAAACCATAAAAATACTAGAGGAATCCACAGGCAGAAAAATCTCAGACATCTGCCGAAGGAACATCTTCACTGATACTGCTCCTAGGGCAATGGAATCCAAAGAGTAAATAAACAAATGGGACTACATCAAAATAAAAAGCTTTTGCACAGCAAAGGAAACCATCAATAAAACAACAAGAAAGCCCACTGCATGGGAGAACATATTTGCCAATGATATTAACGATAAGGGTTTAATCTCCAACATTTACAGGGAACTCATGCAACTTAACAAAAGGAAGATAAACAACCCAATCAAAAAATGGGCAACTGATCTAAATAGAAACTTTTCGAAAGAAGACAGAAGGAAGGCCAAGAGACATATGAAAACCTGCTCAAAGTCGCTAATCATCAGAGAGATGCAAATCAAAACAACAATGCGGTACCATCTCACACCTGTCAGAATGGCTATTATCAACAAATCAACAAATGACAAGTGCTGGCGCGGATGTGGAGAAAAAGGAACCCTCGTGCACTGCTGGTGGGAATGCAGACTGGTGCAGCCACTGTGGAGAACAGTTTGGAGTTTCCTCAAAAAACTAAAAATGGAACTCCCTTTTGACCCAGTGATCCCACTTCTAGGAATATATCCCAAGAAACTAGAATCACGAATCAGAAAGGATATATGCACCCCTATGTTCATAGCAGCACAATTCACCATAGCAAAGATTTGGAAACAGCCTAAATGCCCATCAGCAGATGAGTGGATTAAAATACTGTGGTATATCTACACAATGGAATACTACGCTGCGGTAAAGAAGAAGGAGTTCCTACCATTTGCAACAACATGGATGGAGATGGAGAGTATTATGTTAAGTGAAATCAGCCAGGCAGAGAAAGATAGGTATCACATGATCTCACTCATTTGTGGAATATAATGAACGGCATAAACTGATGAGCAAGAACAAATCCAGAGACTGAGAAACGTCAAATAGCACGTCAAACCACAGGGAAGGTAGGGGAGGGTGGGGGTAAGGGGGAGAGATCAACCAAGGGACTTGTGTGCATGCATATGAGCCTAATCAGTGGACACAGACAACAAGGGGGTGGGACATAAGTAGGGGGTGGGGGGTTATGGGGGAATAATTTGTGTTTTTGCCTTCCTGACAAAATTTATATAAGGTTACAGAAAGAAATTGACAGCCAGTTTGAAATTTAATAGCAATGGCCTAGAGCAAAGAATATCCTTACATGATATTATTCTACAATGTTATTAAAATTTTAGATATTTTACAACAGCATATTGTACAATTATCCCAAATAAACTTACAAACTAATTCTTGGAATGTTTGGCAGCAATTTTTTAAAAAAAAAGGACATGAAAGGATATAATCCCTTTCAGAAGGAATTAAGGCGTTGGGAAGGCACTTGAGCATTCTATATTGGCCCCTCTTGCCTTTTGTGCCAAGAGGGACCCTCTTCTCACAATCCAATTGCCCACAGCTATTGCCTGAGCTTTCTGTTCATGCTGAGCATGAAGCCTCGTGGTGGCTGGTACCATGGATCTGTCTCTCGCCCAATCGTGTGAGCTGGGCCCTCCCTGGAGAAGAAACCTGAGTTCCCCGAGATATGTGATCAGTTCTGGGGCCCTGCCAGTAGGCCAGGGGATCCCAAGGCAGGTGCTGGGCGTGGAGGCCACGGGGGCATAGGCTACCAAGGAGACAGAACTGAACCTCACATCACCCTGCTTGGCCCCGGAGGATGACTGGTTAGCCAGAGATGGGTAAGATTCCTCAGGGAAGGAACAACCTAAGACAGGCACAGTCGCAGGGGGCCATCAGGAGAGAACTTGGGGATCAACAGAGGTGGGGCACAGACCCTCACCCCCCCAACCTTGCAGGGGCCTGAACCCTCACCCCGTCTGAGGGAGGTCTCCTGCCCCCATGGCTGCTTTGCTTCCCAAGCCCAGCTCAGATAGGGACACAGGTGACAGGCAGTGACTTGGCTGACAGCAGCTGCTCTATATCTAAATCCAGCCTAGCACCAGGAATGCTCAGGGCCTACTCAAGAATGCAAATAATCCTTTCCACTAATATTTACAGGGTAAACTAAAATTGTTGGTAGAGTATTAAATTTGACAGTAAAATAATAATCAAGTTTTCAGATTAATTTAAATAGGCTAATTGAAATAAGTGAATATTCAAGAAAATTTAATTGTACTGGACAAAAAGCTGTTCCTAATGTGGTAACTAAAATTTCTATTGGTAGTTCATCTCATGGTAAAATTCCTGAACATGCAATAAAACTAAAGCAGTCATATTTTTGTCAAAAAATTAAAATTTAAAGTCATCAAGACTGCATTATAAAAGTTACAAAAGCCTCCATTAATCAAAAAAGGGGGGATAGAAGGGTAATATCATGTAAGGAAAAATATCCTATAAGTAAATTACATCTAGAAAACTTTTACTTTACAAAATTAGTTTTCATTTGTAATGCTAACAGCAAGACACCCATGAAAAACACACATGGTGTCTAAATAAGACAAAGGAAAATCGTTTGGGCAAAAATAAAAAGGATCCCAAATCAATTATATAGAAAAAATTCTTTTATTAACTTTTGGTCGAGAATATGTTTGTATATTTTCAGAAAACAACTCCAAGACCATGTGGATTCCTGCAACAGAGAGGAATTGACAAGTCTGCTCCAACCACGAAGACAAGAGTAGAAACAGTCCAGAGATGGAAGACGCTGATGACGCCTTGCCACGATAGCACTCAGCAGCTGTGCGATGCAGCAAGTTGCCTAGGACCAAACCAGAGAGGGTTGGACGTGCATTGCCACCATGTGCCCACCATCCAGATATCATTGCTGACATGTACACATAAGGAACGTTTTGACATTGAAATGGGGACTCAGAACTGTTGGACATTGAAATTGGGACTCAAACATTTTTTGTTATTATATGTTTATTTCTAGTCTGCAGAGGCAAGATTTTTTAAAGGAATGAAATGGGGAAAAAATAGATACAGAGGCAAAGAAGCATTGAACAGACTGTCAAACTACAGTGGGAAGGCAGAGGAGGTTGCGGGGGGGAGGGGGGCTGTAAGAGATCAACCGAAGGACTTGTAAGCATGCATATAAGCATAACCAATGGATAAAAAAAACTGGGGGGAGGGGGCAGGTAAAGGCATGTACTGGGGGGAAGGGGAGGCCGGGGGAAGGTCAATGGGGAAGGGAAAAAAAAAGGAGACATATGTACTACTATTTGTAATACTTCAAACAATTAAAAAAAATAAAAATAAAATTAAAAAAATATATAATAAAATTGAGAAATAAAGCTAAAAAAGTGTTCTTTGAAAACATCAGTGATATAATAAAACATGTAGTAAATCTGACCACGAAACAGAGAGAGAATGGACAAATATACAATTTTAGGAATAAAAAAGAGGTTATTATCAGATATATGCAAGAGACCTTTAAAATACCAGAGAACACTGTGATGGTTAATTTTATGTCTCAACTTGACAGGGAAACAAGGTGTCCAGATTAAACATTATTTCTGGATGTTTCTGTTAGGGTGTTTCTGGATAAGAGCAGCAGTTGAATTGTTGGAATGAGTAATACAAATTGCCTTCCACAATATGGATGAGAATTTCTCAACCAATTAAGGGCCTGCATAGAACAAAAAGGTGGAGGGTAGGGAAATATGTTTGCTGCCTGACTAATGAGCTGAAACATTAGTCTTCTTTTGCACTCAGATTGGCACTTATACCACTGGCCCTCCAGTTCTCAGAACTACAACACTGGATTTCCTAGTTCTCTAGCTTGCAGATTGAAGATTATAGGATTTCTCAGCCTCAATAATCATATTAGACAGTATAACTATAACTTTAGACCCTTAGATTTGGAATTCTAGATTAAATGGATAATTTTATATAAGAAAATATAAACTGTCAGAATTGACTCACAAAAAGACAGAAAATGTGAAATATAACTACAAATAACTATTGAAGTGTAATGGGGAAAAACATATCATCATATACAAATGTCAGCAATATGGTTAATAGAAGGCCCCTAGTCCATTCGACTCCCCCAAATCAAATATTTGACAGCCATCCGTTGAAAAAAATGCCTGTAGTTTTCTGAGTACAAGTCTTTTACCTCCTTGGTTAAGCTTATTCCAAAGTATCTTGATTTTTTGTTGCAATGGTAAATGGAATTGCTTGTTTTCCTTCTCTTTCTGAGAGATCATTATCTTAATATATAAAAAGCCAGGAGCTGTCATGACCAAAACAACCAGAAGGATGACCGAATAGCAGGCTGCATGGGGTGACAAGGCTGGCAGGGGGATTAGTGAGGGAGACCAAACAACTGCACAGCAGGCTGTGTGGGGCAACCAGGCTGGCTGGGGGTCAGTTGGGGTGACCAGGCCAGCAGGGGGGTAGTTGGGGGCTACCAAGTCAGTAGGGGGGCAGTAAGGGGCTACCAGGCTGGCAGGGGGGCAGTTAAGGGTGACCAAGCTCGCAGGCAGAGGTGGATAGGGGTGATCAAGCTGGCAGTGGGGGGCAGTTAGGGGCAATCAAGCAGGCAGGCAGGTGTGCAGTTAGGAGCCAGTGGTTCAGCATTGTGAGAGGGATGTCCAACTGCCTGTTTAGGCCCTATCCCCAGGATCAAGGCTAAACCGGCAGTCAGACATCCCCTGAGGGGTGCCGGATTAAAAAGTGTGCAGGCTGGGTTGAGGGGACACCACCCTGCGCATGAATTTCATGGACCAGGCCTCTAGTTGGTGTATAAAAAAGCCATCGAGGAGAAACCAAGATGGCAGCATAGGTAAACACCTAAACTGCTGCCTCACACAACAATTTCAAAACTACAACTAAAAGACAAAATGGACATCATCCAGAAGCACAGGAAGGCTGGCTGAGTGGAAATTCTACAACTAGAAAGAAAGAGAAAAGCACACTGAGACTTACAGGAGCTGCGGAAGGCAGAGGTACGGAGGTGCGCGCGCGGAGAAGGCTGGCAACTGAGTACGAGGCTGGCTTTCTCAATCAGGAGGGAGACAAAAGCTCCCAACTTCTCTGAAGTCCAGTTCCGGGCGAGACTCTGGGGACCCAGACTCATACAGGGAGAAACTGGACTGTCTGGCAGTGGGTGGAACTCGAGTGCAGTTTTCTCTCAGAGGTGCTTGCAGGGATTACCACAGGACACTGAGAACCGGGGGCCTCTTAGGGCAGGGCTGACAGGAAGCCATTGCTGTTTGCTCTGCCCTGAGATCACACCCCATGAAGCCATTGCTGATTGCTCTGCCCTGAGATTCAGCCCCATCCAAGCTGAGCACAGAGGCTTTTGCATATGAATGGCCTGGTCCTTTGAATTTTAAACTTACCTAACAAACTGCAGCTGAGTCAGTGAGACCCAGAACATCAGAAAGAAGGCCCAAGGCTCCGCAGCAGCTTGCATTGCTTCACAACTGGGACTCATCTGGGCACCTCCACAACCCAAACAAAGAAGAGGAATCTGCAAATCTCTCCATAGCTCCTGCTGGGTGGCCTCAGGCAGAGGCTAAATTAGCACCTCCTTGGAGATCTAAGAGCCAGTATACCCAGGGGTCAGAGTGGGACCATCCAGATTACAATCCTCAGATCCATAAGGGACACACTCAGGGGGCAGACTCAGTTAGCACCAAAACCCCACTGAAGCAAGTCCTGCCCCATAAGGGTGTCTCCAGCACAGAAGTTCTCCCATCATAGACACAGCTGATCCTCACAGCCAATCGGCATGGAGGTCAATTTCTCCCAGTGATACCAACAACGATCAAGGCTTAACTACAACAAGACTGTGCACACAGTCCACAAAGGGGTGCACCAAGAGTGTCCACCTCAGGTAACTGTGGAGGCTGAGCCACTGGGCCATATAGAACACCTAGCACACAAAGCCACTCTATCAACTCAGGGAAGCTGCCAAAATGCAGAGACAAAGAAACAGGTCACAAATGAAAGAAATGGAGGAAAGCAAATGACTGGATATATAGTTCAAAACCACAGTTATAAGGTTTTTCAAGAATTTTCTAGAAAAGGCTGATAAATTTAGCGAGACCCTCGAGGATATGGAAAAGAACCAACTAGAAATTAAGCATACACTGACTGAAATAAAAAATAATATACAGAGATCCAACAGCAGACTGGAAGATCGCAAGAATCAAGTCAAAGATTTGAAATACAAAGAAGCAAAAAACACCCAACTGGAAAAGCAAAAAGCAAAAAGAATAAAAAAATATGAAGATAGTGTAAGGAGCCTCTGGGACAACCTCAAGCGTACCAACATCCGAATTATGGGGGTGCCAGAAGAAGAGAGAGAACCAGATACTGAAAACCTATTTGAAGAAATAATGACTGAAAACTTCCCCCACCTGGTGAAAGAAATAGACTTACAAGTCCAGGAAGTACAGAGAACCCCAAACAAAAGGAATCCAAAGAGGACCACACCAAGACACATCATAATTAAAATGCCTAGAGCAAAAGACAAAGAGAGAATATTAAAAGCAGCAAGAGAAAAATAGTTACCTACAAGGGAGCACCCATACGATTGTCAGCTGATTTCTCAACAGAAACTATGCAGGCTAGAAGGGAGTGGCAAGAAATTTTCAAAGTGATGAATAGCAAGAACCTACAACCAAGATTACTCTACCCAGCAAAGCTATCATTCAGAATGGAAGGTCAGATAAAGAGCTTCACAGATAAGAAAAAGCTAAAGGAGTTCATCACCGCCAAACCAGTATTATATGAAATGCTGAAAGGTATTCTTTAAGAAGAGGAAGATGAAGAAAAAGGTAAAGATAAAAATTATGAACAACCATTACATGTCTATTAACAAGTGAATCTAAAAATGAAGTAAATAAAAAATCTGATGAACAGAATAGACTGGTGAATATAATAGAATCAGGGGTATAGAAAGGGAGTGGACTGACAATTATCAGGGGGGAAAGGGGTGTAGGGGGTGCAGGAGGAGACTAGACAGAAATCGTACACCTATGTATGAGGACAGTGGGGGGGGGCATAAGGGCAGAGGGTTAGGTGGGAACTGGGTGGAGGGGAGCTATGGGGGGAAAAAGAGGAATAATTGTAATAATCTGAACAATAAAGATTTATTTTTTTTAAAAAGCTATCAATTTTTGAGTTTTATCTTTTTATCTTGCTACATTGCCAAATTCTTTATTAAAAGTTTGTATTTTTTTCATGGAGTCTTTAGGGTTTTCTATGTACAATATCATGTCTTCAGTGAATAATGAGAGTTATACTTTCTCCTTTCCAATTTGGATGCCTTTTATTTCTTCTTGTCTGATCGCTGTGGCTAGGACTTCCAGTACTATGTGCAATAAGAGCAGTGAAAGCAGACATCCCTGTCATGTTCCTGTTCTTAGGGGAAATTGTTTTGTTTTCACCCATTGAGTTTGATGTTCGCTGTAGGTTTGTATTATAAGGCTTTTATTATGTTGAAGTATGATCCCTGTATTCCCACTTTGTTGAAAGTTTTTATCAAAAAACGGTGTTGGATTTTGTCAAATGCTTTTTCTGCATCTATTGATATGATAATGTGATTTTTGTCTTTCAATTTGTTTATGTGATATATCACATTTATCGATTTGCGAATATTGTACCACCTTTGCATCCTTGGATAAGTCCCACTTGGTCAGGGTGTATGGTCTTTCTAATATGTCTCTGGACTTCATTTGCTAAAATTGTGTTGAGGATTTTAGAATCTATGTTCATCAGGGTTATTGGCCTATAATTCTCTTTCTATGTAGTGTCTTTGCCTGGATTTGAAGTTAGGATAATGCTGGACTCATAAAAAAAAGTTGGAAGTGTTCCTTCCTCTTGGATTTTCTGGAGTAGTTTGAGCAGTATAAGTGTTAGTTGTTCTTCTCCCCTGTGAAAACATCCAGACCAGGGCTTTTGTATGCTGGGAGGTTTTTATTTATATATTTATTTATTTATTTATTTATTTATTTATTTATTTATTTATTTATTTTTATTAAGGTATTATATGTGTACATATCTTACCATTGCCCCCCCCACCCCACTCCCATACATGCCTCACCCCCCAATGTTTTGCATCTGTTGGTTACTCTTATATACTTGCATATAAGTCCTTCAGTTGATCTCTTATTTCCCCCACCTCTCCCTAACCTTACTGCTGTAATTTGACAGTCTGTTTGATGCTTTACTGCCTCTGTATCTATCTTTTTGTTCATCATTTTATAAATGTTTTTCATTATCCCCAAATGAGCGAGATCATGTGGTATTTTTCTTTCATTGACTGGCTTATTTCACTTAGCATAATGTTCTCTAATTCCATCCAGGTGCCTACAAATGGTAGTAATTCCTTCTTTTTTACGGCAGCATAGTATTCCATTGTGTAGATGTACCATAGTTTTCTGATACAGTCATCTGCTGACGGGCACTTAGGCTGTTTCCAAATCTTAGCTATTGTAAATTGTGCTGCTATGAACATAGGGGTACATATATCCTTTCTGATCGGTGTTTCTAGTTTCTTAGGATATATTCCCAGGAGTGGGATTACTGGGTCAAATGGGAGTTCCATTTTCAGTTTTTTGAGGAAACTCCATACTGTTCTCCACAGTGGCTGCACCAGTCTGCATTCCCACCAGCAGTGCACGAGCGTTCCTTTTTCTCCGCATCCTCGCCAACACTTGTCGTTTGTTGATTTGTTGATGATAGCCATTCTGACAGGTATGAGATGGTATCGCATTGTTGTTTTGATTTGCATCTCTCGGATAATTAGTGACTTTGAGCATGTTTTCATGTGTCTCTTGGCCTTCCTTCTGTCTTCTTTCGAAAAGATTCTATTTAGGTCTGTTGCCCATTTTTTTATTGGGTCATTTATCTTCATTTTATTAAGTTGTATAAGCTGCCTATAGATGTTGGAGATTAAACCTTTATCAGTGATAACATTTGCAAATATGTTCTCCCATACAGTGGGGTTTCTTGTTGTTTTGTTGATGGTTTCTTTTGCTGTGAAAAAGCTTTTTATTTTGATGTAGTCCCATTTGTTTATTTTCTCTTTGGCTTCCATTGCCCTAGGGGCAGTATCAGTGAAAAAGTTCTTTTGGCATATGTCTGAGATTTTGCTGCCTGTGGATTCCTCCAGTATTTTTATGGTTTCCCATCTTATATTTAAGTCCTGTACCCATTTTGAGTTTATTTTTGTGTATGGTGTAAGTTGGTGATCTAGTTTCATTTCTTTTGCATGTATCTGTCCAATTTTCCCAACACCATTTGTTAAAGAGACTGTCTTGACTCCATTGTATGCTCATGCCTCCTTTGTCAAATATTAAATGCGCATATTGGTTTGGGTCGATATCTGGATTCTCTATTCTGTTCCATTGATCTATATGTCTGTTCTTGTGCCAGTAACAGGCTGTTTTGAGGACAGTGGCTTTGTAATACAGCTTGAAATCTGGTATTGAGATCCCTCCTACTTTATTCTTCTTTCTCAGGATTGCTGTGGCTATTCGGGGTCTTTTTTTATTCCAGATGAATTTTTGGAGAGTTCTTTCTAGGTCTGTGAAATATGCTGTTGGTATTTTAATGGGGAGTGCATTGAATCTATAGATTGCTTTGGGTAGTATGGACATTTTAATGATGTTGATTCTACCAATCCATGAACATGGTATGTTCTTCCATCTGTTTACATCTTCCTCTATCTCTTTTTTCAGTGTCCTGTAGTTTTCCGCATATAGGTCTTTTACCTCCTTGGTTAGGTTTATTCCTAAGTATCTTAATTTTTTTTGTGCGATGGAAAATGGGATTGCTTTTTTAGTCTCTCTTTCTGTAAGTTCACTGTTGGTGTATAGAAATGCCATAGATTTCTTGGTGTTAATTTTGTATCCTGCTACATTGACGAATTCATTTATTAAGTCTGTTAGTTTTTTGATGGAGTCTTTCGGGTTTTTTATGTACAATATCATGTCATCTGCAAATAAGGACTGCTTTACTTCTTCTTTTCCAAGTTGGATGCCTTTTATTTCTTCTTCTTGTCTAATTGCAGTGGCTAATACTTCCAGTACTATGTAGTACTGTTCTTAGGGGAAATGGTTTTAGTTTTTGCCCATTGAGTATGATGTTAACTGTGGGTTTATCATATATAGCTTTTATTATGTTGAGGTATGATCCTTCTATTCCCACCTTGTTGAGAGTTTTTATCAAGAAAGGGTGTTGGATTTTGTCAAATGCTTTTTCTGCATCAATTGATATGACTATGTGGTTTTTATCTCTCAATTTGTTTATGTGATGTATCACATTTATTGATTTGCGGATATTGAACCATCCTTGCATTCCTGGGATAAACCCTACTTGGTCATGGTGTATGATCTTTCTGATGTACTGCTGGATCCGATTTGCTAGAATTTTGTTGAGGATTTTGGCATCTACATTCATGAGGGATATTGGCCTGTAATTCTCCTTCATAGTGTTGTCTTTATCTGGTTTTGGTATTAGGGTGATGCTGGCTTCATAGAAGGAGCTTGGAAGTGTTCCTTCCTCTTGAATTTTTTGAAATAGTCTGAGGAGGATAGGTTTTAGTTCTTCCTTGAATGTTTGGTAGAACTCTCCTCTGAAGCTGTCTGGCCCTGGGCTTTTGTTTGCCGGAAGCTCATTGATGACTGCTTCAATTTCTTCCATAGTTACTGGCATGTTGAGCTGTTTAGATTCTTCCTGATTGAGTTTTGGAAGGTTGTATTTTTCTAGGAATGTGTCCATTTCCTCCAGGTTGTCCAGTTTGTTGGAATAGAGTTGTTCATAGTATTTTTTAACAATCCTTTGTATTTCAGCGGGATCTGTTGTTATTTCACCTCTTTCATTTCTGATCTTGTTTATTTGGGTCCTCTCTCTTTGCTTCTTGGTGAGCCTGGCTAGAGGTTCATCAATCTTGTTTATCCTTTCAAAGAACCAGTTCTTGGTTTTGTTGATCTTTTGTATTGTTTCTTTGGTCTCTATGTCGTTTATCTCTGCTCTGATCTTTATTATTTCCTTCCTTCTGCTTACACTGGGCTTTTCTTGTTGCTCTTTTTCTAACTCTTTGAGTTGTTGGGTTAGGTAATTTATTACCCCTGTTTCTTGTTTTTTGCAGTAGGCTTGTAGAGCTATGAATTTCCCTCTCAAGACTGCTTTCGCTGTGTCCCATAGATTTTGGATTGTAGTGTTTTCATTGTCATTTGTTGTCATGATGTTTTTTATTTCTTCTTTGATCTCTCTGGTAACCCAGTCATGGTTTAATAGCATGCTGTTTAGTCTCCATGTGTTTGATTTCTTTGGGTTGTTTTTATTGTAGTTGATTTCCAGTTTTATGCCACTGTGGTTATGTTTTTCTCTCTCTCCTGGGTTGATTTAAAGGCACAAAATACAGCACTACCAGGTACAACACACAAGGCACTGAACAGGAATGTATTCACAATATTAATAACCTCCAATAAAGGTGACCACCAGAGAAAGGCAAATTAGGTGATAGGAGAGAAAGAAGAAGAGGAAGAAAGAAAGAAAGAAAGAAAGAAAGAAAGAAAGAAAGAAAGAAAGAAAAAAGGAGTGTGAAAATGAAATTGGGAAAAGGGAAAGTAAAGAAAAACAAAAGTAAGAGAGACAAGAAAGTGACTAAGAGAGAAAGGGGAACAGACTATATATATTGGGGATAAAACTCCAATAGAACAATCACTAATCCCAGCAAATGCCAGCAACAAGTGCCTGGGGATTAGTACAAACTACAACACCAACTAATATGGAGTGAGGCAAGGGAAAGCTGAAGCACAAAACAAACAAAAAAATAAACAAAAGAAGAATAAGCAAAACAATCTCACAAAAAAGCATAAAAATTTGATATAATCTACATTCAAGCAAACAACAACAAAGGGACAGAGAGAAGGACAAGTTTATGGATAGCTCAGACAGTGAAGGGAGAGGTATATGTGGACTTGGAGCAGGGGATTGGAGATTAGATATGTAAGTAGGGTGAAATTTTAACAAGGGGTAAACAGAAAGAATATGGAAAATCTAAAGCAGTAAAAGGGTAAGATAAACAGGACACTGAAAAGGGGGAGGTTAGGAAGAGAGTGATGGCCTAAAGGTAGAGTTGAGATAGAGTAAAACGATGCTCAAGGAAAGATAAAAATAGAATGTAGAACCCTAATCCCAAAATAAAATGAAGAGAAAATAAAATGACACTTTAAAAAAAAAAGAAAAAAAAGAAAAGAAAAGATAAAATAGCAGTAGTAATAATACAGATTGAAAATAAAAATGTAATAATTAAAAAGGTAAAATAAAGTGATGAAAAAAGAAAAAAAGGTTTCTTGATTAAAAGATGCAAAAAATGAAAATAAAAAAAATAAAAAAATAAAAAAATAAAAGGTAAAAATAAAATATGAAGTAGTGAAGGTCATTCACTTCCTCTGTTTTTCTGTTTGGCACGCCTGTTTCTCAGTCCAGACAGTATTGCAGTTCCCTGCGATCCACTGCTCTTCAGTGTTGTAAGCCAGTCCTGATTTTAAGCAGGCGGTGTGTCTTAATTTCTCGTATTCCTTTATTTTTTATTACACAAGAGTCAATTTGTGATTCAGCCCCTGGGTGGGAGTGTTTCTGGATTGACTTCCGGGTCTATCTATGGCCTCTCTGGGCAGTGTTAGAGCCTTCTTTCCCTGTGGCACTCACTACCGGTTTGTGGGAGTGGGCTGCCTCAGAGCTGACTCTCTGATGGTCACTCCCTGCTCCTATCCCCAGGTTCCAGAAAACCACTTTCCCCTGCATTCTCCCAGGGTGTCCCCAACTGGGTGATCCTATGTATTGTGCTTAGTAATCAGAAGCAAGAATTTCAAGAGAAAAAAGCCCAGTTGTGCGAACTCCGGGACTGCGAGTAAGCCCAGGCACCCAGGGAACGCAGGGGCTGCGCGTAAGTCTGGACTGCCTGAAATTCTTAGGGTGTCCCTGCACTTCAGATCAAAATGGGTTGCTTTTTAGAGTGCCCATCTCTTAGCAGCTCTGAGGACCCCTTTCCACAATCACAGATCACGCCAGCCCCTACAGCCACGGATTTTTCTAGGCACAGACTTCCCTGGTCCTCCAGCTCCCGCAAAACGCGCGTTCCTCTCTCCCGCCGGGACCAGAGACCTCACCTTATCCCAGGCGAAATCTGACCTTTCTGTGGTGGAGTGCAGAGCTCCTCTGAACCCGTGTGTTTGCGCCAATTGGGGAGCGTTGTTCTGGGGCTCGCAGTCGTTCCTTGGGTGCCGCAGCTGTGGATTCTCAGGCTTCCGATAAGCTCCACTTTCCAGATCAAGATGGCGCAGACTCCGCGTCCAAGCCTGCAGCTCTGGGAGGGGACCCAGTGGCAGTTGGTGCTGCCAGGTCAGGGGAACCCCGTTTAGCAGTCCCCCACCTCCTTCTGGAATTCAGCTGTCTCCCAACCAGCCAACAAACACTCCTTGTGCGACCCTCAGCCGCTCCTTCTCTCTGCTCCGGGACAAGGCTCTGAACACCTCTGTCTATTCCGCCGCCATTATTCCCTCCGTTTTTTATTTTATTTTATTACTGCTTCTGTTAGGGGCAAAAATACAATATTGGGGAGTAGCTATGGTTATGGGAAATATTAACCATGCTCTCTTAACCATGATTATCTTGTGTTTGTTAAAGAATGGACATTCTGACTTGTCTGGGGGTTATACACCAGCAGGAACTGGGAGTCAACCTTAGACCTGGGAGTCAAACTTGGACCTGTGAATCAACCTTGAAACCATTCTCATTCAAGAACTGCCTATTATCAGGGAAAGATTAACAACCTTGTTGCCCAAACAATGGAGTCTCACTCCAGACTCCTATTTCCCCATGCCTATAATCCCTACTTCCCCATGTAATCCTTGCCCTACCCTATATAAACAGCTGGCTTATGGCGGGTTGCAGAGCATATTTTTGTGGATAACCTGCTGCTCTCCCATACTGCTGGCAGTAATGGAATAAATACTCATTTATGATTCAACCCTGTTTCTGCTCAATTAGCTCAAGTAGTGACAGGCAGCACAGACGCATTGAGTGTCAGGTTACATATTTTGGCAACCATGAAGGGACATAAGTGAGAGACTCCTCTGTGGTGAGTACCAAGGATCCTGATTGCTGCCTGGACTGAGGGTTCCTGGGACTGAAGCCTGGACTCTTTATTTGCAGGGCTGCCAGGAATTTTCCTGTTTTGAGTTCCAGCTGAAGCCTCAGCAATCCCTGTCATCTCACCTGAGACCTAAGTTAAATGAAGCATTTTTTGTAAGAGCAATCAAGTATGTATATATGGCATGAGAAGCACTTGCTGCCTCTTGTCTGGTCTTCCCTGTAAGGAAATATGTACTGTTTATGGCAGTGCTGTGCATGGCATGGGAGGCATTTTACTGCCTCTCTCCTGGGTGAACCTGATCAGTTCGGATGGCAAGGGACCTCCATTGGTCCTTGCCTGGTCTCTGAGCCCTTAGTCTGATACACTTTGTGACAAGAGACATTGCTTTGCTTTGGTGGTTTTTAAACCCAGGGCATTCTGAAGTTTCTGTGGCTGGACAGACAAGGAGCATGGTGTGAAGCTCTTGTTTGTGAGTTGTGCATGCTTGTAAATATTATACATAGAGTGTCTCTGTTGATTGTTTTGTTGTTTTTGTTTGGTTTAATTTGTTTAAAGACGGGGAACATCCCACTTTGCTAGGGGCTCCAGCTACGTGTGGCAGGCTGAACCCATGGCAGGGATTGCAGGAACTTCCCAGCAGCTGCCAAGAATTATTCATCTTGGGGACCATTCCTGCTCTCCCTCTCAAGACATCAGCCACTGGAAATTTAGCTAGTGAAAGCTCTTGTCTGTCTGTAATGTAACTTAGTTACTGATTGATGTTCTTTGCTTGCTTTCCTATCTATGGAGGAAATAAGTTTGCTCTTCATCATTTTATGAACATAGGGAATCCTCTGTCTCTGCTGTTTGGGCTTTGTACCACTAAGAACCCATTTGTTGTGCTGGGTGGTGTGAGATAAGAGTCTAAGGCTAATGTCACAGTCCATCCTTTTTATAATACTTATTTATTTATTGTAGGGTTTTTTTGTTGTTGTTTCTGTTTTTAATATCTCTTCTTATATCCAAGATTTCATGTTGTTTGTCTACTAAGAAAAAAATAGGGGAAATAAAACCTTCTAAACTCCCCAAGACTTTTTCCTAAGAGGAAAAGATCTGCAGAAGTGCCCTTCAAGAGGCTGCAGAAATAGGAGTTGGGGCCACTCCACTCCCATTTTGTAAAGAAGAATAAGCCCATGAGTTATCCCTGTTACAAAATTTGCCAAGAAAATGCCTTGGGTAATAATAACTGGCTTCAATATCTCAAAAAATAAAGGCAAAATAAATATAACCAAAATGAAGGGTATATGACAAAGCTTTTTCAGGGATAATTATCTATTCATAAACAGTTTTTCAAAGTCTTTGGTAACTTAAAACTTTGGAGTTTGTTGGGATAGTAAAAAATATTAAATATCTACGTATTTTGAAATAACATGATACTGAAATATCAATTAATCTGAGTTTGCCTCATATAGAGAATCTAGAAGATGGATTTGAATCTGTTAGTGAATAAGTCTTGTATTTTATTTAAAATATCTCTTTAAAATGTAAATGTGTTGCTAATCTGAGGAATGTTAATTACTTATATGTTACATAAAAATAAAGGTCCTTAAGGGTTAAGAATTCAGATGGCTGCTGATGGGATGGCGGGCTGCAAGATAGAGTGTGAGTGAGAGAGTGAAAGGAGAGTGCGTGGACGTGGAGGGAGTGTCTGTATTTGTGAGTGAGGTACAGTTATATTCCATAGGACTGTTGGAGACTGGCAGACAAGGCTCCCCTGACCAGGCAGCCTCTACATTGCTGAAATCTCTCCTGGAGTGGCAGGATTGGCCACAGAGACTGCACCATCTAGAAGGGGAGAGCAGCTGTGATCAGAAGCCCAGCCTTACCTTCAACTGGGGAGACCTTGGACACCTCCCGGGACCCTACAACCACAACACCCAGGGACCAGATGCCTCAGCTGTGAACCTACAAACACCAAGACTCCAGACTCCCCAACCACAGGCACCTAAAAAGTTTGTTCAGGGTAGACAAAGTGGCGCTGAATACATGGATGGGTCCTATGCCTTCTCAACAAGCAAATAGAAGGAACAGCTGAAATGAATAACATCCACCTGAAATTGGCAAATAAAACACAGCTGGTGAGGCAATCCATAGATGGAAAGGTCACAGATCGCCTAGAGCAGTGGTTGGCAAACTGTGGCTTGCAAGCCACATGCAGCTCTTTGGCCCCTTGAGTGTGGCTCTTCCACAAAATACCACGGCCTGGGCAAGTCTATTTTGAAGAAGTGGCGTTAGAAGAAGTTTAAGTTTGAAAAAATTGGCTCTCAAAAGAAATTTCAATCGTTGTACTGTTGATATTTGGCTCTGTTGACTAATGAGTTTGCCTACCACTGGCCTAGAGAAAGTCAATGCAGGAGAGAGAGAGAGCTACATAACCATACACCCTTGAGAGGAGCGATCATGGGGAGACAAAGAAACAGCCCACATATGAAAGAAAAGGAGGAATCAGCAGAGAAGGAAGTAAAAAAAATGGAGGCAAGCAATATGTCAGAGAAAGAATTTAGAGCAATGGCCACAAGGATGCTGAAAAGGATGGAAGACAAATTCAACAACATGTGTAAGAAAAAGAGGAAATGAAGAAGAACCAAGAAGAAATGAAAAATGACATCGATGTAATAAAGAACACAATAGAAATAATCAACAATAAACTAGAAGAAGCAGAGGACCACATCAGTGAGATAGAAGACAAGGTAGGAAAAAATACCCAAGCAGAGCAGCAACTAGAAAAAAACACTTAAAAAACAGGGAGAGCGCCTAAGGGAACTTTGGGACAACACAAAATGAAACAACATCTGCATAATAGGGGTGCCAGAAAGAGAGGAGACTGAGCAAGGAATAGAAAACCTGTTGAAAGAAATTATGACAGAAAACTTCCCTGATGTTGAGAAGAAAAAACTCACACAAATCTAAGGAGTTCACAGAGTCCCAAACAAGATGAATTCCAAAAGACTGACACCAAGACACATTATAATGAAATTGGCAAACACCAATGATGAAGAAAGAATCGTAAAGGCTGCCAGAGAGATACAGAAAGTTAACTACAAGGGATCTCCCATCATACTATCAGTGGATTTCTCAACAGAAACACACCAGCCCAGAAGGAAATGGAATGAAATATACAAAAACATGCAAATCAGGGGTCTGAATCCAAGAATACTGTACCCAGCAAGGCTATCAATCAAAGTTGAAGGTGAAATCAGGATCTTTACAGACAAAAAAGGACTAAGGGAGTTTATTACCACCAAACCAGCAATGCAAGAAATGCTAAAGGGTCTGTTGTAAAAAGAAGAAATAGGAAGGGAAGGAGGAACACAGGCATAAAGAATAAAAAAGGCAAAAAACAAGTACCTATCAATAATAACTTTAAATGTTAATGGATTAAATGCCCCAATCAAAAGACATAGGGTAGCTGAGTGGGTAAGAAAACATGACCCATATATCGTCTGTATGCAGGAGACCAACCTCAGAAAAAAGGAGTCACACAGACTGATGGTGAAGGGATGGAAAAAGTTTTTTCAGGTGAATGGAAAGGGAAAAAAAGCTGGGGTAGCAATACTTATATCTGACAAATTAGACCTAACAGTGAAGGCCATAACAAGAGATAAGGAAGGCCACTTCATAATACTAAAGGGAGCAATTCAACAAGAAGATATAACTCTGGTAAACATATATGCACCCAACATAGGAACACCCAAATACATAAAAAAACTTCTGGGGGATATCAAGGGATAGGCTGACAGCAATACAGTCATAGTAGGGGACTTGAATACCCCACTAATACCACTGGTCAAATCCTCTAAACAAAAAATCAGCAAAGAAACATCAATCCTAAATGACTCACTAGATCAGATGGAATTAATTGACATCTTCAGAACATTTCACCCCAAAGCCACAGAATATACATTCTTCTCAAGTGCACATGGGTCATTTTCAAAGATAGACCCCATATTGGGACACAGGCAAAGTCTCTTCAAATTCACAAAGATAAAAATCATATCAAGTATCTTCTCAGATCACAATGGCATAAAACTGGAAATTAACTACAATAAAAACAATAAAATATCAAGCACCTGGAGGCTAAATAGCATGCTATTAAACAATGATTGGGTTACCAAAGAGATCAAAGAATAAATAAATAACATCATGGCACCAAATGATAATGAAAACACAACAATCCAAAATCTATGGGACACTGTGCAAGCAGTTCTGTGAGGGAAGTTCATAGCTCTGCTGGCCTACCTCAAAAAAACAAGAAAATATAGTAATAAATTATCTAACCTTATAACTCAAAGTGTGAGAAAGAGAGCAACAAGGAAAGCCCAGAGTGAACAGAAGAAAGGAAATAATAAAGATAAGAGCAGAAATAAATGACACAGAGACCAAAAAAATAAAAAATAAAAAACCACAAAAAAAAAACACAATACAAAATATCAACAAAACCAAGAGCTCATTCTTTGAAAGGATAAACAAGATTGATGAACCTCTAGGCAGGCTCACCAAGAAAAAAAGAGAGCAGACCCAAATAAACAAAATCAGAAATGAAAGAGGTGGGATAACAACTGATCCCACAGAAATGCAAACTATTATGAAAAAATACTATGAACAAGTCTATTCCAACAAAATGAACAACCTAGACAAAATGGACATATTCTACAAAAATACAAGCTCCCAAAACTCAACCATTAAAAATTTAAAAAAACCTGAATCTGCTAATAACTACTGAAGAAATTGAAATAGAGATCAAAAATCTTCCAGCAAACAAAACCCTGGGTCCAGAAGGCTTTACAGGGGAGTTCTACAAAGCATTCAAAGAAAAACTAAAACCTATCCTCCTCAAACTATTCCAAAAAATTCAAGAGGAAGGTGCACTCCAAGCTCTTTCTATGAAGCCAGTATACCCCTAATCCCATAACCAGATAAAGACACCACAAAAAAAAAGAGAACAACAGGTCAATATCCTTGATGAACATAGATGCTAAAATCCTCAACAAAATTGTAGCATATTGGGTTCAGTATTACATTAGAAAGATCATACACCATGACCAAGTGGCATTTATTCTGGGGATGCAAGGATGGTACAATATTTGCAAATCAATAAATGTGATACATCACATAAACAAATTGAGAGACAAAAATCACATAATCATATCAGGCAATGCAGAAAAAGCATTTGACAAAACCCAACACCTTTTCTTGATAAAAACTCTCAGCAAAATGGGAATAGAGGGATCATACCTCAACATAATAAAAGCCTTATATGACAAACCTACAGCCGACATCATACTCAATGGATAAAAACTGAACTCATTTCCCCTAAGAACAGGAACAACACAGGGATGCACACTTTCACCACTCCTGTTCAATATAGTACTGAAAGGGCTAGCCATAGTGATCAGAGAAGAAGAAGAAATAAAAGGCATCCAACTGGAAAAGAAAAAGTAAAACTGTCTTTATGCGCAGATGACATGATATTGTACATAGAAACAACTAAAACTCCATCAAAAAATTACTAGCCCTAATAAATGAATTTGGCAATGTAGCAGGATACAAAATTAACAACCAGAAATCTATAACCTTTTTATACACCAATAATGAATTCACAGAAAGAGAAGCGAAAAAAAAAATCCCATTTAACATTGCAACAAAAAAAATTAAGATTCCTAGGAATAAACTTAACTAAGGATGTAAAATACCTATACTCAGAAAACTACAGGACATTGAAAAAAGAGAGAGGAAAACATCAACAAATGGAAGAACATACGAAGTGCACGGATTGGTAGAACCAATATCATTAAAATGTCCATGCTACCCAAAGCAATTTACAGATTCAATGCAATCCCCGTTAAAATACCAATGGCATACTTCAAAGATCTAGAAGAAACTCTCCAAAAATTCATCTGGAATAAAAAAAACACCCCTAGTAGCCACAGCAATCTTGAGAAAGAAGAAGAAAGTTGGAAGGATCACAATACCAGATATCAAGCTATCTTACCAAGCCACGGTTCTCAAAACAGCCTGGTACTGGCACAAGAAAAGACAAATAGACCAATGGAACAGAACAGAGAACCCAGAAATTGACCCAAGCCATTATGCTCAATTAATATTTGACAAAAGAGGCACAAGCATACAATAGAATCAAGACAGTCTCTTCAATAAATGGTGCAGAGGAATTTGGTCAGATACATGAAAAAAAAATAAATGAAACTAGATCACCAAATTACACCATACACAAAAACAAACTCAAAATGGCTAAAGGACTTGAATATTAGACAGGAAACCATAAAAATCCTATAAGACACCATAGGCAGCAAAATAGCAGACTTATGTCTTAGCAATATCTTTACAGACACAGCTCCTAGGGCAATGGAGACTAAGGAGAAAATAAATATGACTGCATCAAAATAAAAAGCTTCAACACAGCAAAAGAAACCATCAACAAAACAACAAGAAAGATCACTGCATGGAGAACATATTTGCCAATGATATTTCTGATATGGGTTTAATCTCCAAAATTTACAGAGAACTCATACAACTTAACAAAAGGAAGATAAGTGATGCAATCAAAAAATGGGCAAAGGATCTAAATAGACACTTTTCAAAAGAGGACATACAGAAGGCCCAGAGACATATGAAAGTATGCTCAAAGTCACTAATCATCTTAGAGATGCAAATCAAAGCAACAATGAGATACCATCTCACACCTGTCAGAATGGCTATCATCAACAAATCAACAAACGATGAGTTCTGGAGAGGATGTGGAGAAAAAGGAACCCTCCTGCACTGCTGGTGGGAGTGGAGAATGGTGCAGCCACTGTGGAGAACAGTATGGAGTTTCTTGAAAAAGTTAAAAATAGAACTCCCATTTGACCCAGTAATCCCACTTCTAGAACTGTATCCCAAGAAATCAGAATCACCTATTAGAAAGGATATATGCACCCCTATGTTCATAGCAGCACAATTTACAATAGCTAAGATTTGGAAACAGCCTAAGTGCCCATCAGCAGATGAGTGGATTAAAAAACTGTGGTACATCTACACAATGGAATACTACGCCGCTATAAAAAAGGAACATTTATCATTTGCAACAGCATGGATGGACTTGGAGAGCATTATGCTAAGCGAAATAAGCCAGTCGGAGAAAGAGAAATATCACATGATCGCACTCATATGTGGGATATAATGATCAACATAATTTGATGAACAAGAATAGATCCACAGACAAATGGCAGGGGAGGAGGGTTAGAGAGCAACCAAAGGACTTGTATGCATGCATATTAGCATAACCAATGGACACAGACACTGGGGCAATGGGGGCTTGCCTGCGGTGGGAATGGCTGGGGGGATTTCAACTGAGAAAAAAGGGGACATATGTAAAACTTTAGACAATAAAAAAATTATTAAAAACAAAGGATTCTAACTAATTGGGAAGAAATTATGGTTTTGGTGTAATAGTAGACATGAGGCATGGAGATGTATTTTGAAGGAAAACAAAAGTATGTTCTAAAGCTGGTCATTTCTGAAAGTTATAAGGTTTCTGAAGAAAGATTTGTGAAAGTTGTAGAAAGTACTTGAAATTTGTAGAATGTTTGTAAACAGATGTTGAAGGGAAGTTATATAAATGACACAGGCCAGTAAGCCAGAACAAGTAGAATAGGGAAACTAAGATGGTTAAACAGCAATTTGGAGCCTCTAGTAAATCCTGTCTTCCCTAAACCAACGACACTTAAGAGTAAATGATTTGTATTTTACCTCCCTAATCAGAGGGTAAATAGCTTATATCAACCTACTCAGGGAGACAGATAGCAGTACAATTAGGGTCATTTGCTGACCACACCCAAGGACAAATGAAGTTAGAGAATAAACCTCATTTTGGTTAGTCCTTTTTCCAGCCTGTTAAAAGGCAAAAGATCTTTCCTGTTTTTGCCCAGGAAGCAAAAATTCTATAATGTTCTGGGCTGCAAACATTGCACAGCTCCTTCGTTGCCTGGGGGCAGGATGCCTTAAGACAGAGGAAGATGGAGTAGGTCACCAAACAATGGGTCGGTTGGAGTTTGGAGGGAGGTGGTGGTTCATGCTCCGGCCAAGCGTGCCCAGGCGTTGCACCTGTGCCCTGAGTTTCTTAGAAACGGCTGAAATAGCTTTTGTAACCTTTGGGTTGTCATTGTAACTGTCCTAACTCCCTCTTGTGGTTTCTGAGTATAAATTTGCTGTAACACCTGTGGTCTGCACTGCAGTTCGGCCTTTACCACGGTGAAGTGCTGCAACTGTAGTCGCTGGCCAGCTTAATGAAGGCTCATAAATTTTCATCTCAGTCTCTGGTGGTCGACTCTTGTGGGTCACCCCATAACAATAAGTTATTGAAATGGTTATATGTTATATTAATCAGGTAGTTGATTATTTTTTTTTTTAAAGAGTCACTTTGAGTTGTAAGGTTAGATGCTTTACTACAATTTTTTCTTGCTTTTTTGAGGTAGGCCTGTAGAGCTATGAACTTCCTTTCAGGACTGCTTTCATTGTGTCCCTTATTTTAGATTGTTGAGTTTTTGTTGTCATTAGTTTCCAGGATGTTTTTAATTTCTTCTTTGATTTCATTGGTAACCCAGTCATTATTTAATAACATGCTATTCAGCTTCCAAGTGTTTGAGATTTTTGGATTGTTTTTATTTAGTTTATTTCTAATTTTATGGCATTGTGGTCTGAGAAGATGCTTGGTATGATTTCAATCTTCTTCAATTTGGGGAGACTTTGCTTGTGAACCAATATGTGGTCTATTTTTTTTTAATTTTTATTTTAATAAATCTTTATTCAGATTATTACAATTGTTTCTCCTTTTTCCCCCCATAGCTCCCCTCCACCCAGTACCCACCCCACCTTCTGCCCTTACCTCCCCCCCCACTGTCCTCATCCATAGGTGTATGATTTTTGTCCAGTCTCTTCATGAACCCCCCATAACCCTTTCCCCCTGAGAATTATCAGTCCACTCCCTTTCTATGCCCCTGATTCTATTATATTCACCAGATTATTCTGTTCCTCAGGTTTTTAATTCACTTGATTTTTAGGTTCACTTGTTGATAGATATGTATTTGTTGTTCATAATTTTTCTCTTTACTTTTTTCTTCTTCCTCTTCTTTAAGAATACCTTTCAGCATTTCATATAATACTGGTTTGGTGGTGATGAACTCCTTCAGCTTTTTCTTATCTGTGAAGCTCTTTATCTGCCCTTCAATTCTGAATGATAGCTTTGCTGGGTAGAGTAATCTTGGTTGTAGGTTCTTGCTATTCATCACATTGAAAATTTCTTGCCACTCCCATCTGGCCTGCATAGTTTCTGGTGAGAAATCAGCTGACAGTCCTATGGGTGCTCCCTTGTAGGTAACTAACTATTTTTCTCTTGCTGCTTTTAATATTCTCTCTTTGTCTTTTGCTCTTGGCATTTTAATTATGATGTGTCTTGGTGTGGTCCTCTTTGGATTCCTTTTGTTTGGGGTTCTGTGCGCTTCCTGGACTTGTAAGTCTATTTCTTTCACCAGGTGGGGGAAGTTTTCTGTCATTATTTCTTCAAATAGGTTTTCAGTATCTTGCTCTCTCTCTTCTTCTGGCACCCCCATAATTCTGATGTTGGTACGCTTGAAGTTGTCCCAGAGTCTTCTTTCACTATCTTCAACTTTTTGGATTTTTTTTTTTTCTTTTTGCTTTTTCGGTTGAGTGTCTTTTGCTTCTTGGTATTTCAATTCTTTGACTTGATTTTTGTGTTCCTCTAGTCTGTTTTTGGGTCTCTGTATAATATTTTTTATTTCAGTCAGTGTATGTTTAATTTCTAGTTGGTCCTTTTTCATATCTTCGAGGGTCTCCTTATATTTATCGGCCTTTTCTAGGATATTCTTCAAAAGCCTTATAACCATCGTTTTGAATTCTATATCCAGTCCTTTGTTTTCCTCCATTTCTTTCATTTGTGATCTGATTCTTTGACGCCGCATTTTCATTGCTTCCCTGAGTTGGTAAGGTAGATTTGTGTGCTAGGTTTCCAATATGGCCCAGTGGGTCTGCCTCCCCAGTTAACCTGAGGTGGACACTCTTGGTGCACCCCTTTGTGGACTGTGTGTACAGCCTTTTTGTAATTAAGTCTTGATTGTTGTTGGTATCACTGGGAAGAATTGACCTCCAGGCCAGTTGGCTGTAAGGATCAGCTGTGTCTATGCTGGGAGAAGTTCGGTGCTGGAGACAGCCTTATAGGATTAGACTTGCCAAATTGCTATAGCCTCTGTGCTCAGCTTGGATGGGGTGGAGTCTCAATCTTGGCTTCCCATCAGCCTTGCCCTTGGGTGCAGGTGCGCTCCTTCAGTCCTCTGCCTTCCCCGGCTCCCGAGTCTCCGCCCTAGAGTCCAGATTCCCCCCACAAGATTGTGGGTCCCCAGGGGCTCGCCTGGAACTGGGGTCCAGTGCAGTCAGAACTGGGGCTCAGTGCAGTCAGGAGCCTCTGACTCCCTTCCACTAGGGAAAACCTGTGGCAACCTCCGCAGCCTTTGTGCGCACTGGCACGCACGTGCCTTCAGACTTCTGCCTTCCCCAGCTCCCGAGTCTCCGCCCGAGAGTCCAGACTCCACCCACAAGAGCGTGGGTCCCCAGGGGCTCGCCTGTAACTGGGGTTCAGTGCAGTCAGAACTGGGGTTCAGTGTGGTCTGGGGCTTCCTTCCCCCTTCCGCCAGAGAAAGTCAGCCAGGCTCTCAGCCGCCCTTCCCTCTGCGCGCACAAAGACCCTTTGCCGTACCTCCAATTCTCTGTGAGCTTTTCTCTTTCCCTCTAGTTGTAGAATTTTCACTCAGCTAGCTTTCCTGTGGTTCTGGATGGTGTCCGTTCTGTCTTTTAGTTGTAGTTTTGAAATTGTTGTGCGAGGCAGCAGTTTAGGTGCTTACCTATGCCGCCATCTTGGTTTCTCCTTATGTGGTCTATTTTTGTAAATGTGCCATGTGCAATTGAGAAGAACGTATATTCCCTGGCTTTGGGATGCAATGTTCTGAAGATGTCAGTTAAGTCCATCTGATCTAGTGAGTCATTTAGGATTGCTGTGTCTTTGCTAATTATTTGTCTAGAGGATTTATCCAGTGATGCCAGTGGTGTATTAAAGTCCCCAACTATGATTTTATTGTTGTCGATCTCTCCCTTGATATCTTCCAGGAGTTTTGTTATGTATTTGGTGTTTCTGCATTGGGTGCATATATGTTTTTCAGGAAGGAAAAGCCCACAGTGAGCAGAAGGAAGGAGATAATAAAGATTAGGGCAGAAATAAATGACATAGAGACCAAAAAAAAAAAAAAACAATACAAAAGATCAATGAAACCAAGAGCTGGTTCTCTGAAAGGATAAACAAGAAAGATGAATCTGTAGCTAGGCTCACCAAGAAGCAAAGAGAGAGGACTCAAATAAACAAAACCAGAAATGAGAGAGGCAAAATACAACAGAACCCACAGAAATACAAGGTTCGTTAAAAAATACTATGAACAACTCTACTCCAACTAACTAGACAACCTAGAGGAAATGGACATATTCCTAGAAAAATACAACCTTCCAAAACTCAATCAGGAATATTCTAAATATCTCAATAGGCTGATAACTATGGATGAAATTGAAGCAGTCATCAAAAAGCTTCCAGTAAACAAAAGCCTGGGGCTAGATGACTTCACAGGGGAGTTATACCAAACATTCAAGGAAGAACTAAAACCTATCCTCCTCAGACTATTCCAAAAAATTCAAGAGGAAGGAACACTTCCAAGCTCATTCTATGAAGCCAGCATCACCCTAATACCAAAACCAGATAAAGACAACACAATGAAAGAGAATTACAGGGTAATAACCCTTATGAACATAGATGCCAAAATCCTCAACAAAATTCTAACTAATTGGATCCAGCAATACATCAGAAAGATCATACACCATGAACAAATAGGATTTATCCAAAGGATGCAAGGATGGTACAATATCCGCAAATCAATAAATGTGATACATCACATAAACAAATTGAGAGATAAAAATCACATAATCATTTCAATTGACCCAGAAAAAGAATTTGACAAAATCCAAAATCCCTTCTTGATAAAAACTTTCAGCAAGGTGGGAATAGAAGGATCATACCTCAACATAATAAAAGCCATAAAAGAAAAACCCACAGCCAACATCATACTCAATCGACAAAAACTAAAACCATTTCCCCTAAGAGCAGGAAAAGACAGGCATGCCCACTCTCACCACTCCTGTTCAATATAGTACTGGAAGTACTAGCCATTGCGATCAGACAAGAAGAAGAAATAAAAGGCATCCAAATTGGAAAAGAAGAAGTAAAACTATCCTTATTCGCAGAAGACATGATATTGTACATAGAAAACCCTAAAGACGCCATCAAAAAATTATTAGACTTAATAAATGAATTTGGCAATGTAGCAGGATACAAAATTAATGCCAAGAAATCTATGGCATTTCTTTACACCAATAGTGAACTTATAGAAACAGAGACTAAAAAAGCAATCCCATTTACCATCACAGCAAAAAAATTAAGATACCTAGGAATAAACTTAACTAAGTAGGTAAAAGACCTATATGCGAAAAACTACAGGACACTGAAAAAAGAGACAGAGGAAGACATAAACAGATGGAAGAACATACCATGTTCATGGATTGGTAGAATCAACATCATTAAAATGTCCATACTACCCAAAGCAATCTATAGATTCAATGCACTCCCATTAAAATACCAACGGCATATTTCACAGACCTACAAGATACTTTCCAAAAATTTATCTGAAATAAAAAAAGACCCTGAATAGCTACAGCAATCTTGACAAAGAAGAACAAAATAGGTGGGATCTCAATACCAGATATCAAGCTTTATCACAAAGCCACTGTCTTAAAACAGCCTGGTACTGGTACAAGAACAGACATATAGATCAATGGAATAGAATAGAGAACCCAGAAATCGACCCAAACCACTATGCCCAATTAATATTTGACAAAGGAAGCATGAACATAAAATGGTGTCAAGAAAGTCTCTTCAACAAATGGTGTTGGGAAAATTGGACAGATTCATGCTAAAAAATGAAACTAGACCACCAACTTACACCATACACAAAAATAAACTCAAAATGGATAAAGGACTTAAACATAAGACAGGAAACCATAAAAATACTAGAGGAATCCACAGGCAGAGAAATCTCAGACATATGCTGAAGGAACTTCTTCACTGATACTGCTCCTAGGGCAATGGAAACTAAAGAGAAAATAAACAAATGAAACTACATCAAAATAAAAAGCTTTTGCACAGCAAAAGAAGCCATCAACAAAACAACAAGAAAGTCCACTGCATGGGAGAACATATTTGCCAATGTTATCACCGATAAGTGTTTAATCTCCAACATTTACAGGGAACTCATACAACTTAACAAAAGGAAGATAAACAACGCAATTAAAAAATGTGCAACTGATCTAAATAAACACTTTTCGAAAGAAGACAGAAGGAAGGCCAAGAGACATATGAAAACATGCTCAAAGTCACTAATCATCCGAGAGATGCAAATCAAAACAACAATGAGGTACCATCTCACACCTGTCAGAATGGCTATTATCAACAAATCAACAAATGACAAGTGCTGGTGAGGATGCGGAGAAAAAGGAACCCTCGTGCACTGCTGGTGGGAATGCAGACTGGTGCAGCCACTGTGGAGAACAGTATGGAGTTTCCTCAAGAAACTAAAAATGGAACTCCCATTTGACCCAGTGATCCCACTTCTAGGAATATATCCCAAGAAACTAGAATCACGAATCAGAAAGGATATATGCACCCCTATGTTCATAGCAGCACAATTCACCATAGCTAAGATTTGGAAACAGCCTAAATGCCCATCAGCAGATGAGTGGATTAAAAAACTGTGGTATATCTACACAATGGCATACTACGCGGCGGTAAAAAAGAAGGAGTTCTTACCATTTGCAACAACATGGATGGAGATGGAGAGTATTATGTTAAGTGAATTAAGCCAGGCAGAGAAAGATAAGTATCACATGATCTCACTCATTTGTGGAATATAATGAACGGCATAAACTGATGAACAAGAACAAATCCAGAGACTGAGAAACGTCAAACAGCACGTCATACCACAGGGAAGGTAAGGGTGGGTGGGGGTAAGGGGGAGAGATCAACCAAGGGACTTGTGTGCATGCATAGGAGCCTAATCAATGGACACAGACAACAAGGGGGTGGGGCATAAGTGGGGGGTGGGGGGTTATGGGGGAATAATTTGTGTTTTTGCCTCCCTGACAAAGTTTATATAAAGTTACAAAAAGAAATTGTCAGCCAGTTTGAAATTGAATTGCCATGGCCTAGAGCAAAGAATATCCTTACATGATATTATTCTACAATGTCATTATAATTTTAGATATCTTACAACAGCATACAGTACAATTATCCCAAACAAACTTACAAACTAATTCTTGGAATGTTTGGCAGCAATTTAAAAAAAAAAAATGAAAGGATTTAATCACTTTCAGAAGGAATTAAGGCACTGGGAAGGCACTTGAGCATTCTATATTGGCCCCTCTTGCTTTTTGTGCCAAGAGGGACCCTCTTCTCACAATCCAATTGCCCTCAGCTGTTGCCTGAGCTTTCTGTTCATGCTGAGCTTGAAGCCTCGTGGTGGCTGGTACCATGGATCTGTCTCTCGCCCAATCGTGTGAGCTGGGCCCTCCCTGGAGAAGAAACCTGAGTTCCCCGAGATAAGTGATCAGTTCTGGGGCCCCGCCAGCAGGCCAGGGGATCCCAAGGCAGGTGCTGGGCGTGGAGGCCACGGGGGCATAGGCTACCAAGGAGACAGAACTGAACCTCACATCACCCTGCTTGGCCCCGGAGGATGGCTGGTTAGCCAGAGACGGGTAAGATTCCTCAGGGAAGGAACAACCTAAGACAGGCACAGTCGCAGAGGGGCCATCAGGAGAGAACTTGGGGATCAACAGAGGTGGGGCACAGACCCCCACCCTCCCAACCTTGCAGGGGCCTGAACCCTGGCCCCGTCTGAGGGAGGTCTCCTGCTCCCATGGCTGCTTTGCATCCCACGCCCAGCTCAGATCGGGACACAGGTGACAGACAGAGTGACTTGGCCCAGCTCAGATTGGGACCCAGGTAACAGACAGAGACTTGGCCGACAGCAGCTGCCCTATATCTAAATCCAGCCTAGCACCAGGAATGCTCAAGGCCTACTCAAGAATGCAAATAAGCCTTTCCACTAATATTTACAGGGTAAACTAAGATTGTTGGTAGAGTATTAAATTTGACAGTAAAATAATAATCAAGTTTTCAGAGTAATTTAAATAGGCTAATTCAAATAAGTGAATATTCAAGAAAATTTAATTGCACTGGACAAAAAGCTGTTCCTAAAGTGTTAATTAAAATTTCTATTGGTAGTTCATCTCATGGTAAAATTCCTGAACATGCAATGAAACTAAAGCAGTCATATTTTTGTGCAAAAAGTTAAAATTTAAAGTTATCAAGACTGCATTATAAAATTTACAAAAGCCTCCATTAATCAAAAAAGGGGGGATAGTAGGGTAATATCATGTAAGGAAAAATATCCTATAAGTAAATTACATCTAGAAAATTTTTACTTTACAAAATTAATTTCTATTTGTAATGCTAACAGCAAAACGCACATGGTGTCTAAATAAGACAAAGGAAAATCGTTTGGGCAAAAATAAAAAGGATCCCAAATCAATTATATAGAAAAGATTCCTTTATTAACTCTTGGTCGAGAATATGTTTGTATATTTTCAGAAAACAACTCCAAGACCATGTGGATTCCTGCAACAGAGAGGAATTGACAGGTCTGCTCCAACCATGAAGACAAGAGGAGAAACAGTCCAGAGATGGGAGACGCTGACGACGCCTTGCCACGCTAGCAGTCAGAAGCTGTGCGACACAGCACTTGCCTAGGACCAAACCAGAGAGGGTTGGACCTGCATTGCCACCATGTGCCCACCATCCAGATATCATTGCTGACATGTACACGTAAGGAACTGTTTGACATTGAAACGGGGAATCAGAACTGTTGGACATTGAAATTGGGACTCAAACATTTTTTGTTATTATATGTCTATTTCTAGTCTGCAGAGGCAAGATTTTTTAAAGGAAAGAAAACGGGGAAAAATAGATACAGAAGCAAAGAAGCATTGAACAGACTGTCAAACTACAGTGGGAAGGCAGAGGAGGTTTTGGTGGGGAGGGGGGTTGTAAGGGATCAACCGAAGGACTTGTAGGCATGCATATGAGCATAACCAATGGATAAAAGACACTGGGGGGTGGGGCAGGTAAAGGCATGTACTGTGGGGAAGGGGAGGGTGGGGGAAGTCAATGGGGGAAAAAAAGAGACATATGTACTACTATTTCTAATACTTCAAACAATTTAAAAAAATGTAAAAAAAATAAAAAAATAAAAATAAATAATAAAAAAAAAAGAAAAAAAAACTGTGGTACATCTACACAATGGAATACTATGCTGCAGTGAAAAAGGAGTTCTTACCATTTGCAACAGCATGGATGGAACTGGAGAGCATTATGCTAAGTGAAGTAAGCCAGTCAGAGAAAGATAAATATCACATGATCTCACTCATTTGTGGAATATAATGAACAACATAAACTGATGAACAGGGACAGATCCATAGACAGAGAAGCATCAATCAGACTGCTAAACCTCAGAGGGAAGATAGGGGAGGGTGGGGGAAAGGAGGAAAGATCAACCAAAGGACTTGTATGCATGAATATAAGCCTAACCATTTGACATGAACACCAGGGGGGTGAGGGCATGAGTGTGTGTGTGGGGGGGGGTTGGGGGTTAATGGAGGGATGATGACACATATGTAATACCTTAATCAATAAAGAAATTTTTAAAAAAGAGCCATTTTAAAGAAAATAAAAAGATAAAGATGGAGAAAAAAAGCCATTTTTATCATAGGAACTGAAGGTTGCTAGCCTATGTTTGTGTTTAATATCCTTTTGTCACCTTGAATGCATAATAATAATAATAATAATAATATCTGATCTTTTTGTAAATAAGTTTGACAACCTTCCCAGGGTTTGGATTTTAAGAAACTTTTTCTTGACCAAAAATTTACTTTAGGTCATTCCCATAAGCCCTGGATTTCCTCAAGGATCTGCTTTCTATCTTGTGAAGGAAAATTTTCTGCTTAAGGGACATGGGAAGCTTTGTCAAATAAATAACTATATTCTATTTATATATGCATATTAAAGAGTTTCTGATATGCTTTCATTTATAACTAATTGTTATTTATAACATTGTAGAATACTATATTTTGCAGAAAGGACAATATTCCATTTTAATCAAATCCATAACCATGTCATTTTAAATTTCTTCTTGTCATATAGAGATAGTCACTGTTTTGTTAATAATGCATTTGGAAAAATGTTACACCTTCTGAGGGATCCAGGGAAAGGACTCTGACATTTTCAGATCATATCCGTTGAACCAGATGAAAATTATTAAAACTCTATAGAGTATCTGAATTTATAGAAGTTCTGGCAAGAAAAATCAGGAGAAACAAAAAAATATTGATTATGGGACTGAATGAACTAAAAATAGTTATATAGTTTTTGTAACTTGTTGAAAGTATTGCTGATTCTTAAATATTTTGTTTTTCAGATATAAGGAAGCAATTTGATAAATTATATCTTTTTCTCCCTACCAGTCCCTCCATAATTTGGCAATCTTTATATATATATAAAACCCTAATATGCAAATAGACCAAGAGGCGGAACAACTGTACAACTGGTCACTATGACGTGTGCTGACCACCAGGGGGTGTGCACGGAACATGGTGGTCATTGGCAGCAGGTGACAGAGTGCAGAACATGGCAGGTGTTGGCTGTGGCGGGATGGTGGAGCAGGTGAGCAGGGGCACCAGACCAAGGCAGGACACCGGTCGCTCTCATTGGGGTGAGCCTCTTGTGGTTACTGAAAATTCTTTGCTCCCACACACTGCAATCCCACCCGGTGCTCACACCTGCTGCTGGTGTCCAGTACCATGGGAGCAGTGTTGGCAGGAGCCGGGCTGCCAGCTGAGAGGGGACAGGGGCTGTGGCGGGAGGGGCCAGGCAGGGGCCTGGAGGATGGGCCGAGACCCACCCCTGTGCCCACTGCAGCCTGGTGGCCCACAGTTCCTTTCAAGAGGCACAAACTCGTGCACTGGGACCCTAGTTCTTAATAAGTGGCAATACAGTTCTTTGCATGAATTCAATAAGACCTGTTTCCTATTGTGGCTATATTATCCAAGACTTTGACTGGAATGTCATATCTGAGAGAAACATGCTCAGACTCTGGATGTCACCAGAAAGCTTCAAGGAATGAAGCCAATAAGAGCACCTTGGAGAAAGCCTGGTACGTTGCTTGGTCACATGGTTCATGGCAGTCTTTCCAGGTAATGAACAAAGGTTGCTTTCCTGAGAGATGGCTAGAAGAAACCTCAAGACATCATCGGGGACCTCAACTTGAGGACTTTACCCATATCTACAGGTATTGCAGACAAACCTGATGACAGCTAGGTGGCTCAACTTCTTTGCTCTGTGGGACTAATTAAAGCTTGATCATGAAATTCCAGCAAAGCATATATTTTTTAAATAGCCTATGTGATCAACTGTTATTCTTATTGTGTTCATGCAATCAATCAGGCCAAATTGTGACTAGACTTAATACAGTAAATAAATTGGTCTTAAGTTGCATCTTTAATAAAAATGAGGGTTAATTTAGGGAGAAAAATTGTGTTTCAATAGGAAATTAGAGCTGAATTTTTTTTCCCTCCACCAGACCATTTGTCATAATTCTTGCTGTTCTAACTTTTGCCCAATAATATTAAATTTTATAACACAGTTTGTCTCCACCAGGTTACAAGCCCTACTCACACTCAAGGAACCATTAGAGACTATTTCCATCTCCTTCCATGACCAGGCCTCATCATCCCTCTGACAGAGAGCAATGATCTCTTGGCTCTGAAGGAAAAACTTCATCCCTCCACAGCATGAAGCAGTTATAGAAGAGATCCTGTGCCCCTTTTCTCTGAAAAAATTCAGAGCCAAGATCCTTGAGGGGATGTAGTAGGCATCCCCTGAGTAGAGCAAGGATGATGGGCCAACCGGAGGAGAAATGGGCGAGATCCTGAAGTGTGCTTCTCACCACTCCAACTGCTCTGAAGTTGGCAATGGAGGAACCTATGTAGAATTGACCTTTACATTTTGCTGAGTAAAATTTGGAACACTTATTGATAATATATAGAATTATTCCATTCATTTTGGGAAGTTATATAGAGGAACATTTATATGTTGGGACCCACTGTCTGGGAAGAGGATACAGGGATGTTTCCTCTAAAGGTTACTGCAGTAGTTCCCTGTGGCAAATGTCTGACTGTTACTGAGTGTTCTAGTTATTATCTTTCAGTATCTAATAACTAAAATATGAATTATTCTGATAATTTCACCTTCCCTTATAGTAAGGTACATAGTAAGCTACTGGCTTGTAGGTTTATGATATGTGGAGTACCTATTTATCCCTGCTAATAGCACAGGGGGGCCCTGTTCCTTAGGATGACTGACCATCTTTATGCCTTAGAAATATCACAGGTCTGAACCTAAAGAGAATTTGTCAAGTCTTTGGTATCAGACTGTACTGACAATCTCCACCTGTGGAGCCCTGTTGAGACTATTGCTTTAACCATTTTTGTTATGCTGGTAATTGTAGACTCCTTTAATGTAGCAGTGACCTAGCTGGCTTGTAGCATGGTAAAGGCCCTGAATGCCACCTCTAAGGCTATACATGGGATAAATAAAGAACTGAGCCAGGTCAGGGAGGCAGTTCTAGAAAATCGGGCGGCAATCGATTATTTGCTGTTGCAGCATAACCATGGTTGTGAGGAATTTAAAGGATTGTGTTACTTTAATCTTTCTGACAATTCTCAGTTGATAGAAAACATATACAAGATCCCGCATTTGGTGTATTCCATCCCTGGGAACTGCTTTTCAAGGCAGAAGCAGATGCAGGCCAGCAGAATGACTTTTCATCTAAAACTAATCTCATAGATATGAGATAAGAGAAATAGCAGTGGGGCAATGTTAGGGGCAAAAATATAACATTGGGGACTAGCTATGGTTATGGGAAATATTAACCATGCTCTGTAAACCATGATTCCCTTGTGTTGGTTAAAGAAAGGACATTTTGACCTGGCTGGGAGTTGTACGCCCCCAGGACCTGGGAGTCAACCTTAGACCTGGGAGTCAAACTTGGACCTTGGAATCAACCTTGAAACCATTCTCATTCAAGAACTGCCTATTATCATGGAAAGATTAACAACCTTGTTGCCCAAATGATGGAGTACCACCTCAGCCTCCTACTTCCCCATGCCTGTAATCCCTACTTCCCCATGTATCCTTGTCCTACCCTATATAAACAGCTGGTTTGTGGGGGGCTGCAGAGCAGATTTTTGTGGATGACCTGCTGCTCTCCCATACTGCTGGCAGTATTGGAATAAACACTCATATATTATTCAACACTGTATCTGCTTAATTGGCTCAAGTAGTGACAGACAGCACAGACCCATTGATTGTCCCATTATAATTTCAACCATCATACGTTATTCAGGCTCTCCATCTCATCTCTGTTGCTCTGGATTGGGCATTTCTACATGGGGTTGAGACCCCAGGCTTCCAGGTGGAGGGATCTCCACTGCATTCCCACCAGCAGTGTACAGGGTTTCCTTTTCTCCGCATCCTCACCATCACTTGTCATTTGTTGATGATAGCCATTCTGACTGTTGTGAGGAGGTACATCATTGTTTTGATTTGCATCTCTCAGATGATAAGTGATTTTGTGAAATTTTTATATGTCTCAAGCCTTCTGTATGTCCGCTTTTAAGAAGTGTCTATTTAGGTCATTTGCCTGGTTTTTTATTTGATTGTTTAATTTTCCTTTTGTTAAATTGTAGGAGTTCGCTATAAATATTAGAGATTAAAACCTTATTGAATGTCACATTGGCAAATATGTTCTGCCATGCTCAGGGCTTTCATGTTATTTTGTTGAAGGTTTCTCTTGCTGTGCAGAAGATTTTTTAAAAATATATTTTTATTGATTTCAGAGAGGAAGGGAGAGGCGGAGAGAGAGAGAAAAAGAAACATCAACAATGAGAGAGAATCATTGATCGGCTGCCTCCTGCATGCCCTACACTGAGGATCAAATCTACAACCCGGACATGTGCCCTTGTCTGGAATTGAACCCAGGATCCTTCAGTCCACAGGCCGATGCTCTATCCAAAGAGCCAAACTGGCTAGGGCTGGGCTCACATTCTTTTTTTTTTAATTTTTAAACTTCTAAATTTTCCAATTTTTATTTTTTAAAATTCTTTATTATTGAAAGTATTACATATGTCCCCTTTCCCCACTTTGTCCTCTTCAAGCCTGCCCCGGCTCATCAGTCCTGGCCTTCAGTCCCCTCCATTGTCTGTATCCATTGTTTATGCCCACATGCATACAAGTTCTTTGGTTTATCTCATCCCCTCAAGTCTCCCCCAGCCCAGCCTCCCTTGCCTTCCTTCTAAGGTTTGACAGACTGCTTGATAATTCTATATTTCTGGATCTATTTTTGTTCATCAGTTTATGTTGTTCATTATATTACACAAATGAGTGAGATCATGTGATAATTATCCTTCTCTGATTGGCTTATTTCGCTTAGCATAATGTTCTTCAGTTCCATCCATGCTGTTGCAAATGGTAAGAGTTCTTTCATTTTTCAGCAGCATAGTATTCCATTGTATAGATGTACCACTGTTTTTTAATCCAGTCATCTGCTGATGGACACTTAGGCTATTTCCAAATCTTAGCCATTGTAAATTGCACTGCTATAAACATAGGGGTGCATATACCATTTCTGATTGGTGTTTCTGAGATCTTGGGATATATTCTGTTAAAGTAAAAACCATTGAAATCTGTAAAGAATTTTGTGAGTTTATTTGAGCCAAACTGTGGACATATGCTTGGAAGCAGAAACTCAATGAATTGAGATAATGCTCCGGAGATTGGTGGGTTATATTGAAGCATAGTAACCTCCATCTTGTATAAAACTGCTGTTTAAAATTCTCTGCTATTGTTAGATAGTCCCTAGTCCTGTAAACTCTGTCATTATAAACTCTGTCACTTTAAGACAGTCTGTTATTCTTTAAAATGACTTTGTTTTTAGTTCAAATAATAGAAAAATATAAACTTAACTGTCTGACCTTGCAAGCTATCCATCCAATGTAATAGACTAATACTGATAATAATTCCCATATTCTTATGCCAAGTACAAACTCATTATGTATTCAAGGTTACAACCGTCTGTAACAATAACTCACACAGAGCCCTTTGTAATATCTGCAAACAAAGAGGCTGGAAAAGTATAAATACGGAAGACTTCCTGTATGTGGTGCTCAGAGATTTGGAAGAGACACCTCCTTCTGGGCCATGACCAATAAATGACTCCTAATTAATTGGCTCATTAGGGTGTCTTGTATCTCATTTGCTGGTTTACAATACAACATTTGGAGGCCCTTACGAGATAAGAGACAGGTGCCTACCCGCACCTAGTCTCGGACATCTAAGATGATGGCCTCCTCTGCCTGGCTGCCAGGCCCTGAGAATCTCTAGGGAAGGTGCCACCTGATGAAGTTCCAGGGCCCCAGAGATGCTTCTCTGTGGTTGAGACAGCCAGACAAGGGACACCTGACATGCCTCTGCATTCTTTTGGAGTCATCAGAAAGAAAGTCTCCTGAGGTGAGTGAATTCAAATTCGATTAAGGAATTTTGAGTTCACTTTGCTTGAGACTAGCCAATTTGCTACCGAGAAGGGGGACTGGACACAGTCTTAACTCCTCTGGTAGGTTCTCACCAAGATGTTGGTTGAGAATTTTGTTCTGGGGCATGGGTGCTGGGAGTGCCCCATGTCTATTTGGGGAGTTGGGCAATGTTTATCTGCTCAGCTCCCCTTTGGGCTAGTCTACTGAGAGAGTGTGAGTATGTATGCTTGTCTGTCTTGGCATAATTATCTGTTCATTAACTGGTTTATAAATATAAGTGTGAGAGCCTGTGTAAAAGGGAAAGCTACTTTGATTTATTCTGCACTTCTGTTGATTCGTCTGGCTAAAACGTTTGATTTATTTGAGGCTGGGTGCTCTGGTGGACTGCAAAAATCCCCAAGCAGCTGCTGGGATATCCTTTTTCCCAGGTTTTTTTTTTTTTTTTTTTTTTTTTTTTTTTTTTTTTTTTTTTTTATCTCTGTCAGAGAGGGAATCAGCGCACTTAGATTTGTGAATTTACTGTATTAGGTTGAAATTTTAGAATTCTGGGGTAGATTTAAAGGTATAAATTTGTGAAAGGGTTTTGCCCAGAGAAAACGAAGGCCGGCTAGGTTCCAAGATTGCTTGTAAGAAAAGCAAGAGAAAAGTCTTTTCAAGTTAAGTATTTGTAACAAAGTAGTAAATTTCAAGGAACAAAAGAACTTGTTATTTACAGCTTTTCTTATCTCTTTTGGTGGATGGAGACTTCCAGGGGCAGGGCTTGCCAAAAACATCCCGCAGGGCAGAGAGATTTTCAGGGACCTGCCCCTGCCTGTGACATCATAGTCCCACATGAGCTACCCGAGGTGGAACTAAGACTGAAGTAGGAGGTTTCTAGCTCCGAGCCTAGCAAAATAAATTGTGGGACATCAAAGAGAAGGGAATCCAACTAGTGTTATTATAAACAGCTATCTATGGACCCCGTTAACCCTGGTTGTGTGTCTTGTGCAGTCTGTTGTCTTTGTGGTTGTATGTTTTCTTTAACTTGCTGTTTTCAGTTATTTATTAGATCCTCATAGGGAACATAACCTAGTTTTTCTCTTCATCCCTCACTCCTGATCCTGACAGCATCTGTAACTGGATTAAAGATCTTTTCTTTCAGAAGGCCCTCCAGGCTTTCAGTCCACAAGAAAATTCTCTGCACACTTTTGTCATCCTCTGCCTTCTTTCCAGGCCAACTAAGAGTCATTTTTCTCCACAGGTCAGACCCCAGGCTATGGGAGGGAGGATTGCTACAGCGACGGTGTGTAGTTTTCTCTGAAACTCCCGCTGTTTCTATTTCTCCCCTCTGTAGGAATTGTCTTTCTCTAACTCACAATAGGAAAGAGAAACAAGCAACGGGCCCCGGGACCTGTGAAAGTAACTGGGGATAAAGCTGGTAAAGTTTTCCATTTGCAAATGTACTGAAAGGGTTCAGTTCCTGTTGCTGCTGGAAGAGGAGGGGCTGATGTCCTCTTCCAGTGCCTTGAACTCTCCCAAAGAAGCTGAAAGATTTAACCCCTTAGACTAAAGGGTGAGCCAAGATACACAATTGGTGGGGGGGCAGATGCCCTGTTCTTACTTACAGAGAAGCCTGTGGGAAAGGTCAAGGTCCCTGCCAGGTAAGAGGACAGGTGGGAAGGCAAGGGCCTGATGCCCAAGACATCACCGGAGTGCTTTGCTATGTGCAAACTTGTCTCTCCCTGCAGCCCCAGCTGTGTTTGGATCGCCACTAAGAATCAAGCAAGGATGAGAGACAGGGATGGCAAGGCCCTGTAACTAATAAACAGGGTTAACAGGAGAGGGTAAAAGGAAGGCACTTTCCATGACCGGAGATCCTTCAGGATTTTCAGATGTTCCTAGAAAGAAGGAGTCTGACTGAGGGACTGGCAGAGACCCTGTTGGGTTAGAAGGACCAGAGGCTACATATTGAACTTATAGACTGCAGTTTGCTAGGCAGAGGTCCAAGCCCAGTTGTATAGGGGTTAAGCAACCTGTGTACAGCAAAACAGTTTTCTCCCATGCTGGAATACATTTTAGGGAAATTGGACAGACTGTGTTTGTGGCTAGAAAGAAGAACCGGCTGCCACACACAGCCCTGACAGTGGCCTGCAGGAAACTATATAATGGACTTAAATGATACCTACGTCTTCATGGACATGACTCCAGAGAGATAAGGACAGTTTTGCTTTGTATTGGAAGGTCAAAAATGGACTTTAGTCACCTCCCTAAGATGTTTGTATAGCCCTACCATGTGTCATGTTTGGTAGCAGAAGATTTAGCTGCCAGAAGTGGCCACAGTGACAATATTATATTTCATTATGTTAATACTAGAGGCCTGATGCATGAAGATTCATGCAAGTATGGGTCTTCCTTCCCCTGGCTTGCCAGCTTCAACTTTGCTCCAGCCTGGAGCCACCTTTCTGCCTTAGCTCCAGCTTGGAGCCACCTTTCCACCTTCCCATGCTGCCCAGAGGCCCAGAGCAGCTGGGGCAGTGAGGAATGCCTGCATCATCGCCATGGCAACAACTCAAGCATCCCGCCCCTGGCCACTCAGTGCCTGTGTATGCAAATTAACCCGCCATCTTTGTTGGGTTAATTTGCATACTCACTCCTGATTGGCAGGTGAGCATTGTGAAGGTACAGTCAATTTCCATCTTTCTCTTTTATTAGTGTAGATGTTATATTAACCTTTAATTCTCTTACAAATTTGAATGCAGTTGCCAAAAGGGCAGGTGTCCAAATGGGCAAGGAAAAATACCCATCAGGTTTTAGTTTCTATTGAGAGACAGTTGGCAACCTGTATACTGCCTTTCAGGCCTGTGTGACCATGCCCATGTCAGGGGTGTCACAAACCTCAACTTTAGGAATCTTAATGTGGCCTGTATGGAACAGGGGGAGTGGTAAGTACCAGCCCTCTGTTACAGGAATTAAAGACCCCATGAGGTTCTGTGACATATGAGACCCTGCAAAGGAATAAAGCACATGTGGAAGAGCTACTCCCTTAATCATTCTGAGAGAGCATGTCACCCCTCCCAGAAACCATATATAGTTTAAAGACAAGTCAAGTAGGGGGAACCCTACTACAGGGACAGCTATGACTATCTAAGTGTAGACACATTTTAAATTTCTTCCTGCAATTTAAAGACAGTTACTGTTTTGTTATAATACATTTAGAAAAATATTACTCTGAAAAATCCATAAAAAGGACTGAAAGGAAAATCAGAAGATCTTAAAGCAGGTCAGTATATTTTTCTCCTTATATAATTCCTCCCAAATTTGGCAATACTTGATAAATAATGGCAATACATTCATTTGCACAAATTCAATAAGACAGGTTTCCAACAGTGGTTTTATTAACCGAAAACTTTGACTGGAGTATCATGTTTTAAAGAGCCCTGTCTTAACTCTGAAGACTTGAAGCCAATAAGAGTGCCACGGAAAAAGCCCTGCATGGTATCCCTGAAAATAGTTATTGCTGAAGCATTGGGCCAATGCCCTACCATCATTGGTGGTTGTTCAGAGTAGAAGGGGAGCAAGAAGGGCACCTCTGCAACCCTGTGGAACTCCCATGCACTCTGGGCCATGACAAGTAGAAGGGTTACTGAGATGGGCCTTAAAGCCTAGGACATAGGCCTCGGTAGAGCCACTGCAGGTGAGGCATTGACCTAACTCAGCAGATACTGCAGGCAGGCCTGATGGCAGCTGGGTAGCTTAGCTTTCTGGCACTACAGGGCACATTAAAATTCAATCATGAAATTCTGGCAAAGGTAGTCAGTTACCATTCTTGTTGTGTTTATGCAAACAATCAGGCCAACTTGAATGCAATAGATAAATTGGTCTTGATTTGGCTCTTTTGATAAACATAGAGGTAATTTTGAGGAGAAAAATTCTATTTCAATAAAGGTTACTAAAACTGAAATGTTTTCTTTCCCTTCCACCAGACCATTTGTTACAGTTTATCTCTGCCAGGTCACAAGCCCACCTCCTTCTGTGGCCAGGCCTCATCGTTCCTCTGACAGACAGCAAGGATCTCTTGGCTCTGAGAGAAACCTCTGACACACCTCAGCAGGAAGTAACTACAGAAGAAAATCAGCGTCCCCATTCCCTGAAAGAATTCAGAACCAGGATCCTTTAGGTAATATATAGTAGGCAGTTAGACAGACATGAGCAGAGCAAGGACGATGAGCCAACTAGTGCAACCAGATGTAATTAAGTCTTTCCACCTCTACGTATGTGAGACAAGGGGACTCCCCAGAAACAAGAGGGAACTAGGCTGCAGATAAAGCAGCCCAGGAGGCTTCCCTAAAACCAGTGGGGCCTCTACAGATTCTAGAGACTCTTCCAGACCCTGACCTACCCACCTCACCAGCTTACATGGAAATGCCATCTAGAAAAGTTAAAATCCATAACCAATCTTTACTTAAGTTCTTACAGGCTTTACAGTCTACCCAGAAAGCAATCAAGAAGCACGTCCGAGATGCCCTGCCTGTGCCAACTTCTGATCCGGACCATCTCTTTCGCCCTAGTGACTCTGTTTGGGTAAAGAAATTTACCAGCCAAGGACTGACTCCTACATAAAGGGGGACCACATACCATAATCCTGACCACCCCCACCACAGTCAAGGTTGATGTGATCTCAACATGGCTTAAGGCAGCACAAGCAGAAGGATTCTCTAAAGATAAAACTTTCACATGTGCCATATTATTAATTCTCTTTATAGGACTTAGTAAAGGAAACCTCAAAGCTGAGTAGGTTAACAATGTTAACAACCCCCAAGAGTCAATGGTTTGACTCATTTACATAAATCCAGTGGGTTGATTGGAGAGACAAAATGGCAGCAGAATAGACGGATGAGTCCTGAGCCTTGTCCCAGAGCAAATAGAGTGAGCGGCTGAAACAAGTGGAATTCAGCCAGAATTGGCGAAGGAGACGCAGCTGGTGAGACAGTTTGCGGCCAGGAGAAGCATAGGTCCCCTGGATAAAGGTGAAATCAGGGATCTAGGCAAGAGAGTCTGCTGGACCTCTGTGTCCAGAGGGTCAGGGAGAAACTACAGGGCGCCAAGCCGCATCCCTGAGGACAGGCAAAGCGTCTGACTGTGAAAAAAAAAGGGACCACGGGACTGCAGGAGGTAGGGGATTTTGGACCTTGGAGTCTGGATTTTGGATCTGAGCTCAGAGGCAGCCCTGAAGGGCTGGCTGGACCGCACAGTGCCAGCAAGAGAGGAGCTTGCAGAGGTGCAGTCCCTCCTTGCACTGGGGCCTGTGCTTTCTCCACTGAACCTAGTTCATAGGACCTTTCGGATACAGACACTTACCCATGGCTGAGGTGCGGGAGAAGGTGTGGACTTGTGGAATCTGGGGAGAGTAGGCGGCGGTCAAGGAGAGGTGGTAGCGAGGCTGGTGCTGAGTCATATCTAAGCCCCAGTTGCCATTTTCTCCTGAGAGATAGCCCTGCCCTCCAGTCTCCAGGCAACCAATATAGCCACACCCAGATTCCACACTGATAATACAAAGGAATATGAATACTCCCTGAGGTAATAGGAACTGGCCTAAAGAGAAATCTTTAGTCCCAGCAACCGGAAACTGAGAAACAGTACAGTACAGACAAATGGAATCATAAGCCAGCCAAAGGAATGACACTCTACTTTTTTCACTTTTATTTTTTTATTATCCCTTTTTTCTTTTTTTTCTTCTTTTTTTCTTCTTTGTTTTCCTGTTTTTGTTTGTTGCTTCTTTTTCTATTTCTTTTCGCATTATTTTTCCATCACTATTTTTTATTTGCTATTTTTATTTTTTTATACCATTGTTGAAATCAATTTTTTTTGTAAATTTATTACTTGTTCTTCTCATTCTCTTTCTTCTCATCCACTTATTCCCTTTCTACATCCTCAATACTAAATTGAGGTCCTCCCCATATTCATCCAATTCTTAATCTTATTTGCACTATATAAGCTCAGCCTCTACAGATTCTGCCCCAATCCTCTTTGCTGGGTGTGTGGTGTTTGTATTTATTTATTTTTTTTGGTTTATCTATTGGTTCTGTGGTGTCTTATCCCCACATACATATATATATTCTCCTTTTTATTCCTTTGTCTTTTATCCCTTATCTTTTTCTCTCTCTTCAATAGCATTTGTGCTCCCTTTTCTCTGCCCTAACACTCTTTGCTCAGGTGGTCACTTATATTGGGGTTATTTGTGTCGTGTATACATTTGTGCTTAGTTTCCTTTGTGTTGTCTCTTGATGAGGTGAATATTATCCTGTCTGGTCAAGGGGCTTAAGAACAAGCCACATAATCAGACACCTAGAGAGGATACTCCATCCACGAATGGGTCAATAACACCCCAGACCCAACTGTAGAGGCAGGAAGAATGTGGCAGTGAGGGAAAGAGCATGAGTGAGTGAGGGAGCAAAAGAGGAGTGTGTGGTCAGGTGGTGTGTGTGTGTGTGTGTGTGTGAGAGAGAGAGAGAGAGAGAGAGAGAGAGAGAGAGAGAGAGAGTGAGGCACAGTTAGACCCCACAGATCATTCAGGGGCAGGATAATCAGGCTCGCCTAACTTGGCAGCTTCTGCTACCATTGCAAACAGTACCATGAGGCCTGCTTATCCTTAGAGGCCTAGCCTTTTTGAAGAGGAGAACTGCTGTAACTGGGTTCCCAGCCTCAACTCCACCCAGAGTGCCCTCAGATAACACCTGGGACTCTACAGCCACCCCTGCTAGGGACATGCTACCTAGGCTGTGATCCCACGGTCAACGAGGCTCCAGCCACCCTGGGTGCAGGCTCCTGTGAGTTTGGAAGCAGGCTCCCCTCTGACTGGCCCAACGCTTTAGCCCAGGGCACTGCAACCACATGAACAGCAGACTCGTGAACAGCCCACTCCTGTCCAAGGAGCAGCAGCCTCACGAACAACCCACCACAGGCCTAAGAGCAGCAGCTTCACGTGGCCTGCCCCTGTCCAAGGAGCAGCAGCTGTGTGAGCAGCCACTTCCCCCTTCTGAGGAGCAGCAACCACGTGAGCAGCTTGCCCCATCCGAGGACCAGCAGCCACTTGAGCAGCCCACCCACTACTGAGGAGCGGCAGCCCTATACAGCCGGCCCCCCACTGAGGAGCAGCAGCTGCGTGCAGCCCACACCCTGCACCTGTCCTAAGAGCAGCAGCTATGCTGCACGAGCAGCCAGCTGCCTTCCAAGGAGCAGCAGTTGTGCAAGCAGCCTGCCCCCGTCTGAGGAGCAGCAGCTGTGTGAGTAGACCGCACCTTTCCGAGGAGCAGCAGCCACATAAACTGCCTACCCCATCTGAGAAGCAGCACCAGTGTGAGCAGCCCAACCCCTTCTGAGGAGCAACAGATGCATGAGCCGCAGGCCCACGTCCGAGGAGCAGCAGCTGTGTGAGCAGCCCACCCACTTCTGAGGAACAGCAGCCACACGAGCAGCCTCCCCCCATCTGAGGAGCAGCAGCCACATAAGCAGACCACCCATGTCCAAGGAGTAGCAGCCCTGTGCAGTCTGCACTGGTCCGAGGAGTAGCAACCACATGCAGCCTGCACCTGTCCGACTAGAAGGAGCCAGGTGAGCAGGCCATCCCTGTCTGAGGAGCATCAACAGCACGAGGATCTCACTCCCAACCGAGGAGCAGCAACCGCATGAGGAGACCGCCCCACGTCTGAGGAGAAGCAGCTGCACAAGCAACCCGTACCTGTACAAGGAGCAGCAGCCCTGCAAGCAACCTGCCCCTGTCCAAGGAATGGCAGAATCATGAGTAGCCCATCCCATCTGAGGAACAGCAGCAGCACACAGCCAGCCCCCATCTAAAGAACAGCAGCCATGAGAGCAGTCCAACCCTGTCCAAGGAGCAGCAGTGATGGAAGCAGCTGGCCCCCGTCCAAGGAGCAGCAAACATGAGCATCCCGTCCCCATCCGAGGAGCAGCCACCTCACAATCAGCCCACCCCCATCCAAGGAATAGTAGCTATATGAGCAGCCTCCCACACCAGCCAGAGGAGGCACCACTGCTGCAAACAGCACCCACGAGAGGAGTCACTGCCAACTGAGAAGCAGCTGCTACCGTAACCACCCAAGGAGCAACCTCAGCCAGAGAAGCCACTGCCACCCAAGGATCATCCCTTGCACAGCTCGAGATCTAGATCAGTCGGTGAGATCAAAAATGGGTAGACAAAGATACCGCCAAAGGAAAGAAAAAGAGGAATCGCCAGAAAAGCAGCTATGTGAAACAGAGGCATGCAATATGTCAGAAAAAGAATTAAGAATAAGGGTCATCCTATCTAATAAAAGAGTAATATGCAAATTAACCATCACTCCACTACACACACAAGCCATGCCCAACAGCCAATCAGGAGCAAATATGCAAATAAACCCAACCATGATGGCTACAGCCACAGAGAGCAGGAGGGAGGCTTGGGTTTCCCTGGCAATGGAGAAAGCCAAGCCTAGGCCTCCACTCAAGACTACAAAGTTTCAATGATAGAAGATACATAAACCCAAACAGAAATGGAGGCAGCCACAGAGCTGGAAAGAGCAGGAGGCCAGGGTTGCCCCCGGTGATGGAGGAAGCCAAGTTTCTACACACCCTGGTGGGCCAAGGCCTCTACTTAAGGCTACAAAATTTCAATTATAGAAGATACATAAATTCCCCCCAAAATGGCTGCCACCACGGAGCAAGCAGAAGGCTTGGCTCCGCTCCAGGCTACAAAGTTTCAATTGTAGAAGATAAATAAACCCCAGATACCAGGGCCTCCGCTTGGGTCTCCAGGGGCGTGGTCAGCCTGCAAACCACCACAGGCCCCTCACCCGGGCTGCTCCATGCCCCAAGGAAACCCCCACCCTGATCCAGGACACCCTTCAGGGCAAACCAGCTGGCTACCACCTGTGCACCAGGCCTCTATCCTATCTAATAAAAGAGTAATGTGCAGATTGACCATCACTCCAACACACAAGATGGCTGCCCCCATGTGGTCAAAGATTCGGCCTCCATGTGGACACAAGATGGCCACCATAAGAAGGCCAGCAGGGGAGGGCAGTTCGGAGTTGGGAGGGACCAGGCCTGCAAGGGAGGGCAGTTGGGGGTGATCAAGACTGCAGGGGAGGGCAGTTAAGGGTGACCAAGCCGGCAGAGGAGGGAAGTTGGGGCCAACCAGGCCTGCAGGGGAGAGCAGTTGGGGGGGACCAGGCCTGCAGAGGAGGGCAGTTAGGGGTGACCAGGCCTGCAGGTGAGGGCAGTTGGGAGGGCAGTTAGGGGGAAACAGGCTGGCAAGGAAGCAGTTAGGGGGTGATCATGCTGGCAGGCAGAAGCAGTTAGGGGCAATTAGGAAGGCATGCAGGTGAACAGTTTGGAGCCAGCAGTCCTGAATTGTGAGAGGGATGTCTGACTGCCAGTTTAGGCCTGATCCCACCGGGATAAGGTCTAAACGGGCAGTCGGACATCCCTCGAGGGGTCCCAGATTGGAGAGGGTGCAGGCTGGGCTGAGCGACACCCCCCTCTCCTGTGCACGAATTTCGTTCACCGGGCCTCTAGTAAAGTTCATAAACCAGATGGAAGAAAAAATCAACACCTTATATAAGAATCAAGAAGAAATGAAGAGTGATACAGCTGCAATAAAAAACAGCATGGAAAGTAACAACAGTAGACTAGGAGAAGCGGAGGACCGAATTAGTGAACTAGAAGACAGGGAAGCAAAACTGGATTGCAACTGGAGAAAAAAAATTAAAAGACAGGAGGAGAGCCTAAGGGAGCTATGGGACAACATGAAAGGAAGCAACATACGAATAACAGGGGTGCCAGAACAACAGGAAGAGGAACAAGGGTTAGAAGAACTATTTGAAGAAATAATGTCAGAAAACTTCCCTGATGTGACAAAGAAAAAAGTCACACAAGTACAGAGAGTCCCACACAGGATGAACCCAAAAAGACCCACACCAAGACACATAATAATTACAATGGCAAATATTCAGGACAAAGAGAAAATCTTAAAGGCTGCAAGAGAGAGACAGAAAGTTACATACAAGGGAGCTCCCATTAGATTATCAAATAATTTCTCAACAGAAACACATCAGGTCAGAAAAGAATGGAAGGAAATTTACAAAGTGATGCAAACCAAGGGACTGAATCCAAGAATACTCTATCCAGCAAGGTTATCATTCAAAATTGAAGGGGAAATAAGGAGCTTCACAGACAAAAAAATGCTAAGGGAGTTTATCACTACAAAGCCAGCAATGCAAGAAATGCTAAAGGGACTGGTGTAAAAGGAAGAAATAAAAAAAGGTAAGAAGGAACACAGACACAAAAAATAAAAATGGCTACAAATAAGTTCCTTTCAATAATAACTTTAAATGTAAACGGACTAAATGCTCGAATCAAAAGACATCAAGTGAGGAACCTGAATACTCCCTGAGGTCATAGGAACTGGCCTAAAGAGAAATATTTAGCCCAAGCAACTGGAAACTGAGAAACAGTACAGTACAGACAAATGGAATCATAAGCTAGCCAAAGGAACAACACTCCACTTTTTTCACTTTTATTTTTATTTTTTTTATAGATCCAGAGACAGAGAAACATCAATCAGAACATCAAACCTCAGGTAAGGTAGAGGACGGTGGGGGTAAAGGGAAGAGATCAAACAAAAGACTTATATGCATGCATAAAAGCCTAATCAATGCACACAGACAACAGGGGGTGGGGTCATGAATGGGAGGTGGGGGATAATGGGGGAATAAGAACATATAAGTAATACCTTAATCAATAAAGAAATTAAAAAGGAAGGCATCGAGTGAGTGAATGGATAAAAAAAGATGACCCATGTATATGCTGTCTACAAGAGACCCACATCAGAAAAAGGGACTCATACAGACTGAAAGTGAAAGGATGGAAAAACATCTTGAAGGCAAATGGAAATGAAAAAAAAGCTGAGGTAGCAGTACTTATTTCTGACAAAATAGACCTCAAAGTAAAGGCCATAACAAGAGATAAGGAAGGCCACTTCATAATAATAAAGGGATCAATAAAACAAGAGGATATAACCCTGATAAACATATATGCACCCAATGCAGGAGCACCCAAATACATAACAAATCTTCTGGAAGATATCAAGGGAGAGATGGACAACATTACAATCATAGTAGGGGACATTAATACACCACTGACATCACTGGATAAATCCTCTAGACAAAAAATCAGCAAAGAAATAGCAATTCTAAATGACTCCATAGATCAGATGTACCTAATTGACATCTTCAGAGCATTTCACCCCAAAGCCACAGAATATATTTTCTTCTCCAGTGCACATAGGACGTTTTCAAAAATAGAGCACATATTGGGTCACAAACAAAGTCTCCCCAAATTCAAAAAGATTGAAATCATATCAAGCATTTTCTCAGACCACAATGGCATAACATTAGAAATAAACTACAATAAAACCATTCCAAAAAATTCAAACACTTGAAAGCTGAATAGCATGCTATTAAACAATGATTGGGTTATCAATGAGATCAAAGAAGAAATTAAAAACATCCTGGAGACTAATGACAATAAAACACAATAATGCAATTGCTATGGGACACAATGAAAGCAGTCCTGAGAGGGAAGTTTATAGCTCTACAGGCCTACCTCAAAAAACAAGAAAAAATGCTAATAAATGATCTAACTCAACAACTCAAAGAATTAGAAAGAGAGCAACAAGAAAAGCCCACAGTGAGCAGAAGGAAGGAATTATTAAAGATCAGAGCAGAAATGAATGACATAGAGACCAAAAAAAAAACAATACAAAAGATCAACAAAACCAAGAGCTGGTTCTTTGAAAGGATAAACAAGATTGATGAACCTCTAACCAGGCTCACCAAGGCGCAAAGAGACAGGATGCAAATGAACAAAATCAGAAATGAAAGAGGAGAAATAACAACAGAACCCACAGAAATACAAAGGATTGCTAAAAATACTATGAACAACTCTATTCTAACAAACTAGACAACCTGGAGGAAATGGACATATCCTAGAAAAATACCTTTCCAAATTTACTCAGGAAAATACTAAAAATCTCAATTGGCTGATAACTATGGAAGAAATTGAAGCAGTCATCGAAAAGCTGCCAGGAAACAAAAGCCCGGGCCCAGATAGCTTCACAGGGGAGTTTTACCAAACATTCAAGGAACAACTAAAACCTATCCTCCTCAGACTATTCCAGAAAATTCAAGAGGAAGGAACACTTCCAAGCTCATTCTGTGAAGCCAGCATCACCCTAATACCAAAACCAGATAAAGACAACAAAATGAAGAGAATTACAGGCCAATATCCCTCATGAACATAGATGCCGAAATCCTCAACAAAATTCTAGCAAATCGGATCCAGCAGTACATCAGAAAGATCATACACCATGACCAAGTAGGATTTATCCTGGGGATGCAAGGATGGTACAATATTCACAAATCAATACACGTGATACATTGCATAAACAAATTGAGAGATAAAAATCACATAGTCATATCAATTGATGCAGAAAAAGCATTTGACAAAATCCAACACCCTTTCTTGATAAAAACTTTCAGCAAGGTGGGAATAGAAGGATCATACCTCAACATAATAAAAGCCATATATGACAAACCCACAGCCAACATCATACTCAATGGGCAAAAACTAAAACCATTTCCCCTAAGAATAGGAATAAGACAGGGATGCCCACACTCACCATGCCTGTTCAACATAGTGCTAGAAGTATTAGCCATTGCAATCAGACAATAAGAAGAAATAAAAAGCATCCAAATTTGAAAAGAAGAAGTAAAGCTGTCCTTTTTTGCAGATGACATTATCCCCCCTCCCATTCATGCCCCCACCCCTCTGTTGTCTGACTCCATTGTTTAGGCTTACATGCATGCATATAAGTCCTTTGGTTGATCTCTTCCTCTTACCCCCACTCTCCCCTACCTTCCCTGAGGTTTGACATTCTGATTGATGTTTCTCTGTCTCTGGATCTATTTTTGTTCATCAGTTTATGTTGTTCATTATATTCCACAAATGAGTGACATCATGTGATATTTATCTTCTCTGCCTGGCTTATTTCACTTAGCATAATGCTCACCATCTCCATCCATGTTGTTGCAAATGGTAAGAACTCCTTCTTTTTTACCACAGCATAGTATTCCATTCTGTAGACGTACCACAGTATTTTAATTCACTCATCTGCTGATGGGAACTTAGGCTGTTTCCAAATCTTAGCTATGGTAAATTGTGCTGCCATGAACATAGGGGTGCATATATCCTTTCTGATTCGTGTTTCTAGTTTCTTGGGATATATTCCTAGAAGTGGGATCACTGGGTCAAATGGGAGTTCCATTTTTAGGTTTTGAAGCAACGCCATACTGTTCTCCACAGTGGCTGCTCCAGTCTGCATTCCCACCAGCAGTGCACGATGGTTTCTTTTTCTCTGCATCCTCGCCAGTACTTGTCATTTGTTGACTTGTTGATAATAGCCATTCTGACAGGTGTGAGATGGTAACACATTGTTGTTTTGATTTGCATCTCTCTGATGATTAGTGATTTTGAGCAGGTTTTCATATGTCTCTTGGCCTTCCTTCTGTCTTCTTTTGAAAAGTGTCTATTTATATCAGTTGCCCATTTTTTAATTGGGTTGTTTATCTTCTTTTTGTTAAGCTGCATGAGTTCTCTGTAAATGTTGGAGATTAAACCCTTTTCATTGATATCATTGGCAATTATGTTCTCCCATGCAGTGGGCTTTCTTGTTGTTTTATTGATGGTCTCCTTTGCTGTTCAAAAGCTTTTTATTTTGATGTAGTCCCATTTGTTTATTTTCTTTTTAGTTTCCATTGCCCTAGGAGCAGTATCAGTGAAGAAATTCCTACGGCATATGTCTGAGATTTTTCTGCCTGTGGATTCCTCTGGTATTTTTATGGTTTCTCATCATATGTTTAAATCCTTGATCCATTTCGAGTTTATTTTTGTGTATGGTGAAAGTTAGTTGTCTAGTTTCATTTTTTTGAATGTATCTGTACAATTTTCCCAACACCATTTATGGAAGAGACTGTCTTGACACCATTGTATGTTCATGCCGCCTTTGTCAAATATTTATTGGGCATAGTGGTTTGGGTTGATTTCTGGGTTCCCTATTGTATTCCATTGATCTATGTGTCCTTTCTTGTGCCAGTACCAGGCAGTTTTGAGAACAGTGGCTTTGTAATAAATCTTGAAATTTGGTATTGAGATCCCACCTACTTTGTTCTTCTTTCTCATAATTGCCGTGGCTATTCAGGGTCTTTTTTATTCCAGATGAATTTTTGGAGAGTTCTTTCTAGGTCTGTGAAATATGCCATTGGTATTTTAATGGGGAGTGCATTGAATCTATAGATTGCTATGGGTAGTATGGACTTTTTAATGATGTTGATTCTACCAATCCATGAACATGGTATGTTCTTCCATAAGTTTACATATTCTTCTATCTCTTTTTTCAGTGTCCTGTATGTGTCTGCGTATAGGTCTTTTACCTCCTTAGTTAAGTTTATTCCTAGGTATCTTAATTTTTTTGGTGCGATGGTAAATGGGATTGTTTTTATAGTCTCTCTTTCTGTAAGTTCATTATTGGTGTATATAAATGCCATAGATATCTTGGCATTAATTTTGTATCCTACTACATTGACAAATTCATTTATTAAGTCTATTAGTTTTTTGATGGAGTCTTTCAGGTTTTTTATGTACAATATCTTGTCATTGCAAATAAAGACAGCTTTACTCCTTCTTTTCCAATTTAAATGCCTTTTATTTCTTCTTCTTGTCTAATTGCAATAGAGAATACTTCCAGTACTATGTTGAACAGGAGTGGTGAGAGTGGGCATCCCTGTCATGTTCCTGTTCTTAGGGGAAATGGTTTTAGTTTTTTTCCATTGAGTATGATGTTAGCTGTGGGTTTATCATATATAGCTTTTATTATGTTGAGGTATGATCCTTCTATTCCCACCTTGCTGAAAGTTTTTATCAAGAAAAATGTGTTGGATTTTGTCAAATGCTTTTTCTGCATCAATTGGCATCAATTGATATGACTATGTGATTTTTATCTCTCAATTTGTTTATGTGATGTATCACATTTATTGATTTGCAGATATTGTACCATCCTTGCATTCCTGCGATAAATCCTACTTGGTCATGGTGTATGATCTTTCTGATGTACTGCTGGATCTGATTTGCTAGAATTTTGTTGAGGATTTTGGCATCTAGGTTCATGAGGGATATTGGCCTGTAATTCTCTTTCATTGTGTTGTCTTTATCTTGTTTTGGTATTAGGATGATGCTGGCTTCATAGAATGAGCTTGGAAGTGTTCCTTCCTCTTGAATTTTTTTGGAATAGTCTGAGGAGCATAGGTTTTAGTTGTTCCTTGAATGTTTGGTAAAACTCCCCTGTGAAGCTGTCTGGGCCCGAGCTTTTGTTTCCTGGAAGCTATTTGATGACTGCTTCAATTTCTTCCATACTTTTTGGCCTATTGAGATGTTTAGATTCTTTCTAATTGAGTTTTGGAAGGTTATATTTTTCTAGGAATATGTCCATTTCCTCCAGGTTGTCCATTTTGCTGGAATAGAGTGGTTCATAGTATTTTTTAACAATCCTTTGTGTTTTGGTCGGGTCTGTTGTTATTTCTTCTCTTTAATTTCTGATTTTGTTTATTTGGGTCCTCTCTCTTTGCTTCTTGGTGAGCCTGGTTAGAGGTTCATCAATCTTGTTTATCCTTTCCAGTAACTAGCTCTTGGTTTTGTTGATCTTTTGTATTGTTTTTTTGTGTGTTTGTTTTGTTTTGTTTTTATCTCTATGTCATTTATCTCTGCTCTGATCTTTATTATTTCATTCCTTCTGCTTACACTGGGCTTTTCTTGGTGCTCTCTTTCTAACTCTTTGAGTTGTAGGTTTAAGTAATTTATTACCACTGTTTCTTGTTTTTTTCAGTAGACTTGTGGAGCTATGAACTTCCCTCTCAAGACTGCTTTCGCTGTGTCCCATAGATTTTGGATTGTTGTGTTTTCATTGTCATTTGTTGCCATGATATTTTTTTTTATTTTTCCTTGATCTCTCTGGTAACCCAGTCATTGTTTAATAGCATGCTGGTTAGTCTACATGTGTTTGATTTTTTTTGGATTGTTTTTATTGTAGTTGATTTTCAGTTTTATGCCACTGTGACCTGAGAAGATGCTTGATATGATTTCTATCTTCTTGAATTTGAAGAGACTTTGCCTGTGAACCAATATATGGTCTATCGTTGAAAATAACCCATGTGCAGTTGAGAAGAATGTATATTCTGTGGCTTTGGGGTGAAATGTTCTGAAGATTTCAATTAATTCCATCTGGTCTAGTGAGTCATTTAGGATTGATGTTTCTTCACTGATTTTTTTGTTTAGAGGATTTGTCTAATGGTGATAATGGGGTATTAAAGTCTCCTACTACTATGATTGTATTGTTGTCAAGCTCTCCTTTGATATCCTCCAGGATTTTTTTTTTCTGATTTTGGGTGCTCCTGTGTTGGGTGCCTATATGTTTACCAAAGTTATTTCTTCTTCTTGCATTGCTCCCTTTAGTATTATGAAGTGGCCTTCATTATCTCTTGTTGTGTCCTTCACTTTGAGATCTAATTTGTCAGATATAAGTATTGCTACCCCAGCTTTTTTTTTCAGTTCCATTCGCCTGAAAAACCTTTTTCCATCCCTTCACCCTCAATCTGTGAGCATCTTTTTTTCTGAGGTGGGTTCCTTGCAGAAAGCAGGTTTATGGGTAGTGTTTTCTTATCCAATCCGTTAACCTATGTCTTTTGATTGGGACATTTAATCCATTTACATTTAAAGTTATTATTGAAAGGTGCTTATTTGTCGCCATTTTTATTCTTTACCCCTGTGTTTCTTCTTTGCTTCCTGTTTCTTTTTTTTACAGCAGACCCTTTAGCATTTCTTGCATTGCTGGTTTGCTGGTAATAAATTCCCTTAGTCCTTTTTGTCTGTGAATCTCCTGATTTCACCTTCAATTTTGATTGATAGCCTTGCTGGGTACAGTATTCTTGGATTCAGACCCTTCCTTTGCATGACTTTGTATATTTCATTCCATTCCCTTCTGACCTGATGAGTTTCTGTTGAGAAATCAGTTGCTAGTCTGATGGGGGTTCCTTTGTAGGTAACTTTCTGTCTCTCTCTGGGCGCATTTAAGATTCTTACTTTGTCGTTGGTGTTTGCCAATTTAATTATAATGTGCCTTGGCGTCGGTCTTTTGGGGTTCATTTTGTTTGGGACTCTGTGAGCTTCTTGGATTTGTGTGGGTTTTTTCTTCTCTCTATCAGGGAAGTCTTCTGTCATTATTTCTTCAAACAGGTTTTCTCTTCATTGCTCAGTTTCCTCTCCTTCTGGCTCCCCTATTATGTGGATGTTGTTTTGCTTCCAGTTGTCCCAAAGTTCCCTTAGGCTCTCCTCCTGCTTTTTAATTTTTTTTTTCTAGAAGCTGCTCTACTTGGGTATTCTTTTCCTACCTTGTCTTCTATATCACTGATGCGGTCCTCTGCTTCTTCCAGTCTACTCTTGATGCTTTCTATTGAATTCTTTAAAGCAGCCATGCCATTTTTCATTTCTTCTTGGTTCTTCTTCATTTCCTCTTGGTTCTTACTCATATTGTCGAATTTGTCTTCCATTCTTTTCAGCCACCTTATGACCATTTCTGTGAATTCTTTCTCTGGCAGGTTGCTTTCCTCCATGTCATTTACTTCCTTTTCTGGTGATGCCTGCTTTTCTTTCATATGCAGCCTGTTTCTTTGCCTTCCCATGGTCTCTGCTTCTCTGGGTGTCTGGTTATGTAGTTCTCTCTCTCCTGCGTTGATTTAAAGGCACAAAATACAACACAACCAGGTACAGCTCACAAGGCACTAAACAGAAATGTATTCATGAAATTAATAACCCCAAATAAAGGTGAGCACCCGAGAAAGGCAAATTAGGGGATAATAGAGAAAGAAGAAGGGGGGAAAAAGGAGTGCCAAAATGAAATTGGGAAAAGGAAAAAAAAGTAAGAGAGAAAAGAAAGAGAATAAGGAAGAAAAGGGGAACGAACTATATATATGGGGAGAAAACTCCAATAGAACAGCCACTAATCCTAGCAAATGCCAGCAACAAGTACCTGGAGATGAATAAAAACTACAAACAACAATTAATATCAAGCAAGGCAAGGAAAAACAGATGCAAAAAACAAACAAACAAAAAAGAAAACAAAACAAAACAAAACAAAAAAAGAATAAGCAAAACAATCTCACAAACAAGCATAAAATATCGATGTAATCAACATTCAAGCAAACAACAACAAAAGGACAGAGAGAAAAACAATTTTTTGGATAGTGAAGACAGAGAAGAGAGAGGTGTATATGAACTTGGAGCAGGGGATTGGAAATTAGATATATAAGTAGGGTGAAATTTTAACGGGGTAAAAAGAAATAATAGGGAAAATCTGAAACAGGAAAAGGGTAAGAGAAACAGGACAACAAAAGGGCAAAAGTTAGGAAGAGAGTGATGGCATAAAGGTAGAGTTGAGATAGAGTAGAATGATGGTAAAGGAAAGATGAAAATAGAATGTAAAACACTGATCTCAAAGTCAAATAAAGAGAAAATAAAATGACACTTTTTTAAAAAAAAGGTAAAATAGTAGTAGTAATAATACTGATTGAAAATAAAAATGTAATAATTAAAAAGGTAAAATCAAGTGAGGAAAAAAGAAAAAAAAATAGTTTCTTAAGTAAAATATGAAAAAGAAAAAAAATAATTAAAAATAATAAAAATAAAATGTGCAGTAGTGAAGGTCATTCACTTCCTCTATTGTTCTGTTTGGCAGGCCTGTTTCCCAGTCAGGATAGTATTGTAGTTCCCTGTATTCCACTGCTCCTCAGTGTTGTAAGCCAGTCCTGATTTTTAAGCAGGCGGTGTGTCCTACTTTTTTGTATTCCTTTATTTGTAATTACACAAGTCAATTTGTGATTCAGCCCCTGGGTGGCAATGTTTCTGGGTTGACCTCTGGTTCTATAGGTCCTATCTAGCCTGTGCTTAGATCCTGCTTTCCCTGTGGCACTCAATACTGGTTTGTGGGAGTGGGCTGCCCCAGAGCTGGTTCTCTGACGGTCACTCCCCGCTCTGATCCCCAGGTTCCAGAAAAAAAACTTTCCCCTGCAGTCTCCTAGGGTGTCCCCAACTGGGTGATCCTATGTATTGGGGTCAGTAATCAGAAGCAAGGATTCAAAGAGGAGAAAGCGTGAATGTGTGAACTCCAGGTTTGCGCACAAGCCTGCGCAATTCCCTTTTCCCCCTTGTGTCCAAGCAGCTGGCACACTCCCAAAATTTTTAGGCTGTCTTTCTGTGTCAGATAAAAATGGGTTGCTTTTTAGAGATCTCCTCTGTTAGCAGCTCTGAGGATCCCCTTCCACATTCATGGATCACCCCAGCCCCAACAGCCACGGATTTTTCTAGGTGCAGACTTCCCCCGGTTCTCCAGATCCTGCAGTGAGCATGTTTATCTGTCCTGCTTGGACCAGAGACCTCACCTTATCCCAGGTGAAATCTGACCTTTCCATGGTGGAGTGTAGAGCTCCTCTGAATCCGCGTGTTTGCCCCAATTGAGGACTGGTGCTCTGGGGTTCGCAGCTGTTCAGTGGGTGCCATAGTTGTAGATTTTCAAGCTTCAGATAACATCCACTTTCCCCTTCAAGATGGCGTGGTCTCCACGTCCGAGCCGGTGGCTCCGGGAGGGAACCTAGCAGCAGTGAGAGCTGCCCTGTCAGGGGACCCCCATCCAGCAGTCCCCACCTTCTCCTGGAGTATAGCTGTCCCTTAAGTCTCCAACAGCCACTCCTGTGCGACCCTCAGCAGTTCTTTCTATCTGCTCTGGGACAAGGCTCGGGACAAGTCTGTCTATTCCGCTGCCATTTTCCCACACCTCTCTTTTGTTCTTTTGTTTGGGTTTTTGTGTTGTTTCTTTCTTTGTCTCCCCATTTTGGCTACCTGTTTGTGTTTGTGGCTATGGATTAGGTTGATCTGCTACACCTCCCAATCTCTAGGGCAGGACAGTGTCAAACACTGATTCTAGTTAATTAGATCAGGCAAAGACTCAAAGCCTCCAGAGACCTGTTTCTTCCTGAAGACTGATTGTATTCAGTCTTGAGTAGCCTCAAACAATCATCCACAGGTGGGGTGCAAAGTTTTCCAACAGGATGAGGCAATCGGTTCTGCCTGGAGGTAAATTGTTATTCTCAGTCTTTAATGGGCCTCAGAAATCCCACAGGATGGGGGAAGGGGGTTTTCCTATAGGGTGGAGCAACTGCATTCTCCCAGGCAAAAACCACCTAGATATCAAAGGTCTGTCTGAAAATGATTTCCTTTGCAGTATGAAGGAAAGACTCAGCACAGGAAACCAGGGTGTCTGCCCTCCAAGCTCTAACCCCAGATCCTTCAACCCTGGCTTCTGCTCACACAGGTCCATTCCATTTTGCTCTCCCTATGCTAGAGCCCAAGGTGAGTGGCTGCACACAAAATTTTGTGTGTTGGCACTTTAAGAGGGTGCCTGCATTTCCAGCCATTTTTCCCTGGCAGACAGCAACACTGCTGCTTTTCACAGCCAGATGTTATGTGAGCACATTTCTCAGATGTGTTGCTCTTGGCTGGGGTGCTCAGCTTGGGGTTTAGACCCCAGAGTTCTCAGTGTCTACCCCCCACAACTGAGATATCTCTCTGTAACTTTAGATGCTGTCTGGGAGCCCAGTAAACCCTTTGAGCCTGCACCCTTTCTACCAGTCTCTATGCAGTCTCCACTTTCTATTCTTGTTTATCAGGTTCTCTCCAGCCAGTTTTTAGCTGGTTTTTCAGGATGTTGTTTTTTTTTTTTTTAATTTCAGTTATAATTACAGTTTAGTCCGGTGTCAGTGTAGCATCCAATGACTCTGCCACCATTGAATTTTTCCCCAGAAAACTTATTTAAAAAATATTTTCCAAAATACGGGGAGAAATTTGGTTATCCAGCTTAATGGGGATCATAGGTATTCAAACAAAATCAATTTAATGAAAGGGTAGCTAAATGGATAAGAAAACATGACCCATATATATGCTGTCTACAAGAGACCTACCTTAGAACAAAATATTCACATAGGCTGAAAGTGAAGAGATGCAAAAAAATATTCAATGAGAATGGCAATGAAAAAAAGAAAAGCTGGGGTAGCAATACTTCACCTAACAAAACAGACTGCAAAACAAAGGCCAAAATAAGAGTCAAAGAAGCTCACTGCATAATAACAAAGGGATTGACCAAAGAAGAGGATATAACCCTGGTAAACATATATGCATCTGATATTGGAGCATATAGATGTATTAATAACTCTTGGAGGACTTTAAAGAAGAAATCAACAGCAACACAGACATATTAGGGTATTTCAGCACCACACTGACATCACTGGATAAATCTTCCAAACAAAATATCAACAAGGAAACAGGACCCTAAACAACACACTAGAACGGATAGATGTAGTTGATATTTTATACCAAAGTTGATATATTATACCAAAGTTGCAGAACACACATTCATCTCATGTGCCCAAGAACATTCTCAAAGATAGACCACAACTTAAGACACAAAATAAGCCTTAACAAATTCCAAAAGTTTGAAATACTAGTAATATCAAGCATCTTCTTAGATCACAATGCCATGAAACTAGAAATCAAATACAATGAAAATACTAAAAAAACATTGAAATACATGGAGGGAAAATAGGATGTCATTACAAATGAATGGATTACCAAGCAGATCAGGGAAGAAATAAAAAACTTCCTGAAAACAAATGAACACAACAACCCAAAATCTATGGGACACAGTGAAAGCAGTCCTGAGAGAGAAGTTCATAGCATTACAGGCCTACCTCAAGAAATAAGAAAAATGGATAAATTCCTAGAAATATGCAATCTATCTAGACTGAATCATGAAGATATACAAAATTTGAACAAACTAAATATTAGTAAGGAAATTGACTTAGTAATAAAAATAAATTCCCAAAAGAGAAGAGCCCAGCAACAGAGGTTTTAATGGTAAATTCTGCCAAACATTTCAAAAAGAATTCATGCCAATTCTTTTCAAACTGTTCCAAAAACCTGAAGAGGAGGGAACACTCCCAAGCTAATTTTACAAGGCCAGCATTACCCTGACACCAAAGTCAGAAAAGGATACAGAAACAAAACAAAACAAAACACAACAAAACAAAAAAAAAAACAAAACAAAAAACTGCAGGCCAATATACCAGAAGAATGTAGATTAAATATTCTCTGGAAAATTAGCAAATTAAATTCAACAACATATTAAAAGTGCCATACACCATGATTATGTGGGATTTATTCCTGGCATGCCAGGATGGTAAAACATAGGCAAATCAATAATTCTGATACACCACATTGATAGAATGAAATATATAAGTCATATAATCATTTCAATAAAAACAGAAACATCATTTGCCAACATACAACATTCGTAACAAAAGCTCTCAAGGAGTTGTGAATAGAACATACCTTAAGATAATAAAGACCACATAAGACAAGCCCATAGCCAGCATAAGCTCAATGTGAAAGTTAGAAAACTTTCCCCCAAATATCAGGAACAACATAAAGGTTCTCACTCTCTCCACTCTCATTAAATATAGTCCTGGATTCCCTAGGAAGAGCAACCAGGCAAGAAGAAGACTTAAAAGTCATCTAAATTTTAAATGAAGAAAGAAAATTTCCTTTGCAGATGATCCTAAATAATAAAGAGGTAATTGCAAATTGACCATCACACGCTCACACAAGATGGCCACCCTCATGTGGTCACAAGATGGCCACCACAAGATGGCTGGCAGGGGAGGGCAGTTGTGGGCGATCAGACCAGCAGGGGAGGGCAGTTGGGGTCAACCAAGCCTGCAGGGGAGGGCAGTTGGGGGTGACCAGGCCTGCAAGGGAGGGCAGTTGGAGGGGACCAGGCCTGCAGGGGAGGGCAGTTAGGGGTGACCAGGTTGGCAGGAGAGGGCAGTTGGGGGCAACTAGGCTGGCAGGGGAGGGCAGTTAGGGGTGACCAGGCTGGCAGGGGAGGGCAGTTGAGGGGACCAGGTCTGCAGGGGAGGGCAGTTGGAGTTGACCAGGCCTGCAGGGGAGGGCAGTTGGGAGCAACCATGGTCACCAAGTCAGCAGGGGAGGGTAGTTAGGGGTGACCTGGACAGCAGGGGAGCAGTTAGGCATCAATCAGGCTGGCAGGGGAGTGGTTAGGGGGTGATAAGGCTGGCAGGCAGAAGTGGTTAGGGGCAATCAGGCAGGCAGGCAGGCAAGCGATTGGGAGCCAGCAGTCCTGGATTGTGAGAGGGATGTCCAACTGCCGGTTTAGGCCCGATCCCCTGCGGGTTCCCAGATTGGAGAGGGTGCAGGCTGGGCTGAGGGACATCCCCGCCCCCCCCCCCCCCCAGTGCACGAATTTCATACACCGGGCCTCTAGTATGAATATCATATATAATAAAAGCCTAATATGCTAAGTGTCCAACCATTCGTTTGACCTTTCAACCAGTTGCTATGATGCACACTGACCACCAGGGGGCAGATGCTCTGACCAGTAGGTTAGCTTGCTGCTGGGGTCCATCGATCGGGATTGGGCAAGACAGGCCAGACATGCCCTGAAGCCCTCCCGTGGCCCCTCCCTGGCCGGACAGCCCATTATCGCCCCAATTGGGACTGGGCAAGACAGCCCCAATTGGCTCTGATTGGCCCTGATCAGGACTGGATGAGATGGGCCAGACACACCCTGGCAACCTCCCATGGTCCCTCACCAGCCCTGATGGTGCACCGATGGGGTCCCTCGGCCTGGTCTGCACCCTCTTGCAATCTGGGACCCCTCGGGGGATGTCCGCAGGCCAGGCCAAGGGACCCCACTGGTGCACAAGTCCGTGCACCGGGCCTCTAGTAATAAAATAAATATAATCTCAAAGACTTGTGATGACAAAGCAGTTAATTTGGATTGCTGCCAGAAAATGTGCAATATTACAACCCTGCTCACACCCAGAATCTTGACATTTGGAAAAGGACCTGAGCTGAGGATTCCTCCCACAAGTTCCTACTTTGCTTTACCAGGGGTACCTTTTATATATTTATTTATTTTTATTTTCAACCATGGTGTACATAAAATACCAGTTTCAGATGTGTGGTATGGGAAAGTGGCTGAAAAACCACACACTCTACAGAGTGATCCTGCCACTGCCCAAGCACTCCCATGGCCCCATACCCAGTTATGTAGACATTATTCATTGTATTCCCCATGCTGCAATCCACATCTCGGTGATTATTCTACAACTACCAATTTGTACTATTTAACCCCTTCACCTTTTTTACCCGACACTCAACCACCCTCCCCTCTGACAGCTGTCAGTCTGTTGTCTGTATCTATCAGTCTGTTTCTTTTTTGTTTGTTTGTTTACTTTGTTCAATAGATTCCACATATAAGTGAAATCATATAGTATTGTACTTTCTCTTACTTGATTATTTTACTTAGCATAATACCTTCTAGGTCAGGGGTGGGCAAACTTTTTGACTCGAGGGCCACAATGGGTTCTTAAACTGGACCGGAGGGCCGGAACAAAAGCATGGATGGAGTGTTTGTGTGAACTAATATAAATTCAAAGTAAAGGAGCAGAGGGGAGAACAAGAGAACCCTCCGCTCTTTTGGCTCCGTGGGCCGGATAGAACAGCCTAACGGGCTGGATCCAGCCCGCGGGCCGTAGTTTGCCCACGGCTGCTCTAGGTCCATGCATGCTGTTGCAAAAGGTAAATTTGCTTCTTTTTTATGGCCTAGTACTATTCCATTATGTAAACTGATAGACACATGGGTTGCTTCAAAATCTTGGCTATTTTACATAATGCTGCAATAAACTTAGTAATGAATACATTATTTCAAATTAGTGTTTCAGGTTTCTTTGGATATATTTCCAGAAGTGTAATTGCTGAATCATCAGGCAGTTTCATTTTTAATTTTTTAAGGAAACTCCGTACTAATTTCCACAGTACCTGAACCAATCTGCATTCCCACCAACAGTGCCAGAGGGTTTCCTTGTTTCTACATCCTTGCCAACACTCATTGTTTGTTGATTTATTGATGTTACCCATTCTGATACGAGTTAGGTAGTATCTCATTGTGGTTTTGATTTGCAGTTCTCTGATGATTAGTGATGTTGAGTAAATATTCATGTGTCCATTGGCCATCTGTTTGTGTTCCTTGGAGACATGTCTTTTCAGGTCTTCTGCCCAGTTTTAAACTGGGTTGTTTCTTTTACTGGTATTAAGTGTTTGAATTCTTAAACATTTTGGTTAGTAACCCTTTATCAGATGATTATCTTCTTTCATCCAGTTTGTTGTCTTTTCCTTTTTTCCTTTTTTTTCTTTTTTTTTTTTTTTTTTTTTTTTTGCTGTGTAAAAACTTTTTAGTTTGATATAGTTCCATTTGTTTATTTTTTCCTTTGTTTCCCTTGCCCGAGGAACAATCTCAGAAAAAAATATTACTATGAGAAATGTTTGAGATTTTACTGCTTATGTTTTCTTCTTGGATTTTTATGGTTTCAAGTCTTACATTTAAGATTTTAATACATTTTGAATTTATTTTTCTATATGTTATACAAAGGTGATCTAGTTAAATTTTTTTGCATGTATATAAGAGGGGCACCTTTTCAAATAATCTCTTGGAGTTGACTCTGCAAAAAGTTAGTGACTGCCACACTAATCTTTCTAAGTAATAGGTGCTTTCTATCCTGCTCTTTATCTTTGACCTGGGGCAGAGGTGTGGCCTTCCCCCTGCTCAGTTTGCATTGTGCTCTTTGTTTCTGAGATCTGTAAGGAATAAATCTTGTGACTTTATTTTCTTTGTGTGAGTGTATTTAAATTTTGTCTTCAATTAAAGTGGCCCCAGGTATTTCACCTTCCCCAAGTGGGTGCTCTGATGCTAAGGGAGCTACTGTTCAACCCCATGTTGGTGCCTTGTGTCCCTTCATTCAGGTGACCAAAATTTGCATATTCTTAACACACCAGCTACAGCCCCCCCCCCCCCTCAACACAATTAGAGATGAGGATAGTTGTTGGGTGCAGTTTGTAACCTCATGTAATAATTTTTATCTGTGACTGGCTCACTAACTTCCTCTCCCAGACCATTCAATTTCTCTGGGAAATAACCACTGCTGGCATTGCTTTGTGCTACTTTGTGTTGCTTCTGCTGGGTGTTGCTACAGATCCCCTCCCTAAATTGTCAGTGCTGTAAAGGTCAGACTCCCCAGCAGAGAATAATCAGAAGTCTTCAGTCTGAGGTGGGTGTGTTTCCCATTTGTCATTAAACAAGACTCCACTAGGTGTCTGGTCTAGAGTTGATTGGCTATAATTATATGTGAGAGTATTGGTGATGAGCCAAGGTGAGCTAACTGGGATGATGGGGCTGTGTCTCTTTCTCCCAGTCAGAGACAGAGGTGTGAGCTATTAGGTCGTGAGGATCAATGAAAGTTTTCCTATATTATTGCCAGAAGATGAGACTGGCTTCTGGGTCCACTGTATCAGTGGTTGGAACTGGAGTGTTAATTTTGGAAAGTCAGCCCTAATCTGCAACATAGGCAACACTACCAGGGACATCACTGTGTCCTGGGAAGGAAAATGCTGCCAACACAAGCACTTCCTATGTTGCTGCATTCCTGTTGCTGTCAAAAATCATCCCCCAACCCATGAGATATCAGTTCCACTCTTGATGTGGTTCAGCAAAACAAAATCTCTCTAAACAAGTTTACTTGAGCACGTGGTACCAGTTCCTCCCAAATCTCCAGAGGAGGTTTAAAAACTACTATATACTTGTAAGACTCCTGCTCAAATCACTTGGGCTCTACTGAGTGTGACGTCATATCAATGTGTTAAATCCCTGGTACTGAGTTCTTAGGGCTATTGTTTTCCCAAATACACCAGATAACATTGCACTGGTAACAGCATATAAATTGGGAAAGAAGAAACTTCCTTACCAGGTATTACCCGTCACTATCCATTGCACCAAAATGTCCAATGACAACCAATGTAAATGGAAAATAGAGACACATAGCTATACCATGATAGAAATGCAAATTTTGTACAAAAATTTGTCCAAAGGGAAGAGATAAGGGAATAAATGGGAATATACAGGCCACTGGAACTGACTTCAAGCTGTTGCTCACAGTAGCTGAGATAAACCAACTGGCCAGATTGGTCCAAACCCCACAAATTCATATATTGTTTGGAAAAACAAACAAACAGTTATTAAGGGCATGTTTCATCATAGATGATCTAAAGAGTCTGCAGATTTGTCACCACAGTAAGGGCACTCCTGAATACATTTATCAACCAGAGAATGAGACACAGACTAAATAGAAAAGGGGATAGATTTTGAGGAAGAGACTCAACACCAAAACTTCAGAGTGCACAGTGTTCTGAAAGAAGAAGTTATACCTCTCCTGACTTGGATTTTTATGGCTTGACACTGTACTCCATTCATCATTTACAATTATTAAAACTAAGGCTCACTTAAAGTGGAAAACTCTAAATGAAGTGTGCCTCCACTTACATAAAGTGGGGATAACTCAATAGGTATATCATCTCCCTCAGCATCATGCTCCCACAGACTCCCTGACCACTCCTAACTCAGAGGATGTGCCCTTTTGGCCATAATCTAAGAAGTTATTCATAAATGGTACTCCCCCTAATTATAGGGCCATGATGTTACAATTCACAGAAATGTCAAGCATAGTACAATAGGCATACTACATTGATGCTGTAGCTAGTTTTTTTTTTTTTAAATGAATAAAGCACTTTAAAAAGGAGCTGGGGCTGCTATACCAGAGGAGCTATCTTCCAAACCTTATTTTTAAAATAATTTAAAATTATTTTATTAGGGTGACATTGGTAAATAAAACTGTATAGTGTTCAGGTGTACAATTCTACAATATATCCTCTACATATTGTATTGTGTGAACAACCACCACAAATCAAGTCTCCTTCCATCACAATTTATCCCCCATTTACCCTGTTGAAAATTCCTCCACTCCATTTTCTATGGTAATAACCATATTAGGCACTTGGGGTGTTTCCAGATCTTAGCTATTATAAATAAAGTTGCCATGAATGTAGGGGTGCATATATTTTTTCTGGTTGGTGATTTGATCTTCTTAGGATATATTCATAAGAGTGGGATCACTGGGTGAAACAGTAGTTCCATTTTTAATTATTTGAGAATTTCCATATTGTTTTCCATAGTGGTCGCACCAGTCTGCATTCCCAAAAGCAGTTTACTAGCATTCCCTTTTCTTGACATCCTCAACAGCACTGTTTGTTTATCCTATATAATAAAAGGCTAATATGCAAATCAACCAAACTGTGGAACAAACGCTATGACACGTACTAACAACTTGGGGGCAGACGCTCAACACAGGAGCTGTCCCCTGGTGGTCAGTGTGCTCCCACAGGGTGAGTGCTGCTCAGCCAGAAGCCAGCGAGCACAGCGGTGGTGGTGGGAAGCCATTCCACCTGTGCTAAGGATGTCCAACTGACAGCTTAGGCCTGCTCCCCACGTGGGCCTAAGCCATCAGTCAGACATCCCCCAAGGGCTCCCGGTCTGTGAGAGGGGTACAGGCCAGGCTGAGGAACCCTCCTGAGTGCACGAATTTCATGCACCAGTCTTCTAGTTTGTTGTTAGTAGCCATTCTGGAAGTTGTAAGGTAATACCTCATTTCTATTCTAATTTGCATCTCTCCAATGATTAGTGAACTTGAACATGGAATATTATTTATTCATATGTCTACTTGCTGTCTGTATGTATATACTCTTTGGAGAAATTCCTGTTCAGATTCTGTGCTATTTTTAAATTGGGTTATTTTTTCTCCTTTGTTGAGCTGTATGAGTTCTTTACATATTTTTAAATTAACCCCTTATCAGATATATCATTACTAAATATGTTCTTCCATATCGTGGGTTCCCTTTTCATTTTTCTGATGCTTTCTTTTACTGTGCAGAAGCATTTGAGTTTAACATAGTCCTGTTTGTTTATTTTTTTCCTTTGGTTTTCTTGCCCTAGGAGATCTATCAGTGAGAATTCTGCTATGTGAGATGTGTGAGATTTTGCTGCCTGTATTCTTCTAGGATTTTTTTAAGGTTTTGTGATTTACATTTAAGTCTTTTATGCATTTTCAGTTTATTCTTGTTTATGGTATAAGTTGGTGTTCTAGTTTCATTTATTGCATGTACCTGTTCAATTTTCCCAACACCATTTATTGAAGAGACTGTCTTTACTGCATTGTATTTTCTTGCTTTGTCAAATATTAATCGACCATAATGATGTGGGTCGATTTTGGGGGTCTCTTTTCTGTTCCATTAATCTATGTTCTTCATCTTGGGCCAGTACCAGGCTGTTTTGATTAGAGTGGCTTTGTAGTATAGATTGATATCCGGTATTGTGATCCATCCAACTTTGTTTGTCTTACTCAAAATTGCAGCAGCTATTCAGGGACCTTTTTTGACTCCATATAAATTTTTTGAATATTTGTTCTACATCTGGGAAATATGCCAATCTTATTTTCTTTTTTTATTATTTAAAGTTTTACATATTTGTTCTTTTCCCCCAATTGACCGCCCCCAGACATTCTCACCCTGGGCAAGCCCCCACCGCCCCATTCTCTGTGTCCATTGGTTATGCTAATATGCATGCATACAAGTCCTTTGGTTGTTCTCTACCCACCCCCCTCATTTGTCTCTGGATCTATTCTTGTTCATCAAATTATGTTGATCATTATATTCCACATATCAGTGAGATCATGTGATATTTATCTTTCTCCGACTGGCTTATTTCGCTTAGCATGATGCTCTCTAGTCCCATCCATGCTGTGGCAAATGGTAAAAGTTACTTCTTTTTTATAGCAGCATGGTATTCCATTGTGTAGATGTACCATCTTTTTTTAATCCACTCATTTGCTGATGGGCACTTAAGCTGTCTCCAATCTTAGCTATTGTAAATTGTGCTGCTATGAACATAGGGGTGCATATAGCCTTTCTGATTGGTGTTTCTGGTTTCTAGGGATATAGTTGAAGAAGTGGGATTACTGGGTCATTGGGAGATCCATTTTTAATGTTTTGAGGAAACTCCATACTGTTTTCCACAGTGGCTTCACCAGCCTGCATTCCCACCAGCAGTGCAGGAGGGTTCCTTTTTCTCCAAATCCTTGCCAGCACTTGTTGTTTGTTGAGGATAGCCATTCTGAGAGGTGTGAGATGGTACCTCATTGTCACCTTGATTTGCATATCTCAGATGATTGGTGACTTTGAACATGTTTTCATATGTCTCTGGGCCTTCTATATGTCCTCTTTAGAGCAGTGTCTATTTAGATCCTTTAACCATTTTTTGATTGGATTGTTTATCTTCCGTTTGTCAAGTTGTATGAATTCTCTGTAAATTTTGGAGATTAAACCCTTATCAGAAATATCATTGGCAAATATGTTCTCCCATGCAGTGAGCTTTCTTGTTGTTTTGTTGATGGTTTCTTTTGCTGTGTTGAAGCTTTTTATTTTGATGCAGTCATATTTATTTTCTCCTTAGTCTCCATTGCCCTAGGAGCTGTGTCTGTAAAGATATTGTAAGACATAAGTCTGCTATTTTGCCGCCTATGGTGTCTTATAGGATTTTTATGGTTTCCTGTCTAATATTCAAGTCCTTTAGCCATTTTGAGTTTGTTTTTGTGTATGGTGTAATTTGGTGATCTAGTTTCATTTTTTTTGCATGTATCTGACCAAATTCCTCTGCACCATTTATTGAAGAGACTGTCTTGATTCTATTGTATGCTTGTGCCTCTTTTGTCAAATATTAATTGAGCATAATGGCTTGGGTCAATTTCTGGGTTCTCTGTTATGTTCCATTGGTCTATTTGTCTTTTCTTGTGCCAGTACCAGGCTGTTTTGAGAACCGTGGCTTGGTAAGATAGCTTGATATCTGGTATTGTGATCCCTCCAAATTTGGTCTTCTTTCTCAGTGTTACTGTGGCTATTTTTTTTTTCCAGATGAATTTTTGGAGAGTTTCTTCTAGATCTTTGAAGTATGCCATTGGTATTTTAATGGGGATTGCATTGAATCTGTAAATTGCTTTGGGTAGCATGGACATTTTAATGATGTTGATTCTACCAATCCGTGCACTTCGTATGTTCTTCCATTTGTTGATGTTTTCCTCTTATCTCTTTTTTCAATGTCCTGTAGTTTTCTGAGTATAGGTATTTTACATCCTTAGTTAAGTTTATTCCTAGGTATCTTAAATATTTAATGCAAAGGTAAATGGGATTGTTTTTGGTTTTTTTTTTTCGCTTCTCTTTCTGTGAGCTTATTATTGGTGTATAAAAATGTCATAGATTTCTGGGTGTTAATTTTGTAACCTGCTACATTGCCAAATTCATTTATTAGGTCTAGTAGTTTTTTGATGGAGTCTTTGGGGTTTTCTATGTACAATATCATGTCATCTGCACATAAAGACAGACTTACTTTTTCTTTTCCAGTTTTGATTCCTTTTATTTCTTCTTCTTGCCTGATCACTATGGCTAGCACTTCCAGTACTATATCAAACAGGAGTGGTGAAAGTGGGCATCCCTGTCTTGTTCCTGTTCTTTGGGGAAATGCATTTAGTTTTTGCCCATTGAGTATGATGTTGACTGTAGGTTGTCATATAAGGCTTTTATTATGTTGAGGTAAGATCCCTCTATTCAAACTTTGCTGGGAGTTTTTATCAAGAAAGGGTGTTGGACTTTGTGAAATGTTTTTCTGCATTGATTGATATGATTATGTGATTTTTGTCTCTCAGTTTGTTTATGTGATGTGTCACATTTATTGATTTATGGATATTGTACCATCCTTGCATCCCTGGAATAAATCCCACTTGGTCATGGTGTATGATCTTTCTAATGTAATGCTGAAGCCAATTTCCTAGAATTTTGTTGAGAATTTTAACATCTATGTTCATCAAGGATATTGGTCTGTAGTTACCTTTTTTGTGCTGTCTTTATCTGGTTTTGGGATTAGGGTAATGCTGGCTTCATAGAAAGAGTTTGGAAGTCTGCCTTCCTTTTGAATTTTTTGGAATAGTTTGAGGAGGATAGGTTTTACTTCTTCTTTGAAAGCTTGGTAGAACTCCCCTGTAATGCCGTCTGGACCAGGGCTTTTGTTTGCTGGAAGATTTTTGATCATTGCTTTAATTGCTTTGGTAGTTATCAGCCTATTCAGGATTTTGATTCTTCTTGATTGAGTTTTGGGAGCTTGTATTTTTAAAGAATATGTCCATTTCATCTAGGTTGTCCATTTTGTTGGAATAGAGTTGTTCATTGTATCTTTTCATAATCATTTGTATTTCTGTGGGATCGGTTGTTACTTCACCTCTTTCATTTCAGATTTCACTTATTTGGGTCCTCTCTCTTTGCTTATTAGTGAGCCTGGCTAGAGGTTCATCAATCTTGTTTATCCTTTCAAGGAACCAGCCCTTGGATTTGTTGATCTTTCGTATTTTTTTTTTTGTCTCTTTGTCATTTATCTCTGCTCTGATCTTTATTATTGCCTTCCTTCTGCTTATGCTAGGCTTTTCTTGTTGCACTCTTCCTAACTCTCTGAATTGTAGGGTTAGATAATTGATTACCATTGTTTCTTTTTTTTTTTTGAGATAGGAATGTAGAGCTATGAACTTCCCTCTCAAGACTGCTTTCACTGTGTCCCATAGATTTTGAATTGTTTTGTTTTCATTGTAATTTGTTTCAAGGATGTTTTTTATTTCTTTTTTGATCTCTTTGGTAAAGCAATCATTGTTTAATAACATGCTATTAGCCTCAAGGTGTTTGATTTTTTTATTTTTATTGTAGTTGATTTTTAGTTTTATGCCATTGTGATCTGAGAAGAAATCATATAGATTTCTATCTTCTTGAATTTGAAGAGACTTTGCCTGTGTCCCAATATGTGTTCTATCTTTGAAAAAATCCCATGTGCACTTGAGAAGAATGTATATTCTTTGGCTTTGGGGTGAAATGTTCTGAAGATGTCAATTAATTCCATCTGATCTAGTGAGTCATTTAGGATTGATGTTTCTTTGCTGATCTTTGTTTAGGGGATTTGTCCAGTGTTGTTAGTGTGGTATTAAAATCTCCAACTATGACTTTATTGCTGTCAATCTCTCCCTTGATATCCTACAGAAGTTCTTTTAAGTATTTGGATGCTCCTGTAATGGATGTATATATCTTTACCAGAGTTATAGCCTTCTTGTTGAATTGCTCCCTTTAGTATTATGAAGTAGCCTTCCTTATCTCTTGTTAAGGCCTTCACTTTGCGATCTAATTTGCCAGATCTAAGTATTTCTACCCTGGCTATTTTTTTTTCATTTCCATTCGCCTGATAAACCTTTTTCCATCCCTGCACCATCAATCTGTGTGACTCCTTTGTTCTGATGTGGGTCTCCTGTCTACAGCAGTTATATGGATCATGTTTTCTTATCCACTCAGCTACCCTATGTCTTTTGATTGGGGCATTTAATTCATTTACATTTAAAGTTATTATTGATAGGTGGTAGTTTGTTGCCATTTTTATTCTTTATGCCTGTGTTCCTTCTTCCCTTCCTACTACTTCTTTTTACAGCAGACTCTTTAGCATTTCTTGCATTGCTGGTTTGGTGGTAATAAACTCCCTTAGTCATTTTTTGTCTGTGAAGATCCTGATTTCAACCGCTATTTTGATGGATAGCCTTGCTGGGTACAGTATTCTTGGATTCAAACCCTTGATTTGCATGACTTTGTATATTTCATTCCATTCCCTTCTGGCCTGATGTGTTTCTGTTGAGAAATCAGTCGCTAATCTGAGAGGTGATCCTTTGTAAGTAACTTTCTGTCTCTCTCTGGCCACTTTTAAGATTCTTACTTTGCCATTGGTGTTTGCCACTTTAATTATAATGTTCCTTGTCATTGGTCTTTTGGGTTCATCTTGTTTGGGACTCTGAGATTTTTGGAATTGTGTGAGTTTTTTCTTCCCTGTATTAGGGAGTTTTCTGACATTATTTCTTCAAACAGGTTTTCTATTCCTTGCTCAGTTTCCTTTCCTCTGGCACCCCAATTATGTGGATGTTGTTTCATTTTGTGTTATTCCAAAGTTCCCTTAGGCTCACCTCATGTTTTTTAATTTTTTTCCTAGATGCTACTCTGCTTGATTATTTTTTCCTACCTTGTCTTCTAGCTCACTGATGCAGTCCTCTGTTTCTTCTAGTGTACTTTTGATGCTTTGTATTGAATTCTTTATTGCAGCCTTGTTATTTTTCATTTCTTCTTGGTTCTTCTTCATTTCCTCTTGGTTCTTACACATATTGTTGAATTTGTCTTCCATCATTTTCAGCGACCTTATGACCATTGCTCTGAAGTCTTTTTCTGTCATATTGCTTGCCTCCATTTCATTTTCTTCCTTTTCTGATGATTCCCCCTCTTTTTTTTTCATATGTGGGCTGTTTCTTTGTCTCTCTAGGATCGCTCCTCTCAGGGTGTCTGGTTTGTAGCTCTCTCTCTCCTGCGTTGATTTATGGCACAAAATACAGCACAGGATACAATGCACAGGGCACCAAACACAAATGTATTCACTATACTAATACTCCCAAATAAAGTTGACTACTAGAGAAAAGAGAATGAGGGAATAGAAAAGATTGCAAAGATGATACTGAGAAAAGGAAAAAATGTAAGAGAGAAAAGAAAGAGAAGAAAAAAGAGAGGAGAAATATGTGTATATGGGAGAATACTCCAATGAAACAACAACTAATCTAAAAAAATGCAAACAACAATTACCCATAGTTGAATGCAAACTACAAACAATGACTAATCCAAAAAATGCAAAGAACAAACATCCAAATGACAAACACCCAGATGAATCTGAGGATGCAGAGCTTATTTCCAGAATGTAAAGTCAAGGAATTGAGTGAATGGGGAAATAGCCACAATTCAGTATAGAGGAGGTAGAAAGAGAATGAGTGTATACGAAGAAAAGGAAAAAACAAACTATAAAAAAACGAAAAATATAATAAACACACATATATATATAATAAAATATATATACACTAAGTGGCCAGATTATTATGATCTCTGAATGCATAATAATCTGGCCACTCAGTTTATATCCTATTTTATAAAAGGCTAATATGCAAATTGTCCCCTTGACCAGGAGTTCAACCATCAGGCAGGCTGGCCAACCGCCCATGTCCCCTCCCCCTGGCCAGGCTGGTAGGACCCCACCCATGTACAAATTCATGCATTCAGAGATTATAATATTCTGGCCACTCAGTGTATATATATATAAAAGAAATATTATATATATAAAACCTTCCCTCTTCTTTAATATATGTATCTACATACTTGATTACTATTGGAGAAGGAGAATAGAGAGTAGGTAGGCCCGAGTTGGTGATTGGAGTTAGTTAAGCTATTAGTAGAAGAAGAGAACAAGTGAGGAGAGGAAAAACAGAAGCAAAAAAACACAAACAGAAACAAAAACAATAAAACAAAGAACAACAACAAAAAAATAATAACCAACAATCAAACAAACAACATCAAGACAGAAAGAAAGAAAAAGGCAATAAAATTTAAAAAAGCAAAAAATAAATAATGAAAGAAAAATTTGGATATTGAAGAAAGAGAAAAGAGAAGTGTGTATGGGCTTGGAGCAGGGGATAGGAAATTAGAAATATGAGTAAGATACATTTTTAACAGGAAGTAAAAAGAAAGGATAGAGAAAAACTAAATCAGGAACAGGGTAAGAGAAATGGGACAAAAAGGGGAAAAGTGAGGAAGAGAGTGTGGCATAAAGGAAAAATAGAGGTAGAGTAAAATAATGCTAAAGGGAAAATAAAAATAGAAAGTAAAACACTAATCCCAAAGTAAAATAAAATTAAAATAAAATAAAGTAAAACTTAAAAAAGGGTAAAGTAACAGTAGTAATAATAATAGTTTAAAATAAAAATATAATAATAAGCAAGATAAAATCAAGTGAGAGAAAATAAATTAGTTTCTTAAGTAAAAGATAAAAAAGAAAAATTTGAATTAGTGAAGGTCGTTCACTTCCTCTACTGTTCTGCTTGGCATGTCTTTTTCCTTTCAGGCAGTTACCACAGTATTGAAGTTCCCTGTGATCCACCGCTCCTCTGTGTCATAAGTCAGAACCCTGTTTTCAAGCAGGTGGGATCTCTCTGCTCTCTTTGGTTCTCAGCCTGCCATTAGTTGTATTTACACAAGAGTCAATTTCTTTTTTTAATTTAATAAATATTTATTGTTCAGATTATTACAATTGTTTCTCCTTTTCCCCCCCATAGCTCCCCTCTGACCATTTCCCATCACACCCTCTGCCCTTACCTCCCCCCCATTGTCCTCATCCATAGGTGTATGATTTTTGTCCAGTCTCTTCCTGCTCCCCCCCATACACTTTCCCCCTGAGAATTAGCAGTCCACTCCCTTTCTATGCTCCTAATTCTATTATATAAAAACTAGTTTATTTTGTTCATCAGATTTTTTATTCACTTGATTTTTAGGTTCAGTTGTTGATAGATATGTATTTGTTGTTCATAATTTTTATCTTTACTTTTTTCTTCTTCCTCTTCTTAAAGAATACCTTTCAGCATTTCATATAATATTGGTTTGGTGGTGATGAACTCCTTTAGCTTTTTCTTATCTGTGAAGCTCTTTATCTGACCTTCCATTCTGAATGATAACTTTGCTGGGTAGAGTAATCTTGGTTGTAGCTTCTTGCTTTTCATCACTTTGAATATTTCTTGCCACTCCCGTCTGGCCTGCATAGTTTCTGTTGAGAAATCAGCTGACAATCGTATGGGTGCGGCCTTGTAGGTAACTAACTGTTTTTCTCTTGCTGCTTTTAATATTCTCTCTTTGTCTTTTGCCCTTGGCATTTTAATTATGATGTGTCTTGGTGTGGTTCTCTTTGGATTCCATTTGTTTGGGGTTCTGTGCGCTTCCTGTACTTGTAAGTCTATTTCTTTCACCAGGTAGGGGAAGTTTTCAGTCATTATTTCTTCAAATAGGTTTTCAGTATCTTGCTCTTTGTCTTCTTCTGGCACCCCCATAATTATGATGTTGGTACGCTTGAAGTTGTCCCAGAGTCTTCTTACACTATCTTCAACTTTTTGGATTCTTTTTTCTTTTTTCTTTTCCAGTTGAGTGTTTTTTGCTTCTTTGACTTGATTCTTGCGTTCCTCTAGTCTGCTGTTGGGTCTCTTTATAATATTTTTTATTTCAGTCAATGTATGTTTAATTTCTAGTTGGTCCTTTTTCATATCCTTGAGGTCTCGCTAAATTTATCAGCCTTTTCTAGGATATTCTTGAAAAGCCTTATAACCGTGGTTTTGAATTCTATATCCAGTCGTTTGTTTTCCTCCATTTCTTTCGTTTGTGATCTGTTTTTTTGCCTCTGCATTTTCATTGCTTCCCTGAGTTGGTAGGGTAGCTTTGTGTGCTAGGTTTCCCAAATGGCCCAGTGTGTCGGCCTCCCCAGCTACGTGAGGTGGACACTCTTGGTGCACCCCTTTGTGGACTGTGTGCTCAGCCTTGTTGTAGTTAAGTCTTGATTGTTGTTGGTATCACTGGGAGGAATAGACCTCCAGGCCAGTTGGCTGTGAGGATCAGCTGTGTCTACGCTGGGAGAAGTTCGGTGCTGGAGACAGCCTTATAGGATTAGACTTGCAAAATTGCAAAAGCCTCTGTGCTCAGCTTGGATGGGGTGGAGTCTCAGGGCGGAGCAGACAGTCTTGGCTTCCCGTCAGCCCTGCCCTTGCACATGTGCCTACAGACCTCTGCCTTCCATGACTCCCCTGAGTTTCCACCTGTCAGTCCAGATTGCCCCTGTAAGAGTGTGGGTCCCCAGGGGCTCACCTGGAACGGGGATTCAGTGCAGTCGGAACTAGGGTTCAGTGCAGTCAGGACCTTCCGACTCCCTTCCGCTAGGGAATGCCTGCGGCAACCTCGGCATTCAGCTTTCTCTGCACGCGCCTCCAGACCCACCGCGGCTCCCCCGGCTCTTCGAGTCTGTGAGTCTCCTTGTGCCTTTCACTCTACCTGACAATCCAGACTCCCCCTGTATGAGCCTGGGTCCATGGGGTTTTACCCAGAACTGGGTTTCAGTACAGTCAGAACTGGGGTTCAGTGCAGTCGGGGGCTTCCTTTCCCCTCCCGCCAGAGAAAGTCATCCAGGCACTCAGTCGCCCTTCCTCTCTGCACTCGTCTCTGTACCTCAGCCCTCCTTTGCCACTCCTCTGATTCTCCGTGAGCTTTCCTCTTTCCTTCTAGGTGTAGAATTTCCACTCAGCCAGCCTTCCTGTGGTTCTGGATGATGTCCGTTCCGTCTTTTAGTTGTAGTTTTGAAATTGTTGTGCGAGGCAGCAGTTTAGGTTCTTACCTATGCTGCCATTTTGGTTTCTCCTATCAAAGAGTCAGTTTCTGATACAACCCCTGGGTGGCAGTATTTCTGTTTTAATATCTGGGGCTAAAAGGCTTCTCTACCCAATATTCAGATTTTGGTTTTCCTGCCACACTTAATACTGGATTGGAAGGATGGACTGCCCCAGCGCTGGTTTTCTGTTCGTCTCTCCCACTCTGATCCCCAGTTTCCACAAAAACAACTTTCCCCCACAGTCTCAGTGAGTGTTTTTAAGTTGACAATCCTATGTACTGGACTTAGCAAACAGAAGTAAGGATTTAAAAAGGAAAAAAGCCAGAGGAGTTGTGCAGACTTGAGTCTTTTTCCCCTGGGACTTTGCGCAACTTTTTCCCCCTAGCTCTGCGCATGTCTCTGCGTGCGACTTCTTTCCCCCTGGCTCTGTTCACATCTTTGTGCTTGATTTTTCCCCCTGCTCTTTGCGAGTCTCTTTGCGATTCTTTTCCCACTGGTTCTGCATAGCCAGTACAGAACTTCAGGCTGCCTTTCTGGGCTCAGTTCAGGTGTGGGTTGATTTCTAGTGTCCCCTTCTGCCTGCAGCCCTTTGGACCCCCTTCCACATTCATGGGCTACACTTACCCCACTGGCTGAAGATTTTGTGGGGCTCAGTCTTCCTCTGAGACTCCAGTTCCCACTGCGCGCATTTCTGCCTCCTGCCTGGATCCCAAATCTCACCTTTCTTTAGGCAATCGATCTCTGACCTTTCTGTCTTTGGATTGCCTCACTAACTATGTTTAATTTGCCAGTTTTGGGTGGGTGTTGCTCGATTCAGTTGTTCTTTCTATCTGCTCTGTGAGAAGGCACAGGGCCCGTCTGCGTTTTCAGCACCTCTTTGTCTCCCCCTGAACAGACCTCCCAGGTGCCCACCGTCGGGGAGACTGGAGTCCCAGCATTCATGGGTTTGCAGCTGAGGTATCTGGTCCTTGGGCGTTGTAGCTGTAAGGTCCCGGGAGGTATCCGAGGTTTCCCCAGTTGAAGGTAAGGCTGGGGTTTTTATCACAGCCGGTCTCTGGATTACTGCAGGTCTCCCCTTCAAGATGGCATGGCCTCTGCAGCAGAGCCAGCCACTCCAGGAGAGATTTCAGCAGCAGTAAAGGCTGCCTGGTCAGGGGAGCCTGGTCTGCCAGCCCCCAAAAGTCCCTTGGAGTCTAGCTGTCCCTCACTCACAAAAACAGACACTCCCCATACGTCCACACACTCTCCTTTCATTCTCTCACTTACACAGTATCATGCAGTCTGCTGTCCCATTGGCAGCCATCTTGGATCTCCTCCACCAATCTTATTTTAATAGGAATTGCATGAAATCTATAGATTGCTTCAGGTAAAATGGACATTTTAATGATGTTAATTCTTCCAATCCATGAACACCAAATATATTCCCTCTTGTTTATATCATCCTCTATTTCTTTTTTCAATATCCGGTATTTTTCTGAGTACAGCTCTTTTACCTCCTTGGTTAAGTTTACTCCTACATATAGGTTTTTGTTGTTGTTGTTATGGTAAATTGGATAGTTGTTTTTTTTTAATTTCCCTTTCTGAGAGTTCATTATTGGTGTATAAAAATGCCATTGATTTCTGGATGTTGATTTTGTATCCTGCTAGTGTGCCAACTTCATTTAATAAATCCACAGGTTTTTTGCCAAAACCGGTTTGGCTCAGTGGATAGAGTGTCGGCCTGCGGACTGAAGGGTCCTGGGTTCGATTCCGGTTGAAGGCGTGTACCTTGGTTGCAGGCACATCCCCAGTGGGAGGTGTGCAGGAGGCAGCTGATAGATGTTTCTCTCGCATCGATGTTTCTAGCTCTCTATCCCTCTCCCTTCCTCTCTGTAAAATATCAATAAAATATATAAAAAATAAAAATAAATCCACAGGTTTTTGGTAGAGACTTAAAGTTTTGCTATGTACAAGATCATGCCATCTGGGAATAATGACAATTTTACTTTCTCCTTTCTGATTTAGATGCCTTTCATCATCTCCTCTAGTCTGATTGCTGAAATTAGAACTTCCAGTACTATGTAGAAAGGCGGACACCCCTGTCTTGTTCCTGTTTTTAAAGGAAACACTTTTTTTTTAGTTTTTGCCATTGCATATGATGTTAGCTGTACGTTTGTCATATATGGCCTTTATTATCTTTTATTATCTTGAGGTATGATCCTTTTATTCCTGCATTGCTGAGAATTTTTTTTTATAAAAATGAATGCTCAATTTTGTTGAATGCATTTTCTGCATCTATTGATATGATCATCTGATGTTTATTCTTCAGTATGTTTATGTGATGTATCACATTTATTGATTTGTGAATGTTGTACCAACCTTGAATTCCTAGAATAAATCCTACCTGGTCACGGTGTATGATCTTTTTAATGTGTTGCTAGATTTCATTTGCTAATATTTTGTTGAGGATTTTAGCATCTATGTTCATCAGGGATAGTGGCCTGTAATTTTATTTCTTTGTAGTGTTGTTATCTGTTTTGGAATTAGGATAATGCCAGCCTTGTAAAAAGAGCTTGGAAGTATTTCTTCCTTTTCAATTTTTGGGAATAGTTTGAGGAGGATTGGTGTTAGTCCTTTGAATGTTTGGTAAAAGTCTCCGGTGAAGCCATCAGATCCAGGACTTTTCTGGGGATTTTTTTATTACTGCTTCCATATTATTAGTTGTTATCAGTCTTTCCATGTTTTATGATTCTTCTTATGTTTTGGATTATTGTATTTTTCAAGAATTTGTCTATTTCATCCAAAGTTTTCCAGTTTGTTGGCATATATTTGTTCATAGTATTTTCTTACAATCCTTTGTATTTCTGTGGTGTCTGTTGTTAGTTCGCCTATTTCATTTCTGATTTTATTTATTTGGTTGTTCAATCTTTGTTTCTTTCTTTTTCTTCTTTTTTTTTTAAACGTATTTTTATTGTAGACAGTTACAGATGTCGTCCATTTTCTCCATAATTATTGCCATCCACCCAGCCCCTACCAACCCACCCCCAGGTCTTCACCACCCTATTGTCTGTGTCCATGGGCTATGCATATAAGTATATGAGTTCTTTGGTTTCTCTATCCTGGTCCCTCCACTCCCACATAGAGTTATGTCAATCTGTTCCCTGACTCCATGCTTTGGGTCTTATTTTGTTGGTCAATTCATTTTGTTTATTAGATTCAACAAAGAAGTGAGATCATGTCATATTTGTGTTTCACAGATTGGTTCATTTCATTTAGCATAATAGTCTCCAGGTCCATTCATGCTGTCCCAAAGGGTAAGAAATCCCTCTTTTCCACAGCTGCATAGTATTCCATTGTGTAAATGTCCCACTCTCTTTATTTCTTCCTGAGTCTGACTAAATTTTCATCAATCTTAACTTTTCAAAGAACCATCTCTTGGTTTCATTGAACTTTTGTATTGTTTTTCTCCTCTCTATTCATTTATTTATGCTTTAATATTTGTTATTTCCTTCCTTCTACTTACTCTGGACTTTTCTTGTTTTTCTCTTTCTACTTCTTTTAATTGTAAGGTTATATGATTTATTTGAGATTTTCCTTGTTTCTTGATGTAGGCCTGTAATGCCATGAACTGCCCTCTTAAGATTGCCTTCACTGTGTCCCATAGATTTTAGATTGTTGTGGGTTCATTTTCATTTGTTTTTTGGAAGGTTTTGATTTCTTCTTTGATCTCACTGGTAACATATTCATTATTTTGTAACATACTATTTAGTTTCCATGTGTTTGAATGTTTTAGAGTTTTCTTTATTGTGGTTGATTTCTAGTTTCATGCCATTGTGATCTGAGAAAATGCTTGATATGATTTCAATCTTCTTGAATTTGTTGAGACTTATTTTGCATTCTAACACATGGTCTATCTTTGAGAATGATCATGTGTACTTGCAAAGACTGTTTATTCTGCTAATTTTGGATGAAATGTTCTGTAAATATCAATTAGATCCAAGTGATCTAGTGTGTCATTTAAGGCCATTTTTTTTCTTTCTTGTTGATTTTTTGTTTGGAAGATCAATCCAGTGATGTCAGTGTGGTGTTAAAGTTCCCTACTATGACTGTATTGGTCTCTATATCTTAAAGTCCACCAAGTATTATTCTTTAAATATATTTATGTGTTCCTGTATTGGGTGCATATATGTTAACAAGGGTTATATTTTCTTATTGGGTTGATCCCTTTAGTGTTATCTACTGACCTTCTTTGTCTTTTCTTACAGCCTTTGTTTTGAAGTCTATTTTATCAGATATGAGTGTTACTACCCCAGCTTTTTTTCATTTCTATTTGCAGGAAATATTTTTTCCATCCCTTCACTTTCAGTCTGTGTGAATCTTTATTCTATAGTTTATCTCTTGTAAACAGCATTTATATGGGACTTGTTTTCTTATACATTCAATTACCCTCTGTCTTTTGATTGGAGTATTTAGTCCATTTATATTTAAGATTAATATTGATAGTTACTTATTAGTTGCCATTTTTTTTTCTTTATACCTTTTTCCCCTCTCTCTCATTTTCTTTTTCTTAAAGCAGTCCCCTTAGCATTTATTGCAATGCTGGTTTGGTGGTAATCCTGATGTGTTGGTCCTGGGCCTCCCAAGAGGTTCTTTGGTGCAGACCAATGTGAGTATCTGTCCTTGCTTGCCCCTGGACAATCTGGCTGAAGCTCCGCAGGGAAGAGCACAAAGTACTCTGGTGGGAGGGGCCTCCATACCCCCAGAGGTTGTGTCTGCCTGAGGTTTCACATATTGAATGTCATTGTTCTGAGCTCTTCAGCTTGCCTCCTGGGAACTGGGTGAACTCTGCAGGGGCTTCTGGGCCCTGGCCAGGATGGTTTGAACATACTCGCATTGGGAGTGGTGTCCCTTAGCTTGTGTGTGGGAGGTGGGCATTTTGTCTCCTTCCAATGTATCAGCTCTGCTTGCCTTGCAGGTACCCGCTGTCAGTCACCTCAAGCAGAAGGGGATTAAAAATGTTAATAAAACAAAAAAGTAAATTTAAAAATCATTCCAGCTTAGCACTCCAAATATTGAGCTCTGCTTGTCCCTGGTGGGTGTGGCCTCTGCTCAGACCCAGCTGCAGGTGTGCAGATTTCCAGTTCAGCACTGTTCCCCCTTGCCTTGGATTACTGAAAGGCAGGGCAGAAGCAGTCGTTTTGTAGGTGGGGGAAAGGGAACTTCCCCTGCACTGAGGTAGGATTGACCTTCGCAGTCCACATGGTCTAGCTCACTTCCTGTTCTCTGCTAAGGGTTCCCATAGATCTGCAGCTTTTTCAGTTTCCGTCCAGTCCTTGGTTCTAATGGTGCCCTGGGCTGGGGTACTCTTGGAAAAAACACTACAGTTCCCTGACCTGACTTCTGGTGGTGGGGCCATGTGGCCCAGCCAGTGTGGAAGTCAGTGGCAAGGCGGGGGGGGTGGGGGCGGTGGAGAGGTGTGTGTGCTGGGTCAAGGTGATGGGGAAAGCATGCTGGGTCAAGGCAGAGTCCCCCCGCCTCCCCTGCAGCGCTGGTTTACTGCAGCATGGCCAGGCACTGAGGATCCTTGAGATGGTGGGGCAAGGGGACTGGATGCAGTGTTGAGGCGTCACTGATGGTGGTGCCAGGTCACATCATCAGGGACTGGATGCACTGGATTGTGGCAGAGGGTTGGGTGCACTGAGTTGTGTGGACAAGTTTAGTGGCCTACTCCCAAGGAAGGTCCTGCAGATCTTCTGAAATGGGGAGCTCTGGCAGAGGGAGGGTGGAACAGACTAGAGTCTCATGAGGAGAAACTGAGATTTGTGGCTTTAGGAAGAGAACTGAAAGGACAGTAGCCAGAATTCCCCGTGTTGACTCACTCTCCCACATCACATACACCATCTATCTTGAATGGAGCACTCCTCTCTATATGAAATCAGCCTAGGGAAATGCAATAGCCCCACTCTCTGGATTCCCTATAGCACAGCCCTGCAGAGCTTGTGACAAGCTGAGGAGTCAGCTACCTGGGCAGGTGTGTAGAGGTCCTGGCAGACTCAGGGGGTGTAAGTGACTCAATCATATGGCTTTGGGGCATAAATTTGAGGAAAGTGAGGATAAATTTGTCTCACTTTCCTATGAACCTGACTAGTGATTCCCCCCTCACAGGAGATGCGATAGCCTCACCAACCATTATAAATTAATGGGTTTTGCCTTATTGTACCTCTTTCATGGCTGAAATTGAAAAAACACACTATCAGGTCTCTGGTGTGTCTGTCTTTATACACTGAGTGGCCAGATTATTATGATCTCTGAACGCATAATAATCTGGTCACTCAGTGTGTGTGTGTGTGTGTATTAGAGGCCCGGTGAATGAATTCGTGCATGGATGGGGGCTGGCCAGCATGGCTAGGGGGAGGAGACATGGGCAGTTGGCCAGCCTGACTGCTGATGGAACTACTGGTCAAGGGGACAATTTGCATATTAGCCTTTTATTATATAGGATATACACTGAGTGGCCAGATTATTATGCGTTCAGAGATCATAATAATCTGGCCCCTTAGTGTATATATATGTAAGTATTTCTACCTCCAGAGGAAATTATTAGCAACTAGATGGTGGGATCCGGCTGCAGGCCCGCCCCAGTGAGGGGGATGATCAAGGGCAGGGTGGGAGGAGGGCGGGGAGAGGGACCAAAGGTGGTTGGCAAGCGCCCCATGGTGAACTCCCCTGGAAGGGGCAATTTGCATATTAGCCTTTTATTAGATGGATGGATTATATAAAGAGTTCTATTTAATTGGGTTAAGAAAATTAAGCACTGAGACATATGAAAACATGCTCAAAATCACTAATCATCCAAGAGATGCAAATCAAAATGACAATGAGGTACCATCTCACACCTGTCAGAATGGCTATCATCAACAAATCAACAAACGACAAGCGCTGGCAAGGATGCAGAGAAAAAGAAACCCTCCTGCACTGCTGGTGGGAATGCAGATGGGTGCAGCCACTGTGGAGAACAGTATGGAATTTCCACAAACAATTAAAAATGGAACTCCCATTTGACCCAGTGATCCCACTTCTAGCAATATATCCCAAGAAAGTAGAAACACCAATCAGAAAGGATATATGCACCCTTATGTTCATAGCAGCACAATTTACCATAGCTAAGATTTGGAAACAGCCTAAGTGCCCATCAACAGATGAGTGGATTAAAACCTGTGGTACATCTACACAGTGGAATACTATGCTGCGGTGAAAAAGAAGGAATTCTTACCATTTGCAACAGCATGGATGGAACTGGAGAGCATTATGCTAAGCGAAATAAGCCAGACAGAGAAAGAGAAATATCACATGATCTCACTCATTTATGGAAAATAATGAACAACATAAGCTGATGAACAAAAACAGATCCAGAGAAAGAGAAGCATCGATCAGACCATCAAACCTCAGAGGGAAGGTAAGGGAGGGTGGGGATAAGGGTGAGAGATCAACCAGAGGACTTGTATGCATGTATATAAGCCTAACCAATGGACACAGACAACAGGGGGTGAGGCCATGAGTGAGCGTGTGGGGAGACAATGGGGCGATAAAGACACATATGTAATACCTTAATCAATAAAGAACAAATAAAAATTTTTTAAAAAGAAAATTAAGCACTTATATAAATTAAGAAATATAATGGAAACTGACCAAAATGCTTGGGAGAATTTTGTGATCTAATAAAATATTTAATATTAAAGCTAATTTGTTTGTTGGTTTAATTAAAACTTACAAATCTTTAGAGTTATTAACATTTAATGTAATAATTTTACTTTATTCAAGTTTACCAAAAAAAAAAATGTCTTAATTTCATTATAGGGCTTGTCAACAGGAAACTAGCTTAAGATAATAACTGATTTTGTCTAATGTCTCATAAAATTTTCATAAGTAATATAAATGTAATTACTAGAAAATAATAAATTAAGTAAATATAAATAACATAAAAGGTTGTTTGGTGAAACTTTTTAGAAGTAATTGTTTTACAGTATATGTACTTAAAAATAGTTTTCCAAAGTATTTTGGTAACTTGAAACCTTAAATTAAGTTAAAAAATGGAAATTATCGGATAACTAAATCATTTGCAAATAAGATAAACTACTGAAACATTAATTTCTAAATAAATTTAATTTTACCTATTTTTGTCTTGTTAATACAGAAAAAGTAAAAATACTTGGGTCTGTAAATAAAACTATTTTATACTATATTTAAAAAGTATATGTTTCTAAAAATTATAAAATATTACATTCCCGATGCACGAATATTTGTGCAAGAATGGGCCTTCCTTCCCCTGGCTGCCGGCACTGCCTTCACTCCGGCCGGAGACGCCTTTCGCCTTTGCTCTGGGCCCAGAGTCGCCTTTCTGCCTTTGCTCTGTCCTGGAGCCCCCTTTCCCTCTTCCCATGGTGCTCAGAGGCCTGGAGCAGCTGGGGCAGTGTGGAACGCCTGCGTCATTGCCATAGTGACGGCACAAGCGTCCCACCCTGCCCCCGGCTGCTCAGCGCCTGCATATGCAAATTAACTCTCCATATTTGTTGGGTTAATTTGCATACTCACTCCTGATTGGGTGGTGGGCGTTGCAAAGGTATAGTCAATTTGCATATTTCTCTTTTATTAGTGCAAATAATAGCTAGTCAAAAAGCCCATTTCTACTGGTTATGAAATGTATTCATAAATTTGCCAATCTATATAATGTTAGTTGCTTACTTTAATTGCCACTAGATATGTAAGTTTCTAAGGGTTAGGAATTCTAATTAATACTAGAGGCCCGGTGCATGAAATTCATGCATGAGGATATGTGTCCCTCAGCCCAGCCTGCACCCTCTCCAATCTGGGACCCGTCAAGGGATGTCTGACTGCCTGTTTAGTGGACATCCTTCTCATAATCCAGGACTGCTGGCTCCCAAACATTTGCCTGCCTGCCTGATTGCTCCTAACTGCTTCTGCCTGCCAGCCTGATCACTCCCTAAACACTCCCCTGCCAGCCTGATTGACACCTAACTGCTCCCCTGCCAGCCCAATTGCCCCTAACTGCCCTCCCCTGCTGGCCTGGTCCCCCCCAACTGCCCTCCCTTGCAGACCTGGTTCCTCCCAACTGCCCTACCCTGCTGGCCTGATTGCCCACAACTGCCCTCTCCTGCCAGCCATCTTGTGGTGGCCATCTTGTGTCCACATGGGGACAGTCATCTTGTGTGTTGGAGTGATGTGCAATTTGCATATTACCTCTTTATTATATTGGATGTAAGGAATTAATTTATGTTTTCAATAAAAGATGGTATAAGTTATGGAGATGTGTTTGAAGTAAGGGAAATGACAATAATTTTCCATGGTTTTTTTAGAATGGGAAGAAAGAAAAATAATTTTACCTCTTATAATTAAGCTGGCTAAAATTAAATGGTTAGTACATTGTTTTAAAAATTAAGCTTTAATATGAATAATGTGATTATGTAAAGCTAAACCTTAATGTCATCTCTCTACTATTGGTATGCTCTTAATAAGAGATTATAAAGGAAAAACAAGGATTTTGTGTTGTAGTAAAGTGATTCCTTGTGCTGTTTATCATGAATTCTTTAATTGCTTAAGTAAATTTAGTCTTCTTAATATTAAAAGAGATATATTTGATTAAGTTTTTTACTTTGTGTTTTCCTAAAAAGTCTTTAACTATCACCATGATTAAGTAAATAGCTTAAATGTTGTTCCACAATGAACTATGATTCTACCTGATTAAATGTTTTAAAACTTTTTATATGTTTGGCAAACTTCCCAAGATTACAAAATTAGTCTTTTTTTTAACCTTTGAGATATTTGAAAACTTTAAAAATTATCAGATGGATTCCTGAAATATTTCAAAGAAAATTTATCTGTCTTTATAAAAAGGAGAACTTAAACTTATCAGGCCTATTTGATATAATAAAATTACACAGAAAGCATTATTAAATAAAAAGTAATAATTATGCAGCATACATACATTTTTATTAACATAAATATTCTAGAAATTATATATAAAATTCCTAAAATTGTGACATGTCCTAAAAACACTTACAGTTTTTATCTGTGTCTGAAAGCTGTTACTTGTATCATGTATTTGAAATGTAAAAACCTGGGAACCAACCAAAACATTGTGCACAGAAAGAAAAGTGAAAAAAATGGCTTTAAAAAAATGCAGACAGCTGTATATATTTTCTTTCCAAAACTGATTAAAAAATTACATATATATATATATATATATATATATATATATATTTACAAAAATACTGGAAAAAAATAAGATGTAGAACAAAACATAAAGCTGCATTTTTGTGGAGGAAAAGAACAGAATGTGTGGGGGGTTTTTATATATGGAAGAATCCTATCTAATAAAAGAATAATATGCAAATTAACCATCACTCTGCTACACCCACAAGCCACACCCACCATCCAATTAGGAGTGAGTATGCAAATTAACCCAACCAAGATGGCGATTAATTTGCATATCCAGGAGTAGAGCAAAGACAGAAGACAGCGTAGAAGGAAGCCAAGCGTTGCAGAAGGGAGCGAAGCTATGGAGAAGCAAGGAAGCCCTATTGCAGGAATCTTCCTGCAATGGGCCTCTAGTAGAATATAAAGGAAAACTGTTTTTGGGTGTGTGAAGAAAAATGAAATTAATTTTGTCTTAAAGTAAAAGGATTGTCTCAAAATAAGAAAGAACAAAACTGAAAGGTGTATGTAAGTTGCAGAACCTTTGTGTATCTCTTAGAGGATTTATGTATGTTTCAGGAGGTTTGTATAGAAGAAATCTTGAGAAAATAATTTTATATATGGTTATACTGACTAAAATTGGAATGGATAGCTAAGTCAATTATATTATTTTTATGTATGAACATTCACTAGATCTTTAACCATGGCTATTTTTAAGTCTTTTCATCATTTATAGACAATTCTTGTCTTACACTGATGCTTTGGGAAAATGTTCCTACAAATGTGTTTCATCTTCAGAAATTCATGTAAAAACCACAAGTACTCTAAAATATAAGTTTCTGATAACATATTCATGGGTAAACATTTATAGATCTCTAAGGAAAAACTGGATTTTGGTCTTGGTACTCTTCTCAAAAATAATTTAACCATGATTCTACCTGATCAAATAGTGGTATATTACATTAATTGATTTCTACATGTTGAACCATCCTCACATTCCAAGACTTTATTTCTGAGCTCTTTATACTATTCTATAGGTCTATACACTGAGTGGCCAGATTATTATGATCTCTGAATGCATAATAATCTGGCCACTGAGTGTATATCCTATCTAATAAAAAAGTAACATGCAAATTGACTGTCACTCCAACACACAAGATGGCTGCCCCCATGTGGTCAAAGATGGCTGCCCCCATGTGGACACAAGATGGCTGCCACAAGATGGCCAGCAGGGGAGGGCAGTTGAGGGGGGAACCAGACCAGCAGGGGAGAGCAGTTAGGGGTGACCAGGCCTGCAGGGGAGGGCAGTTTGGGGGGACCAGGCCAGCAGGGGAGGGCAGTTAGGGGTGACCAGGCCCTCCCCCAACTGCCCTCCCCTGCTGGCCTGGTCCCCCCTCAACTGTCCTCCCCTGCTGTCCTGGTCCCCCCAATTGTCTTCCCCTGCATACCTGGTCCCCCCCAACTGCCCTCCCCTGCAGGTCTGGGTCCCCCACAACTGCCCTCCACTGCAGGCCTGCTCCCTCTCAACTGCCCTCCACTGCAGGCCTGGTCCCCCCAATTTCCCTCCCCTGCAGGCCTGGGTCCCCCCCAACTGCCCTCCCTTCCTGGCCTGGTCCCCTCCAACTGTCCTCCACTGCAGGTCTTGTCCCCCCTAACTGCCCTCCTCTGCAGGCCATCTTTGGTGGCCATCTTGTGTCCACATGGGGGCAGCCATCTTGTGTCTTGGAGTGACCGTCAATTTGCATATTACTCTTTTATTAGATTGGATATATATACTGAGTGGCCAGATTATTATGCGTTCAGAGATCATAATAGTCTGGCCACTCAGTATAGCTACTATTATGCCTGTACCATTCTGTTTTGATTAGTATAGCATTGCCATAAGTTTTTAATTCAAGAATTCCTGCCTTGTTCTTCGTTGTTCAAGATTGTTTAGCTATTTTGGGTTTCCTTAAGATTTCATAAAAATTTTAAGATGTGTTTTTCTATTTATGAAGAAAGTGTCATTGGTATTTTGATAGTGATTGCATTGAACCTGTAGATTGCTTTGAGCAATTTTACATTTTAACAATATTAAGTCTTTCAGTCCATGAACATGGGACATGTTTCAATTTATTTATGTCTTCTTAATTTTTTCAGTTATATATTTCATTGTTTTTGATGGTATTGTAAATGGAATAGTTTTAACAATTTTCTTTTCAAATTATTCATTGTTAGTTTATATCACTGCAATGAATTTTTGTGTGTTGAATTTGTATTCTGCTACTATGCTGAATTCATTTGTTAGTTCTAATATTTTTGGTGAAATCTACATATTTCTATATATAAGATCATATCATCTGGGAACTGTTAATTTTGCTTCTTTCTTTGTGACTTGGAAGACTTTTTATTTTTCATATTTTTAAAATTTTATTTTTAAATATTTTTATTGATTTCAGAGAGGAACAGAGGTAGAGAGAGAGAGAGAGAGAGAGAGAGAGAGAGAGAGAGAGAGAGATCAATGAGAGAGAATCACCGATCAGCTCTCTCCTGCATGCCCCACACTGGGGATGGAGCCCACAATCTGGACTGTGACTTCCTGGTTCATAGGTTGACTCTCAACCACTGACCCATGCCTGCCAGAATGGATGACTTTTTATTTATTTTTCTTGCCTAATTGCTTTGGCTAGGACTTCCAATACTATGTAAAATAGAAGTAGCATAAGTCAGTATGCTTGCCTTGTTCCTGATATTAGAGAAGAAACTTCTAGTTTTTCACCATTGAGTTTGATGTTTAATATGAGTGTTTCATATATGGCTTTATCATGTAGAGGTAAGTTTTTATTATTTCTTAGTTTGTGAAGCTTTTTTTAATTATAAAAGTATATTGAACTTTGTCAAATGTGTTTCCTGCATCAACTGAAATGATCATGCATTTTTTTCCCTTTATTCTGTTATAGTGGTGTATTACATAATTGATTTCCATATGTTGAACCATCCTCGCTTTCCAGGAATAAATCCAACTGGGTAATAGTGTCTGATTATTTTAATATGCTGCTGAAATCAGTTTGCTAGCATTTTCTTGAGAATTTTCACATCATTATTTATGAAATAATATTTTGTTGTTTGCTTATACTGTCATTGTCTGGGTTTAATATATAAATAATGATGATTTCATACTTTGGGTTAAGAAGTGTTCCTTCCGCTTCAAATTTGTAGAGAAATTTGAGAAGAATTGGTATTTATTCCTTAAATGTTTGGTATAATTCACCAATGGAACCATGAGGTCCAGGGATTTATTATTATTATTATTATTATTATTATTATTATTATTTTGGCTTGGAGATTTTACTAAGTAATTCTTCTTATAAATTATAGGTCAATTTAGGTTTTGTATTTCTTCATTATTTACTCTTGGTAAGTTTTGTGTTTCTGGGAACTTGTTCTTTTCATCTAGGTTACTGACATTTTATAGTACTCTCTTATCTTTTTTTCTTGTAGAGACTTTCATGTCTCCACTTCTTTACTGATTTGGCAACTTGAGACATGGCTCATTTTTTTCTTAGTCTATCTAGCTAAATATTTAACCATTTTGCTGATATATTAAAGAGCAAACTTCTGTTTCCAATGATTTCTTCTATTGTTTTTCTTTTCATAGTATTTTTTAATTTAAAAGTTTTAACGTTAACATTATTGCAGACTTCGCCCATTTCCCTCACTTTGCCCACCTCCACCTAACCCTGCCACCCCCCTCTTTTGGCCTTCACCACATTATTTTCTATGTCCATGGTATATGCATATATGTTCTTTAGCTAATTATTTCAATTTCTTTAATCAGTCACCCCCACCCCCTCCACTCTGGCTCCCATCATTCTGTGCCATATATCAATTAGTCTGGTTCCATTTTGTTTTTCAATTTAATTTGTTCATTAGATTTCACATATTAATGAGATCATATGGTATTTGTCTTTTGCTGTATGGCTTCTTTCACTTAGCATAGTACTCTCCATGTCCTCCATGCTGTCCCAAAGGGTAAGAATTCCTTCTTTTTCAGCTGAATAGTATTCCATTGTGTAAATGTACCACAGCTTTTTTATTCAATCATCTGCTTATCGGTGCTTGGGCTGTTTCCAATCTTGGCTAAGTAACACTGCTATGAATATATGGGTGCATATATTCTTTCTGATTGGTATTTCAGGATACTTAGGATATATTCCCAGAAGTGCGATTATTGCATCAAATGGCAGTTACATTTTTAATTTTTTGAGGAAACTCCATACAGTTTCTCATAGTAAATGCAAAAGTCTGCATTCCTACCAGCAGTGTTAGGATTCTCTTTTCTCCACATCCTCACCAGCACATGTTGTTTGTTAATTTTTGATGGTAGCCATTCTGCCAGGTGTGAGGTGATACCTCATTGTAGTTTTAATTTGCATCTCTCTGATGATTATTGAAGTAGATAATTTTTAATATGTGTATTGGCCATCTGTATGTCCTCTTTGGAGAAGCATCTATTATGTCCTTTGGCCATTTTTTAATTGGATTGTTTGTTTGTCTTTATGGTGTTGAGTTGTATAAGTTCATTAATTCATTTTGAGTTTATTCTTTTGTATGGTGTAACTTGGTGGTCTAGTCTCTCTCTCTCTCTCTCCTACCTGTCCAATTTCCCCAAGACTATTTACTGAATAGATGGTTTTTACTGAATTGTATGCTCTTGCCTCCTTTGTCAAATATTAATGTACCATAAATGTGTGGGTTGATTTCTAGGCTCTCTGTTGTATTCCATTGGTACATATGCCTGTACTTATGACAGTACCAAGCTGTTTTGATTATATTAGCCCTGTAGTATATTTTATATCTGGTATTGTGATCTGACCAACTTTTTTTCTTCTTTCTCAAGATTACTGAGTTTATTTGGGGTCTTTTTTGTTCCATATAAATTTTTGGAATATATTTTCTATATCTGTAAAATATGTCATTGATATTTTAATAGGAATTGCATTGAATCTATAGATTGCTTTGGGTAGTATGGATGTTTTAATGTGTTAATTCTTCCAGTTCTTGAGCATGGTATATGCTTCCACTTATTTGTATCTTCCTTAATTTCTTCATTCAACATCAAGTTTTCCCAGTACAGGTTTTTACCTCCTTGGTTAAATTTATTCATAGGTATCTTTTTTGTTGCCATTGCAATAGTAAATGGGGTTATTTTCTTTGTTTCCATTTCTAATAGCTCATTATTGGAGTATAAAAATAATGCCATTGATTTCTGGACATGGTTTTTGTATCCTACAATTTGCTGATTTCATTTATTAGATCAAGTAGCTTTTTGGTACAGTTTTCAGGATTTTCTATTCACCATGTCATGTCATCTGCAAGTAATGACAATTTTACATCCTTCTTCCAAATATGGATGCCTTATATTTCTTCTTCATGTCTGATCACTGTGGCTAGAACTTCCAGTACTATGTTGAATAGGAGTGGTGAAAGCAGACATCGGTGTCATGTTCCTGATATTAAGGGAAATGCTTTAAGTTTACCAATGTAGTATGATGTTGGCTGTAGGTTTGTCATATATAGCATTTATTATTTGGGGTATAATCCCTCTTTTCCCATTTTACTGAGAGTTTTTATCAAAACTGGGTGTTGGATTTTGTTGAATGCTTTTTCTGTGTTCATTGATATGATCATGTGATTTTTATCTTTCATTTTATTTATGTAATCTATCAAATTTATTGATTTGAGAATATTCTACCATACTTGCATCCCCAAATAAATCCCACTTGATTATTGTGTATGATTATTTTAATAATTGCTGGATCCAATTTGCTAATATTTTGTTGAGAAATTTAGCATTTATGTCCATCAGGGATATTGGCCTATAATTTTCTTTCTTTGTAGTGTCTTTATTTATTTTTGGTATTTCAATAATATTGGCCTCATTGAAAGAGCTTGGAAGTCTTCCTCCTCTTGAATTTTTTTGGATAGTTTAAAGAGGATAGGTGTTAGTTCTTATTTGAATGTTTGGTAAATTTCATCTGTGAAGCCATCTGGTCCAGGACTTAGCTGGAAGTTTTTTTTTTTTATTTTTTATTACATGCATTGATTTCATTCATTATTTGTCTCTTTAGGTGTTCTGCTTCTTCCTGGTTCATCTTTGAAAGATTTTTATGTTTCCAGGAATTTGTTCATTTCACCCAGATTGTTTAGTTTGTTGGCATACAGCTTCTTGTAATATTTTCTTGCAATCATTTGCATTTCTGTGATGTCAGTTGTTAACTCTCTTATTTCGTTTCTTCTTTTTTTCTATTTTTGTTAATCCTCATTGATGGATATTTTTTCCATTTATTTTTAGAGACAGTGGAAGGGAGGGAAGCAGGGGTAGATGGAGAGAGAGAGAAACATAAATGTGAGAGAGTCACATTGATTGGTTACCTCCCACATACTCCCTGACTGGGGCCGGGGATCAACCCTGCAACCCAGTACATGCCCATGACCGGGAATTCAACCCGTGACCCTTTGGTGCATGGGCAGACACTCTAACCACTGTAACACAACAACTAGGGCCTATTTCATATGATTTTATTTATTTGGGTCCTCTCTCTTTGTTTCTTGATGAATCTGGTTAAAGCTTCATCAGTCCTTTTTATCCTTTCAAAGAACAAACTTTTCATTTCCTTGATCTTTATTATTTTTAGTTTCTATGTCATTTATTTCTGCTCTAATCTTTATTATTGCCTTCCTTCTATTTACTTTCAGCTTTTTCTGCTGTTCTTTTCCCAGTAGTTTTCATTTTAGAATATTTTGTTGAGAATTGTGTAGTAGAGATTTTTCCTGCTTTTTGAGGTAGTTCTGTAATGTTATGAAATTCCCAGTAGTTTTCATTTTAGAATATTGTTGAGAATTGTTTAGTAGAGATTTTTCCTGCTTTTTGAGGTAGTTCTGTAATGTTATGAAATTCCCTCTCAGAACTGCTTTCACTGTGAGCCATAGATTTTGGATTGTTGTGTGCTCATTTTCCTTTGTTTTCATGTAATTTTTTGTTTCTTCATTGATCTTATTGGTAACTCATTAATTGTTTAATAACATGCTATTTAACTCTATATGTTTGAATATTTTTGAGCTGGTTCTTATTATTCATTTCTAGTTTCATAGCATTGTGATCTGAGAAGATGTGTGATATGATTTAAATCTTCTTGAATTTTTTAATACTTATTTGGTGTCCTAACATGTGGCCTATCTTTTAGGATGTTCCATGTGCACTTGAGAAGAATGTATATTCTGCTGTTCTGAGATGAAATGTTTTGTAAATATCAATTAAATCCATTTGATTTCGTGTGTTGTTTAAGGATGCTGTTTCCTTGTTGACTTTTTATCTAGAAGATCTATCCATTGATGGGAGTGGGTGTTCAATTATCTAACTCTGACTGTGTTGGTGTCAATCTCTCCTTAATGTCCACCAAAAATGTGTGTGTGTGTGTGTATGATCTCTGAAAGCATAATAATCTGGCCACTCAGTGTATATCTTATATAATAAAAGGCTAATATGCAAATTATCTCCTCAACTAGGAGTTCAACCAGCAGGCAGGCCAGCCAACCGCCCATGTCCCTTCCCCCTGGCCAGGCTGGCTGGACCCCATCCATGCACGAATTCATGCACTGGGCCTCCATGCACTGGGCCTCCAATATATATATATATATATATATATATATATATATATATATATATATATACACTGAGTGGCAAGATTATTATGCGTTCAGAGATCATAATAATCTGGCCACTCAGTATATATTGTGCATATATGTTTATAAGGGTATATACTCTTGTTGGACTCATCCTTTAATTATTATGTAACTAGAGGCCTGGTGCATGAAATTTATGCAGAAGGTGGGGTCCCCTTAGCCCAGCCTGCACCCTCTTCAATCTGGGACCCCTTGGGGGATGTCCCCGGGATTGGACCTAAACCAGCAGTTGGACATCCCTCTCACAATCCTGAACCGCTGTTTCCTAATCGCTCACCTGCCTGCCTGCCTGTTTGCTCCTAACTGCCCCCCCCGCCAGCCTGATCACCCCTCACTGCCTCTGCATGCCAGCCTGATCACCTCTAACTAACCCCCCCCCCCGCCGGCCTGGTTGCCCCTAACTGCCCCCCCTGCCAGCCTGGTCGCCCCCAACTGCCTCCCTCTGCTGGCCTGGTTGCCCCTAACTGTCCACCGCTACCAGCCTAGTCACCTCTCACTGCACCCCCTGCCAGCCTAATCATCCCCAACTTCCCCCTCTGCTGGCCTGGTTGCCCCCAACTGCACCCCCGCCCCCGCTGACCTTGTCGCCCCTAACTCCCCCCCCCCCCACTGGCCTGGTCGCCCCACGCAGCCTGCTGTTCAGTCGTTTGGTCATCCCTCTACTAACCCTCCTGCCAGACTGGCTATTCAGTGTAATATGTATTTCGCATATGGCATTTTTCATTTCTGACTGATTATTTTTCATGGATTCTATATCCTTCTTCATGCTGTGATTATTCTCACTAAGTTCCTTGAGCATCCTTATAACCATTACTTGGAACTCTCTAACTGATAAATTGCTTGCCTTCATTTCATTTAGTTCCTTTTCTGAAGTTTCCTCCTGTCCCTTCATTTGGGGCCTGTTTTTTTGTCACCCCATGTTGCCTGTCCCCTTGTATTTGTTTCAGTATTTTAGATACTACTGCTGTGACTCCCAATCTTGGTCAGGTAGCCTTCTGTAGTAGTTGTTCTGTTGCTCCCAGTGGTGCAGTCTCCTTGATCTTCTGAGTTGGGTGCTGTAGGAATGTCTCTTATGTGGTTGTTTGAATTCTCCTGTTGTAATTGAGTCTTGATTTTTCTAATTTTTTTTTTGTGGTTGAGATCGATCCTCAGGCTGGTTGACTATGAGGCACATCCATGGCCATAGTGTGCAATCTGCTATGCAGGTGCAGTCTCATGGTGTTTTGATGGTCTCAGCAGCACAATCATTAACCCTTCAGGCTGGGTATCTATAGCGGTAAACCTTTGTCACCATGTATGAGATGCTGTGCAGGGGCTGCCCTCCAAAGTGGGGTTATTCTGAGCAGGGTCTGGAGCCTGTCGGGATCCACCTTTGGGTGTGCCATTTGTGTATGTAGTTGGGTTGAGCTCTGATGTGGTCTGAGGTCAACCACTGGTTGTGTTGGTTCCGGGTCATTTTTGGTGGGTTTCAGATGTAGGTTGGTTCTGGGTCTTTTGGGGTGAGTCAGATGTTGTATGCAACTGGCCTTGGGCTACCTGTGTGTAGTTACCACTTGGTTCACTGTGTCTGTGTCTGATAGACCTGTGTGTTTATGGGAGGGTCCAGTTTTTGTAAATGTGTTGGCTTCTTTTAGCTTAGTGCTGGGGGAAAATCTGTGGTCAGACCGAGGCTCCCTTGTGTCCACCCCCACCTGTCAACTACTCCGCTTCCCCCTTGAGATTGCCTGGTCTTCCTCCAGAGATTTCTAATGAGAGTCTTTAGGATGGACCCAGGCTAGCCCAGCTCAGGCTAGTGGGCCCCCTGCTTGGAGATTACACAGTTAGACATTCAATGAGGAGAAATTAGTCTCTTCTTCAAAGCCAATCTGCTCAGTCTCTACCAAACTTTCTCAACTCTAGTTCCCCCTAAAGCAGCTTGTTGCAGGTTCAGATTGGATACAGGTTGTAGTCTTCTCTGTAGGAGCAGTTTCAGCCACCTGGGCTCAGAAGGATGCATCAAAAGAATATCTGTTTGCCATGGCTAATCTGAGTGGTTAGAGTATTGGCGATGGACTGAAGAGTTGCAGGTTCAATTCCGGTCAAGGATATGTACCTCTGTTGCAAGCCTGATGTGAACACGTGTGGGAGGCAACCAATCGATGTGCTTCTCTCACGTTGATGTTTCTCTCTGTCTCTTCCTTTCCCTTCGACTCTCTCTGAAAAATCAATGGGAAAAAAACACCCTTGGGTGAGGATTAACAGCAACAACAACAACAAAATGTCTCTGATTGAGGATGTTTCCTTTCTGGCCCAGCAGGCAGGAGTGGGCTAAGCACTTCCTTTCACTATCACTCATTGAATGTCCTGCTCTGAGCTGCTCTCCTGTCCCTTACAGAACTGTGCCAAGTGGGGGTATCTGGGACTGCTCAGGTGTGAAACAGTCTCCTTTTGGGGTGGTGTTTACTGCCTGCAGGTGTGGCAGACTCTGCCTCTCTTTCCTTGGGCTGTTTGGTGGAGCTCAAATGGAGCTTAGATCAGCCTCCCACAATGTAGTACCAGAGCCCAGCACTAGTTCATCTGTCTCCCAGATAGAAGCCTCCCTGGGTGATTCAGTCCAAAAATTCCAACTCTGCATGGAACCTGTGCCCTGACACCACCAGTCCAAGCATGAGGGGTTAGAAAATCAGCCTTGCACAGGACTCTAATCCTTCTGCTCAGCTCTTCTCAGCAAATCAGGTGCTGAAATTCCCAGTTCTGCTCATGCTCCGAACTCTACACAGTGCCGGCCAAAAATCCCAGACTGTGCTGCTTCCCTCCTCTTGCCCCTAAGCCACCAGGACAGAGCAGCCTGAGAGGCTCCACAGAGGTTCTGACCCTGTGCGCCAAAGTGGGAGAATCCTTTCCCTAAGCCAAACAGTTTTTAGTCACTAACTGGGACTCTGCACACTACTTTTCAAGAAAGAAGAGGGTCCCTCAAAGTCATGTCTGAGTGCAACCAGCAGACCCCTCTGCTGGGTCCAAACATGGCAGCACAGCCCTGTTAGAGCCTGAGCAAACTTCTCAGGCTAGCTCTGCTAACAATAGGAGTGCTCCTTCATTGGGAAGGTTTAATCCAAGTTTCCCACGCAGGCAGGATTCCCCTTGTTCCCTCTGCCCAATGCAACGGGATTTTTTTCTCCCAGATTCTGCTGCTCTGGGTTTGGGAACCCCTGGGTGGGATAAGACCCCACACTCTCAGGGGAAGGGAGTTTTGCAGCCGATATCCCTCAGGCCACTCAGCAAAGGCACCTGATGGAGGGGGCCTCCCCCGTTCCTCAACTCCCCTCCTCTTGTCAGTCTCTACATGGTTTCTTCCATGATCCTTAGATGTAATATTTCCAATCAGTTACACTTCACTTGAGTTTTCAAGTTGATTGCGCAGCATTTTGCTGTAAATCTGGTCCCTGGCTGGGAGCAAGGCTTGCAGCCTCCAGCTACTCTGCAGTAATATTGCTCTAGTCCAGTGGTCGGCAAACCACGGCTCGCGAGCCACATGCGGCTCTTTGGCCCCTTGAGTGTGGCTCTTCCACAAAATACCATGGCCTGGGTGAGTCTATTTCGAAGAAGTGGCATTAGAAGAAGTTTAAGTTTAAAAAACTTGTCTCTCAAAAGAAATTTCAATTGTTGTACTGTTGATATTTGGCTCTGTTGACTAATGAGTTTGCCGACCACTGCTCTAGTCTATTGTTTTTCTATTGTCTAGTTCTATTTTATTTATCTCTGGTCTAGCCTTTATTATTTTCCTCCTTCTGCCATCCTTGGATTTATTTTATTTTTATAGTTTCTTCAATAGTAAAGTTACTAGTAGGTTGTTAATTTGATTTTCTAAAATGTGTCTATAGCTATAAATTTCCCCCTTAGCAGTGCCTTTGCTGTTTCCCATAAGTTTTCTTTGATTTTTAATGTTTTTATTGATTTTTTTAGAGATAGAGGAAGGGATAAAGAAACAGAGAGAGAGAGAGAAATATCAATGTGAGAGAGTAGCATTGATCAGTTGCTTCCCGTATGTGCACTAGCTGGGGATAGAACCCATAACCTAGGTATATAGCCTTATTGGGTATCAAACCCCTGACATTTAGGTGCACAGGATGATGCTCCAACCAACTGAGCCACACTGGTCTTGGCTTGGTATGTTTCGTTTTTATTTTAAGTAATCTATAAATATTTTCTTATTTTATTTATGAAGTTAATCCACTGGTAGTTTAATAGTGCATTGTTTAATTTCCACATATTTTTGAAATGTTCAGTTTTACTTTTGTTATTGATTTCTAACTTCATAATTTTGTCATTGGAGAAGATAGTTTGTATTATATCTATCTTATTAAATCTATTGAGACTTAATTTGTCACCTAACATGGTCTATTTTCAAAAAGTTTTCATGTACACTTGAAAAAAAATGTGTATGCTGTCGTTGTGGGTAGAGTGTGCTGTTTATGTCTCATATCTAATTTGTTTATTGTGTTGTTTCAGTCTTCTATTTTATTATTTATCTTGTATCTGGTTGTTCTATCCATTAGAGTAAGGTATTGAAGTCTCCAAATATTTTTGTAGAACTGTCTATTTCTTCCTTCAGTCTGTCAGTGTTTGCTTCATATATTTTTATGGCATCAGATATGTAAGTTATATATTACTTTTATAGATAAAATCTAATCTTAAAAAACACCCTCATTTTTTTTCTTGAATAAAATACTAGAATATGAGATAATTTTTGACCAAGGGCTTAATAGGTCAGCTTTTTGTAGAAATGACTCTAAACACCTGACATTCAATTATTCAGATATCCAGGTATGGCTTTACCCCATCTATAGGTATTCCTATAATCCTCTTCTTACTACTGGTAGTTCCAGAATTTCTATACAGAAATAATCCCTGGGTAGTAATATGGTTGAAGAAGAAAGTTAATGAGCTATAGGATTTTCTTGCAGACATGTTTGCACAGCAAAACACTGTTTTATCTTAGATTTTATGGTACAGAGAAATCAAAATAGCAAGGTTTTGCCCTAGCTGGTTTTGCTCAGTGGATAGAGCATCAGCCTATGGACTGAAAGGTTTGATTCTGGTCAAAGGCACATGCCTGGGTTGCAAGCTCCATCAATCCCCAGTGGGGGCATGTAGGAGGCAGCTGATTAATGATTCTCTCTCATTATTGATGTTACTATCTCTGACATTGTCACAAGATGGCTGCCACAAGATGGCTGCCATAAGATGGCCACCACAAGATGGCCAACAGGGGAGGGCAGTTGTGGGCGATTAGGCTGACAGGGGAGGGCAGTTGGGGGCAATTGGGCTGGCAGGGGAGGGCAGTTGGGGGTTATCAGGCCGGCAGGGGAACAGTTAGGTGTCAATCAGGCCAGTGGGGGAGCAGTTAGGGGGCAATCAGGCAGGCAGGCAGGCGAGCAGTTAGGAGCCAGCATTCCCGGATTGTGAGAGGGATGTCTAACTGCCGGTTTAGGCCCGATCCCTGTGGGACATCCCCTGAGGGGTCCCAGATTGGAGAGGGTGCAGGCTGGACTGACGGACCCTCCCCCCCCCCCCGCCGTGCATGAATTTCATGCACCGGGCCTCTAATAAAGAAATGAAACACATCCATTCCCTTAAAGTGTCTTTAACAGCAGAGATAATATGTATAGAATACTCAGAGAGTATAGAACAAGCTGGCATAACTCTGCTTTGGGAAAGGAGAAAGATAGAGAGGGACTCAGGGAAAGTGCTCTTTCAGCCAAGTCATAAAAGGACTTATAGGAGTTATTCAGGTGGAGAAGAGATGGGTGGGCATCAAGGAAGTAGGACTAGCATGCACTGAGTACTGAAAGAGCATAATATCTCCATGGATTTCCATAAAGTTGTCTAAACGAGGGAGTATGGGGTTTGTGGTACCAGGTTGAGGGTAGAACATATGAGGCAGGGCAAGGTCTAGGTCACAAAGAACTTAATATGCTTTTCTAAGGGAGCTTGTGGTTTATCTTGAAGGTCACTTGTTTTCTTATTTCTTTTAAACTGAAGAACCCTTTCTTCAAATGAATGCTTATGTGAAACCTCAATATCTAAGGCATATCAAAGGAAAATTACTCTGGTAGAAACTCATGGAAGACCACTACACACTGGCCATTCCCTTTGCTTTCCTTATGGCTATTCTTGAGAGGTTTTCATAGTGTTTATTCAGTCTTCACAACAACTTTATGTGATTAGTGTTTTTGTACCCTTATGTCATAGATAAGAAAATCGAAGCACAAAGAGGTTAAATATTTTTCCCATGGTTACACACCCAGTAAATGGCAAGCATATGATTGTGTCCCTTTGGAGATGTACAGGAAGGTGGTGTATATAGAGATCTGGAGCTAAGGAGAGATATTTAATTTGAATATAGGCCAATATACATAGGTACTAATAATGATAATAAAAACTGTTGTGGCATGTAGCTGCAGTTCATTCATCTTTGCTCTCCAATATTCTGTTATGCAAACATTTATTGTATTTACCCATCTATAATATAAAAGTGTAATATGCAAATCTACCAAATGGCCAAACAGCAGAACGACCTTCCGGATGATCTTCCAGATGAAACTGGGGTTGCGAGGGCCGAGGCAGCCAGGCCTGCAAAGGCTTACTCTTGCACAAATTTTTGTGCATTGGGCCTCTAATTCCTCTATAAATAGATATTTGGATTGTTTCTAGTTTTTTTTAAATTATTTTTTATTGATTTTTTTTAGAGGGAGAGGAAAGGAGATGGGGAGAGAGAAATGTCAATGTGAGAGAAACATCGCTCAGTTGCCTTCTACACACTCCCTAACTGGGGATAGAACCCGCAATCTAGGTATGTGCACTGACCAGCATAAGAAGGCTAAAAGCTAATTCTTTCTATAACAGGGCAACACTGTTATTTTGTATTCTTCTTCTAGTCTGAAATGTGATGCTTTGATGGAACTCCATTCTGTGCTAGCAGACAAATCTCACTGTAGGCACATTTAATGGATGAAAAGGCTAAAGCAAAGAGGAAAGATTAATTAGTTTGTCTGAGGTCACTTAACACTACAGACACAGAGACAATGGCAGAGATAGAAACCCAGAAGCACGAAACCGTAATAATATGCCACCCCCTTTAATTAATTTAAACTGTTCAGTCATGTCAGTGTCATGTAAGTAATTTCTATTATTTTTGTCAAATATTTCTTCCATGAAAACTGAATGGTATCTGTATTGTGCAACAGTTGTGGGATCTATGGGCTATTATTTGTTATCCAATTTAATGAAAACATCTGTTTGTTGCTTAGTTCCCCATGAAGCACAGTAACCTCTATTTTGTAAAAACTGCTGTTTGAAGTTTCCACAAGACATAAACAGTCCTTTGTTCTATGAATTAATTCTGCTATTATTGGCTTCTGTATCAAATGTCTGACCTTGTAAGCTGCTCTTTTGCTGTCCTTGCTGTCCCTAGCTACCCCATCCCCATGCCAGGTGTCTTAGTTATTTGTACTCAAGGTTACAGGCTTTCTGGGAGATATCTGCTAAGCATACATAGGGCTCTTTTGAAAACTTGCAAAAGGGAGGAAGCCCCACCCAGACAAAGACATTAGAAAAATATAAAAAGGGAAAGCTTCCTCCATGTCTTTGCTCAGAATTTGAGACATATTCCTCTGAGCTTGCCAGTGTAATAAAGCAGTGTAACTCCATTTCTCTAAGTGTTGCTTGGTTTTTCTCCAGTCTTTTGTAACATCACTGGTCCCCTGACCAAGAAGGACTAACCATGCTGGCATTTTGGCCTCCGGTGAGTGAACCAGGTTTGAGGCCTGGGGACATGGGAGAGGCCTCCGGGAGGTGCGCCCTGCTGATCTTAGCAGAAGTGAACCGGGGGACTCCTGGCACTCCCAGACCTCAACCTAGGACCCGGCTGGCATCTGAAGAGAGTGGACGGACACCTCTGGTCCTGTCAACAGAAACTGTAAGGAAGGGGCCCCAGGCAGTCAGGCCCACTCCGAGAGAGTAGAAGGGGGAGCTTGATCACCTCCCTGGAAGTCATACGAGTTCCTCAGGCAAATTAGTCAGGAATTGGGTGGACTGTTTAAATTCTGAGTGAATGCCTGGTGAAAGTGTGTGAGTGTAGAAGGAAAGGACCTGCCCTTTCCTAACCTTTGTGTGGCTCCACGACCTCGGTTATGGAGTCTGAGTGGGCTCTCACCTGCGGTTCTGCCATTCATTATAAGGCATAACGGTGACTCACCTCCACTTGGAGGTGATCAGGCCCAGGGTTTATACGGGTGCACCTTAGCTAAGACGAATCTAAGCTCCCAAGGGACATGGCCAGGTGAACATCTTAGTGCAGTGGTCAGCAAACTGCGGCTCGTGAGCCACAAGCGGCTTGCGAGCCATGGTTTGCCACTCTGTTGACTAATAAGTTTGCCGGCCACTGTCTTAGTGGATCTGTGAAAACAGGTCACCCCCTCCCTTGTCTGTGTCTTGCCACTGATCATCAATGGGTCAGGACAAAGAAAACCCACTGCCCTTAATTACATGTTGAAAATTTTTTAAAAGGGTTTTAATGGGGATTATGGTATTAAAATGAATCCCAAAACACTGAGGAAATTCTGTGAATTAGAATGGCCAGCCTTCAGGGTCGACTGGCCCTTGGAAGGCTCTTCAGATGAAGGACTGGTCAGGGCGATCTGGAATGTAGTCACAGGAAAGCCTGGACACCTAGATCAGTTTTACTACATAGACAGTTGGTTAGAACTTGCTCAAACCTTGCTGCCTTGGGTCTGGTTCTGCATGTGTAAAAGGGGACAGAGTAAGGTTTTAGTGGCAGGAGAAAAGAAGCAGGTAGGGCATAAGCAAGCAGGAGAAAAGAAGTAGGTCCCTCAGAAGAAATCTCAGCCCCCTATTCTACAGGAACCCCCCGAGGAAGTACCACCAGTTTTACCACCTTCATATGTGCCACAGGCAGCACCAAGTGCTCCCCACTCTGGCCTGGAAGGTCCAGAAAGTCTGGAAACACCACCTCCTTCTGTCTCTCTCCAACCGGACTCTGCAGAGCCAGTTGGGTGGCACTTGCATTTAGCCGACCAAGGGCCCAAACCACAACTGGCACATCAGATGCCTCTCAGGGAGATTCGGGGTGCCCAAGTACTTGGCGAAGATGGGACCTTACAGGAGGGAGGGCTGGTCTATTATTATCAGCCCTTTACCACAAGTGACATCTTGAATTGGAAACATCACACCTCAGCTTATTCTGAAAAACCTCAGGCCATGGTAGACCTCCTAGAAATGATCTTCCAGACCCATAAGCCAACCTGGGTGGACTGAAAGCAGCTCCTTTTTGTGTTCTTTAACTGAGGAGTGCATGAGAATAGTAACTGAGGCTTGGAAGTGGCTCCAGACGCAGGCCCCGGCAGGGGTATTAGATACAGACAGATGGGCAAAGGAGGCCTTCCCTGATGAGGGACCCAATTGGTCGCTGAACTCAGAAGACGGAAGGACCAGGCTAGAAAGTTATCAGCTGGCTTTCCTCCAGGGGGTCAGGGCCGGGGCCAAGAAGCCCACCAATATGGCTAAAATATCCGAAGTCTTCCAGAAGCCTGATGAAAGTCCAGCGGCTTTCTAGGAGAGACTATATGAGGCATACCGGATCTATACCCCCTTTAACCCTGAGGCCCCAGAAATTCAAACCATGGTAAATGCCACCTTTGTAGGCCAAGCCCAGCCTGATATCAGGAGAAAATTATAGAAGCTGGAAGGATTTGCAAGAAAAAAACAAAACAAAACCGCTACTGAGCTGCTAGAGATAGCAAACAAGGTTTTCATTAACCAAGACAGGGCAGCAAGAAAGGAGGAAGAAAAGAGAATACAAAGAAGAGCCAATATAATAGCAGCAGTTTTTAGAAGTTCGGGCTCCCAGACAGATGAGAAAAGGAAGCAAGAAGACAGATCAGGGAGGAAAGGAAGAGCAAGCCTGAGATGAGACCAGTGTGCCTATTGTAAGGAAACAGGACACTGGAAAAATGAATGTCCCAAATGTCAAAGTAAGAAGATAGGGCCCCCTTTTCTGCCTAGTCTCTATCAACCAGAACCACCTGAAGCAGACCTTATTGGGCTGACGGCAGCTGACTCGGATTAGGACAGAGTGGGCTCTTTTCAGCTGGGCCCCCATGAGCCCATGGTCAGAATGAAAATTGGGGGCCAGACTGTGGACTTTATGGTTGATACGGGAGCTGAGCACTCAGTAGTTACACAGAAAGAAGTGCCTCTCTCAGGAAAGGAGGTCACCATTATTGGAGCTACTGGGGACCAGACCCGTATACTATTCTGCCAGCCTTGCTGATGCCAACTTGGCAGCCACCAAGTAATTCATGAATTCCTGTACTTGCCAGGTTGTCCAGTACCTCTGATGGGTAGATAGCTTTTAGCCAAACTGGGGGCAGAGATCACCTTTGCCCCAGATGGCTCAGCACAGCTGCGCCTAGCTGAGGAGACTTCTCCAATGATTCTGTCCGTAGCAGTGCCCAGGGAGGAAAAATGGATATTTTATACCCCTCAGTCAAAGAAATATGACTACAGTCTCTCATAGAAAGCCGCTGGACTTTCATGACCTTTAGAGCCTGAATTAGAGGAAGAATTTCCACTGGTCTGGGCAGAAGGAAATCCCCCTGGCCTGGCCAAAGACCATGCCCTGATACTAATTGACTTAAAGCCTGGAGCACAGCCTGTCAAAATCCACTAATATCCAATTCCAAGGGAAGCATGCCTAGGAATCCAGGTCCACTTAGACCAGCTGCTTCAGTGGGGTTTCTTAAATGATGCCAGTCACCATGGAAGACTCCTCTCTTGCCTGTCAAAAAGCCTGGGACTAATGACTAGGGCCCGGTGCAAGACCTGCGGGCTGTTAATGAGACTATTATAACCTTGCATTCGGTGCTGCCAAACCCCTACACACTTCTAGGATTCATTTCATCAGAGGCGGAATGGTTTACATGTCTAGATCTGAAAGATGCCTTTTTCTGCCTCCAGTTATCCCCCTCCAGTCAGCCCCTTTTCGCTTTTGAGTGGGAAAACCCAACTATGGCGGCCAAGGAGCAGTTCTCCTGGACCAGACTGCCACAAGGGTTCAAGAACTCCACTACTCTTTTTAGTGGAGCACTAGCATCTGATCTAAGTTCCCAGGACAGGACTTAGGGTGTGTTCTACTTCAATATGTAGACGAAATCCTATTGGCTAGCTCCACGCGAGCTCAGTGCTAGGAAGGAACACGAGCCCTTCTGAGACTATTAACTGAAACAGGTTATCGGGTGTCTAAGAAAAAGGCACAGATTTGTCAGAAAGAAATCAAGTATCTAGGCTTCTGAATCACCCAAGGGAAATTAAGGCTAGGGACTGGAAGAAAGCAGGCAGTATGTGCCATCCCAGTCCCTAGCATCTGGCAGCAGATTTGGGAATTCCTGGGAGCAACAGGGATCCCAGGGTTTTCAGACCTGGCTAGGCCTCTCTATGAAGCTTTAAAAGGGGACTAGAAGTCATCCATTGACTGGGGTCCCAAGCAGGAGAAAGCCTTCATCACCATAAAGGCAAACCTCACTGAGGCCCCAGCACTAGGGCTACCAGATGTGACATGGGAATTTAACCTCTTCATTCACGAGAACAGTGGGGTAGCCCTAGGAATTATAACCCAGGAGTTTGGACCCTTGCAAAGACCAGTAGCCTATCTCTGCAAGCAGATCGACCCAGTTGCCTCCAGTGGCCCCCGTGTCTCAGGGCCCTTGCAGCCATGGCATTATTAGTCAAAGAAGAAGATAAGCTTACCCTGGGACAAAACTTAAATGTAAAAGTACCTCATTCTGTTGTTACCTTAATGGAAGCTAAGGGGCAGCACTGGCTGACTCATGCTCGGATGACCCAGTATCAGGGGCTTTTATGTGAAAATCCACGGGTACGACTAGAAGCAGTGAGAACTCTTAACACTGCCACATTTCTACCTGTTGCTGAGGGAGCCACAGAGCATGATTGCCTAGAAGTCCTAGAGGAGGTTTACTCCAGCCGACCTGATCTAACGGACAGGCCCCTACAGAACCCAGACCTAAAATTGTTCATTGATGGCAGTAGCTTCTTAGATGAAGGAAAAAGATGAGCTGGATATGCATTGGTATCAAACTTTGAGACAATTGAGGCACAGGCCCTGCCTGAAGGATGGTCAGCGCAGAGGCTAGAACTTCGGGCCCTTGCCAGAGCCCTAGAACTCAGTAAGGATAAGTGTGCCAACATCTACACTGATTCACACTATGCCTTCACTACCCTGTATATTCATTGGGCTATATAAAAGGAAAGCTGGCTCCTGATGGCTGGAGGAAAATGAATAAAAAATCAGAATGAGATCTTAAAGTTACTAGAAGCAGTCTGGGAACCCAAGGAAATAGCTGTCATCCATTGCAAAGATCACCAGAAAGGGAAAGACTCAGTGTCAGAAGGAAACCAATGTGCTGATGCCACAGCCAAGCTGGCTGCTAAAGAACAAGTAGTACCAACACGGATCATGTTGGCCCCCGAATTACCTGAACCTCCAAAATACACTCCTCAGGAGGAGGAATGGGCCCAGCAAGAAGGGGGCAAGAGAATGAAGAAAGGTTGGTGGATACTCTCAGATCATAGGGTCTATGGCCCAGAACAGTTAGCCCACAAGGTAGTCCTCCAGCAGCATGAACTTACTCATTTAGGAAAGACTGCCCTAGAAGCTTTGTTAGGCAGATACTACCTAATTGCTCATCTTCCCTCCTTGTGTGTCTCGGTCTCTCAGCGTTGCCTCCTCTATGCACAGAACAATGCCAAACAGGGTCCTGTAGGACTGATAGGAGTTCAGTGCTGCGGGAAAGCTCCCTTTGAGGACTTAGAAGTAGATTTTACAGAAATAGGGACTAGCAGAGGAAATAAATACCTGCTAGTCTTTATTTGCACCTTTTCAGGATGGGTTGAGGCATATCCCACTCGCACGGAAAAAGCAAGAGAAGTCACTAAGGCATTGCTGAAGGACATAATTCCATGGTATGGAATGCCTCTGACCATAGGGTCTGATAATGGCTCAGCCTTTGTAGCAGAAATAGTACAACAGGTAGCCAAGGCTTTAAGAATTAGATGGAACCTACATACAGCTCACAGGCCTCAGAGTTCAGGGAAAGTAGAGCACATGAACCGGACTGACTCTAAAGCAGGCTATGGCTAAGCTATGCCAAGAGACAACCTTACCCTGGACAGATATCTTGCCTCTTGTACTCCTGCGGATACGCTGTGCCCTGAGGGCCAGGGTAGGTTTCTCTCCCTTTGAAATTCTATATGGCAGACCCCCTCCCTTAATTTGGCCAAAGGGAGATTTGGGGAAAACAGGAAACTTGCAAATCCAGAAGTAACTACAAGGACTTGGAAAAACTGTCTTTGAGGTCCACAGATGGGTTACTGATCGGTTACCCATCTCTCTGGGAACAGTTGTATATCCTTATAAACCTGGAGACCAGGTTTGGGTAAAAGACTGGAAAAAGGAGCCCCTTAAGCCAAATTGGAAGGGATCCTATGCAGTCATACTAACCACTCCCACAGCTCTCAAGGTTGCAGGACTGAACACCTGGATCCACCACTCCCGGGTGAAAGCAGCCCACCAGCTGAGTGACGCCCAGCCTGAGTGGAAGGTGACCCCAGATCTTGAGAATCCCCTCTGGCTGTGCCTCAGCAAGGAAATGAAGGCCTCATCATGAATTGCTGGACCGCTCCCTGTCATGCCATCCTTGGCTACATTTGCTTTGCAGAAATAGTTATAATACAACCAAATGCACCTGGGTGCCAGAACAGAGACCGTAAATTTCTTCATTGTTATTATTATCATGTTAATTGTTGACTGTTAACTATCCTGTACCCACCTAAATAAAACAAGTATGTGTCTATTATTTTACTTTTTATCCAATTCCAGAGGTTCCCCCACCTTTGCTTTCTCCCGCCTCCCTAATCTATCACCAATGGATTTCATGTAACCCACTTACGTCTTCTCCTTTGATGTAATGTATAAAAGAAGGTGAAAAACCACCATTCTCTGAGCATTATTTCAATCCATTGAGATTCTGCTTCCCAGCAATTGTCCACAGTTTGGCTCAAATAAACTCACAAAAATTCTTTACAGGTTTGAATGTTTTTACGTTAACAATCTAAATAGGCACTTCTCGAAAGTGGACATACCGAAGGCCAAGAGGCATATGAAAAAATGCTCAAAGTCATTGATCATCCGAGAGATGCAATTCAAAACAATAATGAGGTATCACCTCACACCAGTCAGAATGGCTATCATCAACAAATCAACAAACAACAAGTGCTGGTGAGAATGTAGGGAAAAGGGAACCCTTGTACACTGCTGGTGGGAATGCGGACTGGTGCAGCAAATGTGGAAAACAATATGGAGTTTCCTCAAAAAATTAAAAATGGCACTCCCATTTGACCCAGTAATCTTGCTTCTAGGAATATATCTCAAGAAATCAGAAACATCAATCAGAAAGAATATATGCACCTCTATGTTCATAGCAGTGCAATTTACAATAGCTACGATTTGGAAACAACCTATGTGGACATCAGCAGATGAGTGGATTAAAAAACAGTGGTCCATCTATACAATGGAATCTATGCTGCTGTAAAAAGAAAGAACTCTTACCATTTGCAACAGCATGGATGGAGCTGGAGAGCATTATGCTAAGTGAAATAAGCCAGTGAGAGAAAGATAAGTATCACATGATTTTACTCATTTATGGAATATAATGAACAACATAAACTGATGAACAAAAATAGATCCAGAGACATTGAAGCATGGAACAGACTCAACCTCAGAGGGAAGTCAGGGGAGGTTGTGTGTGGTGGGGGAAGGCTTAAGAGTTCAACCAAAGAACTTGTATGCATGTAAGCATAACCAAATGGGCACAGTAAATAGGGGGTGAAGGCCTGGGCTGGTGGGCAGGGGGCGGGCTGGGAGAGGACACTGGGGGAAAAGGGGACATATGTAATACTTTCAACAAAAATAATTTAAAAAATAAATAAAAATAAATGTAGATAAATTAAAACAAAAAAAATGAGTGGCCCCCTAGAAAGTCATTCAAACGCACACTTTTAAAATAACACTATGTAGTTCTTTTAACTACATAACAAAACATATATATATATATATATATATATATATATCCACCAAATAACAAAAAACAAAACAAAACAAATTTGAAAATCAATAATTTTACCTGATTACTCAAACCCACCTCCTGGTCTAACTTCCCAGTCTCCAAGGTTTTTTATAATTTGGCCTAAGGCTATGTTTTTCTGGTTCATCTCTTGTTACAGCCCTTTCTCCAGCAATACAATACTTCTTGCCTTTTCCCAGGATGCTTTGTAATCCCTCTGCTTTTGTGCTTTTATTTGTTTTTGCCAAGAATGCTCTTAGCCCAGCCGTGGGCAAACTACGGCCCAAGGGCTGGATCCGGCCCGTTCGGCTGTTCTATCCGGCCCGTGGAGCCGAAGAGCGGAGGGTTCTCTTGCTCTCCCCTCTGCTCCTTTACTTTGAATTTACATTAGTTCACACAAACACTCCATCCATGCTTTTGTTCCGGCCCTCCGGTGCAGTTTAAGAACCCATTGTGGCCCTCGAGTCAAAAATTTTGCCCACCCCTGTCTTAGCCTCTTTCTGCTGCTCAACACTTACTCATGTTTCAAGTTTTCAATAAAATAAAACTTCTCCTCTGAAGCCTTCATTTAAAAAAAATTAAACATCCCTTTTCAGTAAAGGATCCCATCATGTTCTTTGCATTATTTTATTGATACAATTTAATTGTATTTTTAAAGTATGCTTTTTTACTCCATTTAATGGGTTATGAATAGATTCAATATATTGGTACCCAGCTTTAAAAACAAAAACACAAGAAATAGAATAGAATGAAAAAAAACAGGGTCCATAACATATGGTAAGTGTAAGTATTATTTTATAAAACTTCTGTTTCAATGATATACAAATGTATGTGTTTACTGGACCACAATATAAAATATATATTTTTACTATGAGTTGCATTAAAAATAGTTTGACAAATATATTAGTATGTTAAATTATTTTTCATATGGCTATCTACACTAATAAAAGAGAACCATGTAAATTGACTGTCCCTCCACTACGCCCATCAGCCAATCAGAGCTAGTATGCAAATTAACCCAACAAAGATAATAGTTAATTTGCATACACAGGCACGGAGCGAAGACTGAAGACAGCGTAGAAGGAAGCCAAGTGCTGCAGAAGGGAGCAAAGCTGTGGAGAAGGGAGCAAGGCAGTGGAGACGGGAGGGAAGTGAGGCAGCAGAGAAGGAGGCGAAGCTCCGGCTGCAGGAAGTCCTATTCTTGCAGGAATCTTCCTGCAATGGGCCTCTCGCGTCCTCTAATAAAATGTGAAGACATTGAGAGGCTAAAGCATCATATTCATTATTGTATTCCCCCACAATAGAGTCTAGTCAGTGGAAGGCTTGAAACACAGTGCTTTTAAAAAGTTGATGGTATTCAGGCAGAGATTAATCAAAGAATTTATATGCATAATCCATGGACACAGACAATAGTGTGATGAAGGCCTGGGGTGGAGTGGAAACTGAGTGGAATGGGGCAATGGGAGAAAAATGGGGGACATATGTAATGCTGTCAACAATAAGGATAAATTTTAAAAATTGAATGAGGCAAATGAGTGCTAGTAAAAGATCCCAAGAAAACAGATGCCGCAATCTTCACAGTGGGGTTCAAAATCTGAAGGAGGGGCCAATGCACAAATGAAAATGCTATACAAGAAATACTAATTTAGAAGGCATTGGAGGCCAGGTGGAGACCTCTTTCTTGAAGAGGCATACCCGAGACTGGGTCCCATCTGCTTTTTATTCAGTTTTAGATACACATCTTGCCCTCTAGCAATGCATACAGGCATATCAAAGTTTGGTAAACAGTAAAAAAGATTACCATGTCATGTTAGGGAATTGCCTTAAGCCACCACTATCTCAACAATTGGTGCTTAGTGTCAGCCCTGCTAATGCCCAAGGTCCATTGGCCTTCTGCATTCCTTGGTGCACTGGTAGTATTGGCAAGTGACGGATTCCTGAAATGGAAACACCAATCAGAAAGGATATATGCAACCCTATGTTCATAGAAGCACAATTTACAATAGCTAAGATTTGGAAACAGCCTAAGTGCCCATCAGCAGATGAGTGGGTTATAAAACTGTGGTACATCTACACAATGGAATACTACGCTGCTGTAAAAAAGAAGGAATTCTTACCATTTACAACAGCATGGGTGAAACTGGAAAGCATTATGCTAAGTGAAATAAGCCAGTCAGAGAAAGATAAATATCACATGATCTCACTCATTTGTAAAATATAATGAACAACATAAACTGATGAACAAAAATAGAACCAGAGTCATAAAAGCATCGAACATACTGTCCAAGTTATGAGGGAAGGTAGGTGGTGAGGGGGTAAGAGATCAACCAAAGGACTTGTATGCATGCATATGAGCATAACCAATGGACACAGACAGTAGCGGGGTGAGGGCATGTGCTGGGGGGTGGGAGTGGACGGGGAGAGGTCAATGGGGGAAAAAGGAGAGTCATGTAATATTTTAAACAATAAAGAATTTAAATTAAAAAAAGAATATGGCTGAGCAAAGTTAACAGAAATAGTACTACAACCAGGTCCCCTGACTTTTTAAATTAAATGTTCCTTATTAAAGACTGTAGCAAAATTGAGGGCCCTATCTGGGTGACACCGGTTACACTGTCTCAGCCAAATCCAACCTTCATGAAACTGTGCTCAATGAATGGTGTCACTATCAGTCGTTGCCCAAGCCAGATATCTCAGTCTTTCTTCACTATATCTCTCTATTGATGTACTCACAAGTCCTTACTAGACACAATTGTTCACCAAATCATATAGAATGCATCTTAGCAATGGCTCTCAGACTTGACTTCTTCTGTTTACCTGGACTACTGCTTCAGCCTCCTACATGGCTCATCTCACCCTCAGTCTCTTTGCCACTTGTCCCCTGAGTGGACAGCATTAAAAACAAGTTTTTTTTTTCTTCTTGTTTTTTTTTTTAAATAAATCTTTATTCAGATTATTACAATTATTTCTCCTTTTTCCCCCCATAGCTCCCCTCCACCCATTTCCCACCCCACCTTCTGCCCTTACCTCCCCACCACTGTCCTCATCCATAGGTGTATGATTTTTGTCCAGTCTCTTCATGAACCCCCCATACCCCTTTCCCCCTGAGAATTATCAGTCCACTCCCTTTCTATGCCCCTGATTCTATTATATTCACCAGATTATTCTGTCCCTCAGGTTTTTAATTCACTTGATTTTTAGGTTCACTTGTTGATAGATATGTATTTGTTGTTCATAATTTTTCTCTTTACTTTTTTCTTCTTCCTCTTCTTTAAGAATACCTTTCAGCATTTCATATAATACTGGTTTGGTGGTGATGAACTCCTTTAGCTTTTTCTTGTCTGTGAAACTCTTTATCTGCCCTTCAATTCTGAATGATAGCTTTGCTGGGTAGAGTAATCTTGGTGGTAGGTTCTTGCTATTCATCACATTGAAAATTTCTTGACACTCCCGTCTGGCCTGCATAGTTTCTGTTGAAAAGTCAGCTGACAGTCATATGGGTGCTCCCTTGTAGGTAACTAACTGTTTTTCTCTTGCTGCTTTTAATATTCTCTCTTTGTCTTTTGCTCTTGGCATTTTAATTATGATGTGTCTTGGTGTTGTCCTCTTTGGATTCCTTTTGTTTGGGGTTCTGTGGGCTTCCTGGACTTGTAAGTCTATTTCTTTCACCAGGTGGGGGAAGTTTTCGGTCATTATTTCTTCAAATAGGTTTTCAGTATCTTGCTCTCTCTCTTCTTCTGGCACCCCCATAATTCTGATGTTGGTATGCTTGAAGTTGTCCCAGAGTCTTCTTACATTATCTTCAACTTTTTGGATTTTTTTTTTTGCTTTTTGCTTTTTCGGTTGAGTGTTTTTTGCTTCTTTGTAATTCAATTCTTTGACTTGATTTTTGTGTTCCTCTTGTCTGTTTTTGGGTCTCTGTATAATATTTTTTATTTCAGTCAGTGTATGTTTAATTTCTAGTTGGTCCTTTTTCTTATCTTCAAGGGTCTCGTTATATTTATCGGCCTTTTCTAGGATATTCTTAAAAAGCCTTATAACTGTGGTTTTGAATTCTATATCCAGTCGTTTGTTTTCCTCCATTTCTTTCGTTTGTGATATGATTCTTTGACGCCGCATTTTCACTGCTTCCCTGAGTTGGTAAGGTAGATTTGTGTGCTAGGTTTCCAATATTGCCCAGTGGGTCTGCCTCCCCAGTTAACCTGAGGTGGACACTCTTGGTGCACCCCTTTGTGGACTGTGTGTACAGCCTTGTTGTAATTAAGTCTTTATTGTTGTTGGTATCACTGGGAAGAATTGACCTCCAGGCCAGTTGGCTGTAGGGATCAGCTGTGTCTATGCTGGGAGAAGTTCGGTGCTGGAGACAGCCTTATAGGATTAGACTTGCCTAATTGCAATAGCCTCTGTGCTCAGCTTGGATGGGATGGAGTCTCAGTCTTGGCTTCCCGTCAGCCTTTCCCTTGCGCGCACGTGCGTGCCTTCAGACCTCTGCCTTCCCGGCTCCCGAGTGTCCGCCCGAGAGTCCAGACTCCCCCCACAAGAGCGTGGGTCCCCAGGGGCTTGCCTGGAACTGGGGTTCACTGCAGTCAGAACTGGGGCTCAGTGCATTCAGGAGCCTGACTCCCTTCCACTAGTGAAAGCCTGTGGCAACCTCCGCAGCCTTTGTGCGCACTGGCGCGCGCGCAACCTTTCAGTCCTCCGCCTTCCCCAGCTCCCAAGTCTCCGCCTGAGAGTCCAGACTCCCCCCCGTAAGAGCGTGGGTCCCCAGGGGCTCGCCCGGAACTGGGGTTCAGTGCAGTCAGAACTGGGGTTCAGTGCGGTCGGGGGCTTCCTTCCCCCTTCTGCCAGAGAAAGTCCGCCAGGCTCTCAGCCGCCCTTCCTCTCTGCGTGCACAAAGACCCTTTGCCATACCTCCAATTCTCTGTGAGCTTTTCTCCTTCCTTCTAGTTGTAGAATTTTCACTCAGCCAGCTTTCCTGTGGTTCTGGATGGTGTCCGTTTTGTCTTTTAGTTGTAGTTTTGAAATTGTTGTGCGAGGCAGCAGTTTAGGTGTTTACCTATGCCGCCATCTTGGTTTCTCCGCCCAAGTTGTTGTTTTTTATTCACTTGCTTTAAATTTTCCATTGTTTTGTCAAGGTTGGCTCCATCCCAGTCTGTCAGCTTTTTCCCACCCCACCCCTTATTTACACTTCCTGTCCTCTGGTCCTAGCTGGGTAGGGATGGGGGAAGTGTTTTTAAGAAAAAACAATGTCTGTCCCATTATCAGAGATTCTAACATAATTAGTCTAGGATGGGGTCTGGACAGCAATGTAGTTGAAAATCTCCTTAGATGGTTCTAATGTGCACCCAGGTTTCAGAACCACCTGTCTATCCTCCAACTTCTGACATTTCCCTGATGTGCCTTGACATTTCAGGGCTCTATACTTTTGCATATACTGTTTCCTTTTCCTAATAAATGTCTTTTTATTACATGGTCTTCAAGCCCCAAAGAAAAGTCACGAGAGTCCCCTTTTCTCCACATCATAACTGATTTGAAACTTTTCTTGAATTCCTTAGGCAGCATTTTGTTCATTTCTCTGTTTTAGCAGTGATCACATGGTAACATTTAATTTATTCTCTTTCTTTCCAAAAAAATTCAGACTCACCACATTGTCTTGTCATGATTGGTTTACAAGCCTACGTTAAGGAATCAGTTGCTATTACAAGAACCGATTTTTTAAATTTATTAAATTATAGTTTACATTCAATATTATTTTATATTTGTTTCAGGTGTACAGCATAGTGGTTAGACAAGCATATACTTTACAAAGTGATCCCTTGCTATTTCTAATACCCACTTGGCACCATACCTAATTATTACAATACTAGTGTTACAGAAAACCGAAGAAGAACAAAGCAATACTTAGAGAGATGGAGTTACATTTATTACATGCGGGTCCAGAGGAAAATGTCTCTCAAATTCTGGGCCCCAACATGCAGGAATTTTCCCTATTTATATGTTTTTACCTTCTTTGTCTCCCAAATATGGGGTGTTTCTGGCCCCTTTTGCAAGTTCTTAAAGAGCCTGTATGTGCTGGGGCCTTGAGACCTCAACCAGAGGCCTGGCCTGGTGCCAGCACTGATAACCTTGTCTGGGGAAGGTTTAATGGCCTCTCTGAAGTGGGAGTAGCCTTAGCAAGCAAGAATTTACAGAAGCCAAATAGCAGGGTTAACATTTCAAACAGCAGTATTTATATAAGATGGATGCTTCATTCCCCACTGGTTTTATGTACATGAGTCAAATCATTGACTCTTAGTCATTGTAGTTATATTTACCCCTGAGGACTATAATCTTAATTTTCTGCCTAATAAAGTTAGTGGGCCTGCTTATAAGATAAGGGCCCGGAATGAGGGCCAGGAGTAATCTTTAGAGAGTCTGAAGAGTCCTGGACTCTCAGTTTTTCCTGGGCTGTCTTAAGCCAGTGTGATGAAGCCACATTGGGATTCCATTGACCTTGACTTCCGTGGAGATGGTCCTTTCCAGGTAGGAGTCAGTCCTTGAGTGGCAAATTTCTTTACCCAAACAGAGTCACCAGGGTGGAAGGGATGAACCAGATCAGAAGTTGGAACAGGCAGAGCATCTCAGATGTGCTTCTGGATTGCTTCCTGGGTAGACTGTAAAGCCTGTAAGAACTTGAATAAAGACTGGTTATGGATTTTAGCTTTTTCTAGATCGGGTAGGTCAGGATCTGGAAGAGTCACTAGAATCTGTAGAGGCCCCACTGGTTTTAGGGCAGCCTCCTGGGCAGCTTCATCTGTGGCCCAGTTCCCTCTTGCTTTTGTGGAGAACCCTTACCTTGTTGTAAATGCGTACCTGCTATCAGTATACATTGTTACTGATTTTTCTTTTGTCTACTAGAGAGCCTGAAACTGGGTGACTCAAGTGTTTGACATCCAGTGCTCTAGTGTGTTCTGGAGTAAAGCCTCAACCTCATGTGGGGCAGTTAGGATTAGTTACTGCCCTAGGGTTAACTTATTTGCTTTTTTAATAAGCATAGCTGTGGCTGCTACCGCCCAGAGGCAAGTAGGTCACCCAAATGCAAAGGGGTCAAGTCTTTTGGACAAATAGGCTACCAGCCTTTTCTAGGGGCTGAGACATTGGTGAGTACCTCTTTGCCTATGGCCCTTGTCTCACATACATAGAGGTAGAAAGACTTAGTTACATCCTGTAGCTCTAGTTGGCCCATAGTCCCTGCTCTGCTCATGTCTGTCTAACTGCCTAATATATTACCTCAAGGATTCTGGCTCTGAATTCTTTTAGGGAAAATGCACGTTGAATTTCTTCTGTAGCTGCTTCGTGCGGAGGAGGGACGGAGTTTTCTCTCAGAGCCAAGAGATCCTTGCTGTCTGTCACAGGGACAATGAGGCCTGGGCCCAGAAGGAGGTGGGCTTGTGACCTGGCAGAGACAAACTGTAACAAATGGTCCAGTGGAAGGGAAAGAAAACATTTCAGTTTTAATGACCTCTATTGAAATAGAATTTTTCTCCTCAAAATTACCTCTGTTTATCAAAAGAGCCAGATAAAGACTAATTTACCTATTGTATTTAATTTGGCCTGATTGTTAGCATAAACACAACAAGAATGGTAACTGACTACCTTTGCCGGAATTTCATGATTGAATCTTATTGTGCCCCATAGGGCCAGGAAGCCAAGCCATCCAGCTGCCATCAGGCCTGCCTGTAGTATCTGCTGAGTTAGGTGAATCCCTCACCTGCAGCCACTCCACCTGGGCCCACGCCCTAGGTTTTAAGGCCCATCTCAGTAGCCCTCCTACTCGTCACAGCCTAGAGTGTGTGGGGTTCCGCAGGGATGCAGAGTCATCCTTATTGCTCCCCTTCTACTCTGACCAACCACCAGTGATGGTAGGGCATGGGCCTGACTCTCCAGCGCCAGCCATTTTCAGGGCTCCCAAGCAGGATACCAGGCTTTTCCTCGGCATTCTTATTGGCTTCAAGTCTTCAGAGTTCAGACAGGGCTCTTTAAAACATGACACTCCAGTCAAAGTTTCTGGTCAATAAAACCACTATTAGAAACCGGTCTTATTGAATTTATGCAGAGAAATGTATTGCCATGATTTATTAAGCATTGCCAAATTTCAAAGGAATTATATAAGGAGAAAAATATACTGACCTGCTTTAAGATCTTCTGATTTTCCTTGTCAGTCCTTTCTATGGATTCTTCAGAGTAATATAACTGTCTTCAAATGACAAGGAGAAATTCAAAATGTGTCTGTATTGAAGTAGACAATTATAGATGTCCTAATAGTAGGGTTCCCCCTACTTAACTTGTCCTTAAAATTTCATATGGTCTCTGGGAGGGGTGACATGCCCTCTGAGAAAGGACTAAGGGAGCTTTATTGCTTTACAGGGTCTCCTATGTCACAGGACCTCACAGGGTCTGTAATTTCTGTAACAAAGGGCTGGTACTCACTACTTCCCTCTGTTCCAAACAGGCCTTCCCCAGTTTCCTAAAGTTGAGGTTTGTGCCACCCCTGACATGGGCATGGTCACACAGGCCTGCAAGACAGTAACATTGGCACTATGGCCACCTTAAGTAGCCAAATCTTCTGCTACCATATATGACATATGGTAGGGCTATACAAATATCTTAGGGAGGTGACTAAAGTCTATTCTTGACCTTCCTACACAAAGCAAAATTGTCCTTGTCTTTCTGGAGTCATGTCCATGAAGTCGCCCCTTCCTCCCAGCCCCTCCCTGCCCCCACCAGGTCTTCACTACCCTATTAGCACATTTAGAAATATATATATATTTCTAAATATATATATATATATATATATTGATTTCCGAGAGAAAAGGAGAATGAGAGAGATAGAAAGATTTCTTGGGAACTGAAAGCCTGGAAGGCCTCCTGAAAGAAAAGATCTTTAATCCAGTTACAGATGCTATTAGAATCGGGGGTCCATAGATAGTTAATAATAACTTCAGCCTTAATTCCACCACAGGTGGCTCACGTTGGATTATGATATCACAGGCAGGGACAGGGCCTGTGAATCTCTTCACCCTTCGGTGCTGTAAGCCCTGCCCCTGGAAGTCTCTGATCACCAAAAGAGATAAGAAAGCCATAAATAAAAGTTCTTTGTTCTTTGAAATGTCATAAATTTATACCTTTAAATTAACCTTAGGACTTTAAAATTTCAATTTAATACAGCAATTTCACAAATCAGAGCAAACTGAAACCCTTACTTATACAAAATTAGAGAGAAATTTTTATTAGCTAAGTGGGCTGATTCCCTCCCACTGTGATAGAGAGCAAACATCTCTGAGAAAAATAACTCAGCAGCGCTGCTTAAGACGTTTGTAGACCATTACAGGTTCAGCCTTTAATAAATAAAACATTTTAGCCAGATGAATCAACAGAAATGCAGAATAAATCAAAGTAGCTTTCGCTTCACACAGACCAGTTAATGAGCAGATAATTATGCCAAGACAGACAAACATCCATACTCACACTCTCTCAGTAGACTAGCCCAAACTGGAGCTGAGCAGATAAACGAAACAATGCCCAACTCCCCAGATGGGCATGAGGGGACTCCCGGCACCCATGCCCCAGAACAGAATTCTCAACCAACGTCTTGGTGAGAACCTACCGGAGGAGTTAAGACTGCGTCCAGTCCCCCTTCTCGGTAGCAAATTGGCTAGTCCCACACAAACAAACAGCAGAGTGAATTCATAATTCCTTAATGGAATCTGAATTCATTCACCTCCAGAGTCCCACATTTATATACTAGCTAGTCTGAGTTTTTGACTTCTACCAGATATTTACCCAGAGATTAAACAGTCACCTGATTCCTGACTCCTGATTAATTTGCCTGAGGAAGCTGTATGGCTTCCGGGGAGGTGATCAAGCTCCCCGTTCCACTCACTTGGAGTGGGCTGAACTGATGGGGCCCCTACCTTACAGATTCTGTCGACAGGTCCAGAAGCGTCTGTCCACTCTCTCCAGATGCGGCCCAGGTCCTGGGCTGAGGTCCAGGAACGCCCGGAGTCCCCCAGTTCCATTCTGCTAAATCAGCAGAGCGGCACCTCCCAGAGGCCTATCCGGCTCCCCGGGCCCCAAACCCGGCCCATTCACCCGAGGCCAAAAAGGCCAAGCACAGTTGTTCCTCAGTTCAGGGAACCAATAATGTTACAGAAAACTGAAGAAGACCAAAGCAATACTTAGAGAGATGGAGTTACATTTATTGTGCGTGGGTCCAGAGGAAAATGTCTCTCAAATTCTGGGCCCCAACATGCAGGAATTTTCCCTATTTATATGTTTTTACCTTCTTTGTCTCCCAAATATGGGGTGTTTCTGGCCCCTTTTGCAAGTTCTTAAAGAGCCTGTATGTGCTGGGGCCTTGAGACCTCAACCAGAGGCCTGGCCTGGCGCCAGCACTGATAACCTTGTCTGGGGAAGGTTTAATGGCCTCTCTGAAATGGGAGTAGCCTTAGCAAGCAAGAATTTACAGAAGCCAAATAGCAGGGTTAAAATTTCAAACAGCAGTATTTATATAAGATGGATGCTTCACTAGAGGCCCGGTGCACGAAATTCGTGCACAGGAGGGGGTATCCCTCGGCCCGGCCTGCACCCTCTCCAATCTGGGACCCCTTGGGAGAAATCCGACTGCCAGTTTAGGCCCGATCCCTGTGGAATTGGGCCTAAACCAGCAGTCAGACATTCCTCTCACAATCCGGGACTGCTGGCTCCTAATCACTCACCTGCCTGTCTGCCTGATTGCCCCCTAACTGCTCCCCTGCCAGCCTGATTGATGCCTAACTGCTCCCCGGCTAGCCTGATCACCCCCAACTGCCCTCCCCTGCCAGCCTGATGGCCCCCAACTGCCCTCCTCTGCCATCTTGGTTGCCCACTGCAAGTGCCCCTCATTGGGCTGCCAGTTGTGGGTGCCCCAAGTAGGGCTGCCAGTTGCGAGTGTCCCCCCCACATCCGACGTGGTTCAAGGTTTGGGTTCAGAGTTCGGGCTCTGGAGGAGGCCACACACAAATGAAAGAGACTAGACAAGAAAGTATAAATTTGGGAATTGGGGGCCAGGCAGGAGCCCAACTCAAGGGGAAAGACTTAGCTTTGCTCTGGCCTAGTAATCCCTTTTATTAAGACTATGGGATACACCCATAGCCTTTATGCGGGATCCCTTTCACATCCCGCGTGGTTCAGGGTTCAGGTTCTAGAGAAGGCAGCACACAAATGAAAGAGACTAGAAAAGTATTAATTTGGGAATATAAGGGGGACAGGCAGAAGCCCAAGAGAGGACTACACCCCCCTCTGGCCTTGCTATCCCTTCTATTAAGACTATGGGATACACCCATAGCCTTTAGGCAGGAAATTCCAATAATAGCCAATCAGCAGAAATTTACATGAGACTAACAGGTGGAGGCTGCTTCAGCTAACAATGTTTCAACTAAACAATGAGTGATTAGCTCTGACCTTTCAGAGCAATTAAGGTTGACCAGCCTTCTGGGTTCCCTGTCCACATCTTTCTAATTAGTGAGACAATGATCGGTTTCCAGCATCTCCACCTTTCTTTTTCTTTAAAAAATCTTGCATCTGCAGACAAGAAATAAACATATAAGAACAAAAAATGAGACAAGAAATAATGGTTATGCTGAGAGGCAAATCAGTCTCTAGTAAGTTTCTTTCTGGGCCAACAGTTTTTTGAGTCCCAGTTTCAATGTCAAACAGTTCCTTATGTGTACATGTCAGCAATGATATTTCTGGATGGTGGACAAATGGTAATGCAGGTCCGACCCTCTCTGGTTTAGTCCTGGGCAACCTGCATCGAGGCACAGATGCTGACTGCTAGTATGGCAAGGCGTCGTCAGCGTCTTCCATCTCTGGACTGTTTCTCCTCTTGTCTTCATGGCTGGAGCATTCCTGTAAATTCCTCTCTGTTGCAGGAAACTACATAGTCTTGGAGTTGTTTTCTGAAAATATACAAACATATTCTCGACCAAAAATTAACAAAGGAATCTTTTTTATAAATTTGACTTGGGATCCTTTTTATTTTTGTCCAAACAATTTTCCTTTGTCTTATTTTGACACCATGTGTGTTTTTCATGGGTGTCTTGCTGTTAGCATTACAAATGAAAATTAATTTTCAAAGTAAAATTTTCTGGATGTAATTTACTTACAGGATATTTTTCCTTACATGCTATTACTCAGCTATCCCCCCTTTTTTGATTAATGGAGGCTTTTGGAAATTTTATAATGCAGTCTTGATACCTTTAAATTTTAATTTTTTGCACAAAATATCACTGCTTTAGGTTCATTGCATGTTAAGCAATTTTTACCATGAGATGAACTACCAATAGAAATTTTAGTTAATACTTTAGGAACAGCTTTTTGTCCAGTACAATTAAATTTTCTAGAATATTCACTTATTTCAATTAGCCAATTTAAATTAATTTGAAAACTTTACTGCTATTTTACTGTCTAATACTCTAACAACAATCTTAGTTTACCCTGTAAATATTAGTGGAAAGGATTATTTGCATTCTTTAGTAGGCTCTGAGCATTCCTGGTGCTAGGCTGGATTTAGATATAGGGCAGCTGCTGTCGGCCAAGTCTCTGTTGCCTGGGTCCCGATCTGAGCTGGGCGTGGGAAGCAAAGCAGTCATGGGGGCAGGAGACCTCACTCAGAAGGGGTGTGGGTTCAAGCCCCTGCAATGCTGGGGGTGGTGAGGGTCTGTGCCCCACCTCTGTTGACCCCCAAGTTCTCTCCTGATGGCCCCTCTGCGACTGTGCCTGTCTTAGGTTGTTCCTTCCCTGAGGAATCTTACCTGTCTCTGGCTAACCAGTCATCTTCCGGGGCCAAGCAGGGTGATGTGAGGTTCAGTTCTGTCTCCTTGGTAGCCTATGCCCCATGACCTCCACGCCCAGCACCTGCCTTGGGATCCCCTGGTCTGCTGGCAGGGCCCCAGCACTGATCACATATCTCGGGGAACTCAGGTTTCTTCTCTAGGGAGGGCCCAGCTCACACGATTGGGTGAGAGACAGATCCATAGTACCAACCACCACGAGTCTTCAAGCTCAGCATGAACAGAAAGCTCAGGCAACAGCTGAGGGCAATTGGATTGTGAGAAGAGGGTCCTTCTTGGCTCAAAAGGCAAGAGGGGCCAATATAGGATGCCCAAGTGCCTACCCAACGCCTTAATTCCTTCTGAAAGGGATTAAACCCTTTCATGTCCTTTTTTTAAAATTGCTGCCAAACATTCAAAGAATTAGTTTGTAAGTTTGTTTGGGATAATTGTACAATATGCTGTTGTAAAATATCTAAAAGTATAATGACATTGTAGAATAATATCAAGTAAGGATATTCTTTGTTCTAGGCCATGGCAATTCAGTTTCAAAATGGCTGTCAATTTCTTTTTGTAACTTTATATAAACTTTGTCAGGGAGGCAAAAACACAAATTACTTACTTTAGTTCAAGAGGCCAAATATATTGACTTTCAATTACAATCCTTATGACTTTTGAAGGAAACTTCTTTTGTTTCCTTCCAAAATAATTTTCGGGCTACAGAGAGTTTCATTTAAAAATCTTTGTCACATGAAACAATTTCTCTTAAGGTTATGGTGACCACTAGTATGGATTAGATTTAATATATTTTTTTATAATTTTTTTAATTGTTATTTTTTACATATGTGTCCTTATTCCCCCGTAACCCCCCACCCCCCACTTATGCCCCACCCCCTTGTAGTCTGTGTCCATTGACTAGGCTCATATACATGCACACAAGTCCCTTGGTTGATCTCTCCACCTTACCCCCACCCTCCCCTACCTTCCCTGAGGTATGACGTGCTCATCGACGTTTCTCAGTCTCTGGATCTGTTCTTGTTCATCAGTTTATGCCGTTCATTATATTCCACAAATGAGTGAGATCATGTGATATTTATCTTTCTCTGCCTGGCTTATTTCACTTAACATAATACTCTCCATCTCCATCCATGCTGTTGCAAATGGTAGGAACTCCTTCTTTTTTTACCACAGCGTAGTATTCCATTGTGTAAGTATACCACAGTTTTTTAATCCACTCATCTGCTGATGGGCATTTAGGCTGTTTCCAAATCTTAGCTATGGTGAATTGTGCTGCTATGAACATAGGGGTGCATATATCCTTTCTGATTCGTGTTTCTAGTTTCTTGGGATATATTCCTAGAAGTGAGATCACTGGGTCAAATGGGAGTTCCATTTTTAGTTTTTTGAGGAAACTCCATACTGTTCTCCACAGTGGCTGCACCAGTCTGCATTCCCACCAGCAGTGCAAAAGGGTTCCTTTTTCTCCGCATCCTCGCCAACACTTGTCGTTTGTTGTTTGTTGATGATAGCCCTTCTGACAGGTTAAGATGGTACCGCATTGTTGTTTTGATTTGAATCTCTCTGATGATTAGTGACTTTGAGCAGGTTTTCATGTCTCTTGGCCTTCCTTCTCTCTTTTTTCGGAAAGTGTCTATTTAGATCAGTTGCCCATTTTTTGATTGGGTTGTTTATCTTCTTTTTGTTAAGCTGCATGAGTTCCCTGTAAATGTTGGAGATTAAGCCCTTATTGTTGATATCATTGGCAAATATGTTCTCCCACGCAGTGGGCTTTCTTGTTGTTTAATTGATGGTTTCCTTTGCTGTGTAAAAGCTTTTTATTTTGATGTAGTCCCATTTGTTTATTTTCTCTTTAGTTTCCATTGCCCTAGGGACAGTATCAGTGAAGAAGTTCCTTCCGCATATGTCTGAAATTTTTCTGCCTGTGGATTCCTCTAGTATTTTTATGGTTTTGCCCCGGCCCGCGGGGCAGCAACGAGGGCACGCAGGAACCCCCTAAGAGAATGAAACAAACAAGGAACGCGAAGAACAGAGGCAAGACAAGGTTCTGATCAAGCCTCTTTTTTTTATTCGAGTGTTGCGGTATATAAGCACTCAAGAGGGGAGGGGTAGGATAAGGAGTTGCCATGGGATGATTGGTTGGGGACTGGTTATCTGTCCTAGCTGATCGGTTATTCTGATGTGGGGGGTTCTTCTGGCCCTTGGGCGCGCGGGCTTTCTTTGTCCTTGCTCTTTGTCCTTGCTCAATCAGGAAGTAGGGCTGACCAGGAAGTAAGACCAAATTCTTCTTTTATGGCTCCCGGCATCTCCTCCCTTTCTGTTTTTAAGCGGGAGTGGGCTTTAACCGAGCGAGGGAGTAGTGACCCAGCTCCTCCTGTGGGTTTCCCAAGCCCACAGGTAACGACTGTCTCCTCTTGTCTTCATGGCTGAATTATTTCCTGCTAATTCCTCTCTGTTGCAGGAATTCACATGGTCCTGGAGTTTTTTTTTTCTGAAAATATACAAACATATTCTCGACCAAAAGTTAATAAAGGTGTCTTTTCTATAAATTTGACTTGGGATCCTTTTTATTTTTGCCCAACTAATTTTCCTTTGGCTTATTTTGACACCATGTGTGTTTTTCATGGGTGTCTTGCTGTTAGCATAACAAATGAAAATTAATTTTCAAAGTAAAAATTTTTCTAGATGTAATTTACTTACAAGGTATTTTTCCTTACATAATATTACTCCACTATCCCCCCTTTTTTGATTTAATTATTAGGAGGCTTTTGGAAAATATATAATGCAGTCTTGATAACTTTAAATTTTAATTTTTTGCACAAAAATATGACTGCTTTAGGTTCATTGCATGTTAAGCAATTTTACCATGAATTGAACTACAAATAGAAATTTTGGTTAATACTTTAGGAACAGCCTTTTGTACAATTAGATTTTCTTGAATATTCCCTTATTTCATTTAGCCAATTTAAATTAATCTGAAAACTTGACTATTTTACTGTCAAATTTAATACTTTAACAACAATTTTAGTTAATGGAAAGGATTATATGCATCCTTGAGAAAGCCCTGAGCACTCCTGGATATAGGCTTGATTTAGGTATAGGGCAGCTGCCATCAACCACTTCTCTGTTGCCTGGATCTCAGTCTTAGCTGGGCCAAGTCTCTTGTTGCCTGGGTCCCAATCTGAGCTGGGCATGGGAAGCACGAAGCAGCCATGGGGCAGGAGACCTCAATCAGAAGGGGCGAGTGTTCAAGCACCTGTAATGTTGGGGGGGTGAGGATCTGTGCCACACCTCTGTTGACCCCCAAGTTCTCTCCTGATGGCCCCCTGCGACTGTGCCTGTCTTAGGTTGCCCCTCCCTTGAGGAGTCTTACCCGTCATTGACTAACCAGCCATCCTCCGGGGCCAAGCAGGGTGATGTAAGGTTCAGTTCTGTCTCCTTGGTAGCCTATGCCCCTATGGCCTCCATGCCCAGCACCTGCCTTGGGATCCCCCCACTGGTGGGGGCCCCGGCATTGATCATATATCTTGGGGAACCCAGGTTTCTTCTCCAGGGAGGGCCCAGCTCACGCCATTGTGCGAGAGACAGATCTATGGTACCATCCAACATGAGGTTTCAACCTCAGAATGAACTGAAAACTCAAGCAACAGCTGTGGGCAATTGAATTGTGAGAAGAGGGTTCCTTTTGACAAAAAGTGCCAATATAGAATGCTCAAGTACCTTCCCAAGGGGCCTTTCACACAGTGGAAGGAATTGAATCCTTTCATGTCCCTTTTAAATTGCTGCCAAACATTAAAAAAAATTTTAGATTTTTAAGTTTGTTTGGATTAATTGTACAATATGCTGTTTGTAAAATATCAAAAATTATAATGACATTGTAGAATAATATCATGTAAGGATATTCTTTGCTCTAAGCCATGACAATTCAATTTCAAACTGGCTGTCAATTTCTTTTTGTATAGACAAGGTCTAGTTACATTTCTGCACCTCTCAAATTTCTCCTTTTTTATTAAGCTGGAATTTTATTTTTTAAGAGTATCCCCATTAGCTAATTTGCATATACAGAGGGATCATGGGAAGCCTTCAGTAACTTTCTTAGAATACTTAATCAAATTGCTTACAAAGACATTGGCTTATTCCAAAGGAAAGGGTTGGCCCCTATGGCTTCCAAGGAGACCAGCAAGCCATGTGGCCATCATGGCGGCTGTCTAATCTGTTCTTTTAAAAGACAGTCAAATTTATATTGCAGACAAACAAAAATCTCACTAGCTGTTTCTGGTCTTTATTAGAATTGTTTATAAAAATATTGGCTTTTTATTTAGCTGAAAACCTTGATTATAATTTAAAAAGCTAATTTATTTAAGTAATTAAAGTAGGTATCTTCATTTAAAAAGCAAAGCAAATTTAGTAAATGTTTTTTGTCTGATTCACAAGCCGCAAATGTTGCCCTGCCTCTTAGTTTAATTAAGAATGCAGGCAGCTATGGGCTTTTTGTAATTTTAAATTTTGCTGTTGGATTATAAGAAATATTTAGTTACTTCATTTTGCCCTTCTTAAAGGACAAAACCTTCATAACATTTAAAATATATTTATTAATCTTTATTTGATAAGGCTTTCCATGCAATTTCAAGTATATTAGATCTGTTAAATTTAAAAAGATTTCCTTTAAGAAGAGAATAAATTTCTTGTATTACTCCGGGCCCTTGGAACTTTCCAAGAATCATCTCTGTTAAAGCCTTGAAATTTTAACATGGAAAAAATGATCAAATATATATATATATATATATATATATCCATATATGATTTAAAGATTATAATGCTTTTTATAATTATCTTAAGATATCAATTAGATTTTAAACTAGTTTTTGCATAGAAAAATTTGAATTAACCCTCTTTTTTAATTAGACCAATAATAAACAACTTATTTTGAATTCCTAATTATTACAGAAAACACAACATTTTATTTTCTCAAAAATAAGTTCTTATACTTTAGACATTTAATTACCACAACTATATAATTTCTCCCAATGTAATTTGCACTTTGAACTTTTAAAGCTGGCAAGTCAAATATATTTAGTATTTCCTAGATTAATAACACTTTACATTTTTAAGAAAAAATACAAGACATAATCAATTAATAGATTCAATTCTGTCCTCTAGGTTTTTTATGAGGCAAATTTAAACTTTACTTTTTATTTGCCAGTAGCTCTGTAAAACTCGGTTTGGTTTATTCTAATGTAAATTACCACATTTTTCAAAGATGGTTCCTGGCAGGAAACTAGATTACCTGTCTTCTAGGGGAAGGGCGTCTACCCCTTCCTCCATTAACAAAGGGCGTAGCCAGTTACCTGGGCTACTTAGCTCTTTATAATTAATACATTATTTATCTATATTTCAACAATTTCTTTGAGATTCTAGAGTCAATTATAATTATTTTCAAGCATTCACTTTGGATAAATTCTGTAACAGAGACAAATTTATTTTCTCGTAGGCCTTAAAAGTTAACTTTTTTAACAAGGTTCATTAGCATTGTATTTTAGCCGATAGGGCCTGGGGCGGGGCTTTAGTTTTAGTTTTTCGTCTGTTGGGGGGTGATTTTGTTGAGGGAGGAGTATTCTGTTGGGTAGGACTTAGGGTGGAAAGCTCAGCCTCGAGGGCTTGAATTTCTTTAATAAGTTGGACATGCTCTCGTTTCTGCTGTAAAATTTCCTTTAAAGAAGAAACTTCTCGAGAAAGGGTTATTTTAGCTTGTCTGATGGGGTCAGATGGACGGGAGTTAAAATCTGGAAGAGGAGAAGGATGAACTAGGGAATTGGGATTATGGGGGGGGGGGTCTATGAAGCGCCGGGGCAGTTAGGCGCCAAGGGTCATCATGATAGCGAGCCGCCTCCTCATCTAAGGTTTCTTGTTCTTCGGGGGTTAGGTGATCTGAATGATCTCTTTTAAAGGTAAGCGAGGGGTAGATATTGGGGATTTTTTCTTGTGGCTTTTCTGCTTCTTTTTTAATATTTAAAGGTTTTTGGTCTTTAGGGGTCTCTGGGGGTTCTCCTGGGAGATCTATAACGACTGAAGGGCATGTTAAGGGGGGACGGGAGTTTTCCTTAAGAATCTCCTCTCCTGTTTTGATGACCTCGTTAACATCAGGGTCTTGAGAATGGATTTTTAGAATGTCATGAATTAAGTTCCAATAAGAAAAGGCAGTAATGGGAATCTTCTCAGGGCCAAGGGCCTGATAAAAATCCTGTAGGGCATCTCCTACCCGTACCCAGCGTTTTTGATTAATAGTTCCTTCTAGGGGGAACCAAGGGCAGGTATCATGAACAAACTCAAAGAACTGCCTAAGGTCTTTTCTTTTAACCCTTATTCCTCGCGCTCTGAGGGATATCTTGACACCGTCAAGGAACATTTCATGGGCACTCAAAGAATTCCCCATTATTGGTCGACTGGGTGGCTCTCCGAGTGACTCCTTCCCCCACGTAAGCCTCTGGGACGTATAACCCCCATTCCAGGTCAGCCTGAATTTTCCCGTCAACCCAGGGATTCAGGCAGAATTACTCTCTTTTCGACTCTACCCTTTACTCCCTTGCTTGCGTGAAACAGTCGGTAGGTATAATCCACCTACACGGATCCACACAGATGGGAAGACCCCTTTTGCCCTTTTCAGGGAGTAGGAATTCCCTTTGTTGAGTCTGTGAGGTGAACGACCTTTTGTTCAAAGCAAGCTCAAGGTTTTAAGAGTAGATCTAATTGGAGAGAATTCGCGACAAGAAAGCCGGGCTACGATACTAATTCAACTGAATCAGAGTTCTCACAGCCAGAGATGGGTACCTTTCATTCTTCCCCAAATCGGCAAGTGAGTGCTTATTAGTGGGCAGGAAAGAATCGACCAAGAGAGCCAATAATAGCAGTCGAGCAAAAAGGGGTGAATTGTTCTGAAATCTTGTTTGAAAAATCGTCTACCTACCTTCCTCTGATCTGTCTCACGGCGGGTGGGACCGTGGCGATCTAATGCTGAGTCTTCACTTGCGGGTCCTCGCGGCGACTCTGGGGGGGTGCCTGGCCAGGGCTTCTCCGGTAGACGTTCTCGTCGGGGGTCCCCAGGTCACCCCACGTTGGGCACCAGATGCCCCGGCCCGTGGGGCAGCAACGAGGGCACGCAGGAACCACCTAAGAGAATGAAACAAACAAGGAACGCGAAGAATGGAGGCAAGACAAGGTTCTGATCAAGCCTCTTTTTTTTATTCGAGTGTTGTGGTATATAAGCACTCAAGAGGGGAGGGGTAGGATAAGGAGTTGCCATGGGATGATTGGTTGGGGACTGGGTATCTGTCCTAGCTGATCGGTTATTCTGATGTGGGGGGTTCTTCTGGCCCTTGGGCGCGCGGGCTTTCTTTGTCCTTGCTCTTTGTCCTTGCTCAATCAGGAAGTAGGGCTGACCAGGAAGTAAGACCAAATTCTTCTTTTATGGCTCCCGGCATGGTTTCCCGTCTTATGTTTAAGTTCTTTATCCACTTTGAGTTTATTTTTGTGTATGGTGTAAGTTGGTGATCTAGCTTCATTTTTTTGCATGTATCTGTCCAATTTTCCCAACACCATTTGTTGAAGAGACTGTCTTGACTCCATTGTATGTTCATGCCTCCTTTGTCAAATATTAATTGTGTATAGTGATTTGGGTCAATTTCTGGGTTCTCTATTGTATTCTATTGATCTATATGTCTGTTCTTGTGCCAGTACCAGTCTGTTTTAAGAACAAGCTTTGTAATACAGCTTGATATCTGGTATTGAGATCCCACCTACTTTGTTCTTCTTTCTCAGGATTGCTGCAGCTATTCGGGGTCTTTTTTTATTCCAGATAAATTTTTGGAAAGTTCGTTCTAGGTCTGTGAAATATGTCATTCGTATTTTAATGGGAAGTGCATTGAATTTATAGATTGCTTTGGGTAATATGGACATTTTGATGATGTTGATTCTACCAATCCATGAACATGGTATGTTCTTCCATCTGTTTAGGTCTTCCTCTATCACTTTTTTCACTATCGTGTAGTTTTCCACATATAGGTCTTTTACCTCCTTAGTTAATTAAGTTTATTCCTAGGTATCTTAATTTTTTTGGTGCGATGGTAAATGGGATTGCTTTTTTAGTCTCTCTTTCTGTATGTTCATTATTGGTGTATAGAAATGCCATAGATTTCTTGGGGTTAATTTTGTATCCTGCTACATTGCCAAATTAATTTATTAAGTCTAGTAATTTTTTGATGGAGTCTTAGGGTTTTCTATGTACAGTATCATGTCATCTGCGAATAAGGACAGTTTTACTTCTTCTTTTCCAATTTGGATGCCTTTTATTTCTTTTTCTTGTCTGAATGCAATGGGTAGTACTTCCAGCACTATATTGAACAGGAGTGGTGAGAGTGGGCATCCCTGTCTTGTTCCAGTTCTTAGGGGAAATGGTTTTAGTTTTTGCCAATTGAGTATAATGTTGGCTGTGGGTTTGTCATATATGGCTTTTATTATGTTCAGGTATGATCCTTCTATTCCCACCTTGCTGAGAGTTTTTATCAAGAAAGGGTGTTGGATTTTGTGAAATGATTTTTTTCTGCATCAATTGCTATGATATGTGGTTTCTATCTCTCAATTTGTTTATGTGATGTATCACGTGTATTGATTTGCGAATATTGCACCATGCTTGCATCCCTGGGATAAATCCTACTTGGTCTTCGTGTATGATCTTTCTGATGTACTGCTGGATTCGATTTGCTAGAATTTTGTTGAGGATTTTGGCATCTATATTCATGAGGGATATTGGCCTGTAATTCTCTATTATTGTGTTATCTTTATCTGGTTTTGGTATTAGGGTGATGCTGGCTTCATAGAAGGAGCTTGGAAGTGTTCCTTCCTCTTCAATTTTCTGGAACAGTCTGAGGAGGATAGGTTTTAGTTCTTCCTTGAATGTTGGTAAAACTCCCCTTTGAAGCTGTCTGGCCCCGGGCTTTTGTTTGCCGGAAGCTCTTTGATGACTGCTTCAATTTTTTCCATAGTTATCAGCCTATTGAGATTTTTAGAATCTTCCTGAGTGAGTTTTGGAAGGTTGTATTGTTCTAGGAATGTGTCCATTTCCTCCAGGTTGTGTAGTTTGTTAGAATAGAGTTGTTCATAGTATTTTTTAACAATCCTTTGTGTTTCTGTGGGGTCTGTTGTTATTTCACCTCTTTCATTTCTGATTTTGTTTATTTGGGTCCTCTCTCTTTGCTTCTTGGTGAGCCTGGCTAGGGGTTCATCAATCTTGTTTATACTTTCAAAGAACCAGCTCTTGGTTTCATTGATCTTTTGTATTGTTTATTTGGTCTCTATGTCATTCATTTCTGCCCTGATCTTTATTATGTCCTTCCTTCTGCTCACTGTGGGCTTTTCTTGTTGCTCTCTTTCTAATTCTTTGAGTTGTTGAGTTAGATTATTTATTACCATTTTTTCTTGTTTTTTGAGGTAGGCCAGAAGAGCTATAAACTACCCTCTCAGGACTGCTTTCATTGTGTCCCATAGCATTTGCATTGTTTTGTTTTTATTATCATTAGTCTCTGGGATGTTTTTAATTTCTTCTTTGATCTCGTTGATCAGCCAATCATTGTTTAATAGCATGCTATTCAGCTTCTAAGTGTTGGAATTTTTTGGAATGTTTTTTTTTTCAAATTTTTATTAAGGTATTATATGTGTACATATCTTACCATTGTTCCCCCCACCCCACTCCCATACCTGCCCTCACCCCCCAATGTTTTGCATCCGTTGGTTACTCTTATATGCATGCATACAAGTCCTTCAGTTGATCTCTTATTTCCCCCACCTCTCCCTAACCTTACCGCTGTAATTAGACACTCTGTTTGATGCTTTACTGCCTCTGTAACTATCTTTTGGTTCATCAGTTTATAATGTTTTTCATTATCCCTAAATGAGTGAGATCATGTGGTATTTTTCTTTCATTGACTGGCTTATTTCACTTAGCATAATGTTCTCTAATTCCATCCAGGTGTCTACAAATGGTAGTAATTCCTTCTTTTTTATGGCAGCATAGTATTCCATTGTGTAGATGTACCATAGTTTTCTGATCCAGTCATCTGCTGATGGGCACTTAGGCTGTTTCCAAATCTTAGCTATTGTAAATTGTGCTGCTATGAACATAGGGGTGCATATATCCTTTCTGATTGGTGTTTCTGGTTTCTTAGGATATATTCCTAGGAGTGGGATTACTGGGTCAAATGGGAGTTCCATTTTCAGTTTTTTGAGGAAACTCCATACTGTTCTCCACAGTGGCTGCACCAGTCTGCATTCCCACCAGCAGTGCACGAGGGTTCCTTTTTCTCCGCATCCTCGCCAACACTTGTTGTTTGTTGATTTGTTGATGATAGCCATTCTGACAGGTGTGAGATGGTATCGCATTGTCGATTTGATTTGCATCTCTCGGATAATAAGTGACTTTGAGCATGTTTTCATGTGTCTCTTGGCCTTCCTTCTGTCTTCTTTCGAAAAGATTCTATTTAGGTCCGTTGCCCATTTTTTTATTGGTTCATTTATCTTCCTTTTATTAAGTTGTATAAGCTGCCTGTAGATGTTGGAAATTAAACCTTTATCATTGATACCATTTGCAAATATGTTCTCCCATACAGTGGGGTTTCTTGTTGTTTTGTTGATGGTTTCTTTTGCTGTGCAAAAGCTTTTTATTTTGATGTAGTCCCATTTGTTTATTTTCTCTTTGGCTTCCATTGCCCTAGGGGCAGTATCACTGAAAAAGTTCTTTTGGCATATGTCTGAGATTTTGCTGCCTGTGGATTCCTCTAGTATTTTTATGGTTTCCCGTCTTATATTTAAGTCCTGTATCCATTTTGAGTTTATTTTTGTGTATGGTGTAAGTTGGTGATCTAGTTTCATTTTTTGCATGTATCTGTCCAATTTTCCCAACACCATTTATTGAAGAGACTGTCTTGACTCCATTGTATGCTCATGCCTCCTTTGTCAAATATTAATTGCGCATATTGGTTTGGGTCGATATCTGGATTCTCTATTCTATTCCATTGATCTATATGTCTGTTCTTGTGCCAGTACCAGGCTGTTTTGAGGACAGTGGCTTTGTAATACAGCTTGAAATCTGGTATTGAGATCCTACCTACTTTGTTCTTCTTTCTCAGGATTGCTGTGGCTATTCGGGGTCTTTTTTTATTCCAGATGAATTTTTGGAGAGTTCTTTCTAGGTCTGTGAAATATGCTGTTGGTATTTTAATGGGGAGTGCATTGAATCTATAGATTGCTTTGGGTAGTATGGACATTTTGATGATGTTGATTCTACCAATCCATGAACATGGTATGTTCTTCCATCTGTTTACATCTTCCTCTATCTCTTTTTTCAGTGTCCTGTAGTTTTCCGCATATAGGTCTATTACCTCCTTGGTTAGGTTTATTCCTAAGTATCTTAATTTTTTTGGTGCGATGGAAAATGGGATTGCTTTTTTAGTCTCTCTTTCTGTAAGTTCACTGTTGGTGTATAGAAATGCCATAGATTTCTTGGCGTTAATTTTGTATCCTGCTACCTTGCCGAATTCATTTATTAAGTCTGTTAGTTTTTTGATGGAGTCTTTCGGGTTTTTTATGTACAATATCATGTCATCTGCAAATAAGGACAGCTTTACTTCTTCTTTTCCAATTTGGATGCCTTTTATTTCTTCTTCTTGTCTAATTGCAATGGCTAATACTTCCTGTACTATGTCAAACAGGAGTGGTGAGAGTGGGCATCCTTGTCTTGTTCCTGTTCTTAGGGGAAATGGTTTTAGTTTTTGCCCATTGAGTATGATGTTAGCTGTGGGTTTATCATATATAGCTTTTATTATGTTGAGGTATGATCCTTCTATTCCCACCTTGTTGAGAGTTTTTATCAAGAAACGGTGTTGGATTTTGTCAAATGCTTTTTCTGCATCAATTGATATGACTATGTGATTTTTATCTTTCAATTTGTTTATGTGATGTATCACATTTATTGATTTTCGGATATTGAACCATCCTTGCATTCCTGGGATAAACCCTACTTGGTCATGGTGTATGATCTTTCTGATGTATTGCTGGATCCGATTTGTTAGAATTTTGTTGAGGATTTTGGCATCTACATTCATGAGGGATATTGGCCTGTAATTCTCTTTCATTGTGTTGTCTTTATCTGGTTTTGGTATTAGGGTGATGCTGGCTTCATAGAAGGAGCTTGGAAGTGTTCCTTCCTCTTGAATTTTTTGGAATAGTCTGAGGAGGATAGGTTTTAGTTCTTCCTTGAATTCTTGGTAAAACTCTCCTGTGAAGCCGTCTGGCCCCGGGCTTTTGTTTGCCGGAAGCTCTTTGATGACTGCTTCAATTTCTTCCATAGTTACTGGCATATTGAGCTGTTTAGATTCTTCGTGATTGAGTTTTGGAAGGTTATATTTTTCTAGGAATATGTCCATTTCCTCCAGGTTGTCCAGTTTGTTGGAATAGAGTTGTTCGTAGTATTTTTTAACCATCCTTTGTATTTCGGCTGGATCTGTTGTTATTTCACCTCTTTCATTTCTGATCTTGTTTATTTGGGTCCTCTCTCTTTGCTTCTTGGTGAGCCTGGCTAGAGGTTCATCAATCTTGTTTATCCTTTCAAAGAACCAGCTCTTGGTTTTGTTGATCTTTTGTATTGTTTCTTTGGTCTCTATGTCGTTTATCTGTGCTCTGATCTTTATTATTTCCTTCCTTCTGCTTACACTGGGCTTTTCTTGTTGCTCTTTTTCTAACTCTTTGAGTTGTTGGGTTAGGTAATTTATTACCCCTGTTTCTTGTTTTTTGCAGTAGGCTTGTAGAGCTATGAACTTCCCTCTCAAGACTGCTTTCGCTGTGTCCCATAGATTTTGGATTGTAGTGTTTTCATTGTCATTTGTTGTCATGATGTTTTTTATTTCTTCTTTGATCTCTCTGGTAACCCAGTCATGGTTTACTAGTATGCTGTTTAGTCTCCATGTGTTTGATTTCTTTGGGTTGTTTTTATTGTAGTTGATTTCCAGTTTTATGCCACTGTGGTCTGAGAAGATGCTTGATATGATTTCTATCTTCTTGAATTTGAAGAGACTTTGCCTATGTCCCAACATATGGTCTATCTTTGAAAATGACCCATGTGCACTTGAGAAGAATGTATGTTCTGTGGCTTTGGGGTGAAATGTTCTGAAGATGTCAATTAATTCCATCTGGTCTAGTGAGTCATTTAGGATTGATGTTTCTTTGCTGATTTTTTGTTTAGAGGATTTGTCCAATAGTGATAGTGGGGTATTAAAGTCTCCTACTATGATTGTATTGCTGTCAATCTCTCCCTTGATATCCTCCAGGAGTTTTTTTATGTATTTGGGTGCTCCTGTATTGGGTGCATATATGTTTACCAGAGTTATTTCTTCTTGTTGGATTGCTCCCTTTAGTATTATGAAGTGGCCTTCCTTATCTCTTGTTATGTCCTTCAGTTTGAGATCTAATTTGTCAGATATAAGTATTGCTACCCCAGCTTTTTTTTCAGTTCCATTTGCCTGGAAAACCTTTTTCCATCCCTTCACCCTCAGTCTGTGTGCGTCTTTTTTTCTGAGGTGGGTTTCTTGTAGACAGCAGATATATGGGTCATGTTTTCTTATCCAATCCATTACCCTATGTCTTTTGATTGGGGCATTTAATCCGTTTACATTTAAAGTTATTATTGATAGGTACTTATTTGTCGCCATTCCTATTCTTTACATCTGTGTTCCTTCTTCGCTTCCTATTTCTTTTTTTTTTTTTTTTTACAGCAGACCCTTTAGCATTTCTTGCATTGCTGGTTTGGTGGTAATAAATTCCCTTAGTCCTTTTTTGTCTGTGAAGCTCCTGATTTCACCTTCAATTTTGATTGACAGCCTTGCTGGGTACAGTATTCTTGGATTCAGAACCTTCCTTTGCATGACTTTGTATATTTCATTCCATTCCCTTCTGGCCTGATGAGTTTCTGTTGAGAAATCAGTTGCTAGTCTGATGGGGGTTCCTTTGTATGTAACTTTCTGTCTCTCTCTGGCCGCTTTTAAGATTCTTACTTTGTCGTTGGTGTTTGCCAATTTAATTATAATGTGCCTTGGCGTCGGTCTTTTGGGGTTCATTTTGCTTGGGACTCTGTGAGCTTCTTGGATTTGTGTGGGTTTTTTCTTCTCTATATCAGGGAAATTTTCTGTCATTATTTCTTCAAAGAGGTTTTCTATTCCTTGCTCAGCTTCCTTTCCTTCTGGAACCCCTATTATGCAGATGTTGTTTTGTTTCGTGTTGTCCCAAAGTTCCCTTAGGCTCTCCTCCTGCCTTCTAATTTTTTTTTCTAGAAGTTGCTCTACTTGGGTATTTTTTCCCATCTTGTCTTCTAGCTCACTGATGCGGTCCTCTGCTTCTTCTAGTCTACTCTTGATGCTTTCTATTGAATTCTTTAAAGCAGCCATGCCATTTTTCATTTCTTCTTGGTTCTTCTTCATTTCCTCTTGGTTCTTGCTCATATTGTCGAATTTGTCTTCCATTCTTTTCAGCCACCTTATGACCATTTCTCTGAATTCTTTTTCTGGAAGGTTGCTTGCTTCCATTTCGTTTACTTCCTTTTCTGGTGATGCCTGCTTTTCTTTCATATGCGGGCTGTGTCTTTGTCTCCCCATGGTCTCTCTTCTCTGGGTGTCTGCTTATGTAGTTCTCTCTCTCCTGCGTCGATTTAAAGGCACAAAATACAGCACTACCAGGTACAACACACAAGGCACTGAACAGAAATGTATTCACGATATTAATAACCTCCAATAAAGGTGACCACCAGAGAAAGGCAAATTAGGGGATAGTAGAGAAAGAAGAAGAGGAAAAAGAAAGAAAGAAGAAGAAAAAAAAAGGGGTGTCAAAATGAAATTGGGAAAAGGGAAAAAAAAGAAGAAAAAAAAGTAAGAGAGACAAGAAAGAGACTAAGAGAGAAAGGGAAACAGACTATATATATTGGGGATAAAACTCCAATAGAACAATCACTTATCCCAGCAAATGCCAGCTACAAGTACCTGGGGATTAATACAAACTACAACACCAACTAATATTGAGTGAGGGAAGGGAAAACAGAAGCACTAAACAAACAAAAAAATAAACAAAAGAAGAATAAGCAAAACAATCTCACAAAAAAGCATAAAAATTCGATATAATCTACATTCAAGCAAACAACAACAACAGGGCAGAGAGAAAAACAATTTTTTGGATAGTTAAGACAGCGAAGAGAGAGGTGTGTATGGACTTGGAGCAGGGGATTGGAGATTAGATATATAAGTAGGGTGAAATTTTAAAAGGGGGTAAACAGAAAGAATAGGGAAAATCTAAATCAGGAAAGGGGTAAGATAAACAGGACACTGAAAAGGGAAAAGTGAGGAAGAGAGTGATGGCATAAAGGTAGATTTGAGATAGAGTAAAATGATGCTAAAGGAAAGATAAAAATAGAATGTAGAACATTAATCCCAAAACAAAATGAAGAGAAAATAAAATGACACTTAAAAAAAAAAAAGATAAAATAGCAGTAGTAATAATACGGATTGAAAATAAAAATGTAATAATTAAAAAGGTAAAATCAAGTGAGGAAAAAAGAAAAAAAATTAGTTTCTTGAGTTAAAGATGCAAAAAATGAAAATAAAAAAATAAAAAATAAAAATAAAATGTGGAGTAGTGAAGGTCATTCACTTCCTCTGTTGTTCTGTTTGGCACGCCTGTTTCTCAGTCCGGACAGTATTGCAGTTCCCTGCGTTCCTCTGCTCTTCAGTGATGTAAGCCAGTCCTGATTTTAAGCAGGCGGTGTGTCTTAATTCGTATTCCTTTATTTTTGATTACACAAGAGTCAATTTGTGATTCAGCCCCTGGGTGGCAGTGTTTCTGGATTGACTTTCGGGTTTATCTATGGCCTCTCTAGGGAGTGTTAGAGCCTTCTTTCCCTGTGGCACTCACTACCGGTTTGTGGGAGTGAGCTGCCTCAGAGCTGGCTCTCCGATGGTCACTCCCCGCTCCTATCCCCAGGTTCCAGAAAAACAACTTTCCCCTGCAGTCTCCCTGGGTGTCCCCAACTGGGTGAACCTATGAATTGGGCTTAGTAATCAGAAGCAAGAATTTCAAGAGGAAAAAGCCCAAGTGTGCGCACTCCGTGGCTGCGCGTAAGTCTAGCACACCCCTGAAATTCTTAGGGTGTCCCTGCACTTCAGATCAAAATGGGTTGCTTTTTAGAGAGCCCTTCTGTTAGCAGCTCTGAGGACCCCCTTCCACATTCACAGATCACGCCAGCCCCAGCAGCCACCGATTTTTCTAGGCACAGACTTCCCTGGTCCTCCAGCTCCCGCAAAACATGCGTTCCTCTCTCGTGCTGGGACCAGAGACCTCACCTTATCCTAGGCGAAATCTGACCTTTCCGTGGTGGAGTGTAGAGCTCCTCTGAACCCGTGTTTTTGCGCCAATTGGGGAGCGTTGTTCTGGGGCTCGCAGCTGTTCCGTGGGTGCCGCAGTTGTGGATTCTCAGGCTTCCGATAAGCTCCACTTTCCCGTTCCAGATGGCGGCGACTCGGCGTCCAAGCCCGCAGCTCCGGGAGGGGACCCAGCCTCAGTGGGAGCTGCCAGGTCAGGGGAACCCCATCTAGCAGTCTCCCACCTTCTTCTGGAGTTCAGCTGTCCCCCAACTTGCCAACAAACACTCCTAGTGCGACCCTCAGCTGTTCTTTCTTTCTGCTCCGGGACAAGGCTCAGAACACGTCTGTCTATTCCGCCGCCATTTTTCTCCCCCCCGCCTGATTTGTCGGAATGTTTTTATTATAATTTATTTCAAATATTATGTCATTGTGGTCTGCGAAAATGCTTGATATGATTTCAATATTTTAGAATTTGGGGAGACTTTGCTTGTGACCCAATATGTGGTCTATTTTTGAAAATGTCCCATGTGCACTTGAGAAGAATGTATATTCCGTGGCTTTGGGGTGAAATGCTCTGAAGATGTCAATTAGGTCCATTTTATCTAGTCTGTAATTTGGAATTGCTGTTTCTTTGCTGATTTTTTTGTCTAGAGGATTTATCCAGTGATGTCAGTGGTGTATTAAAGTCTCCTACTATGATTGTATTGTTGTCAATCTCTCCCTTGATATCTTCCAGGAGATTTTTTATATATTTGGTTGCTCCTGCATTGGGTGCATATATGTTTACCAGAGTTATATCTTCTTGTTGTATCGATCCCTTTAGTATTATGTAGTGGCCTTCCTTATCTCTTGTTATGGCCTTTACTTTGTGTTCTATTTTATCAGGTATAAGTTTCACAACCCCAGCTTTTTTCTCATTTCCATTTGCCTGAAAAATATTTTTCCATCCCTTCACTCTCAACTGTGTAAATCCTTTGTTCTGAGGTGGGTCTCTTGTGGACAACAAATATATGGGTCATGTTTCTTATCCATTCATCTACCCTATGTCTTTTGATTGGTGCATTTAATCCATTTACCTTTAACGTTATTATTGACAAGTACTTGTTTGTTGTCATATTTTTCCTTAGTGTTTGTGTTTCTTTTTCCTTTCTCTTTCTTCTGTTTACAGCAGTCCCTTTAGCATTTCTTGCTTGGTAGTGATAAACTCTCTTAGCCCTTTTTTGTCTGTGAAGCTCCTGATTCCACCTTCAATTTTGAATGGCAGCCTTGCTCGATATAGTATTCTTGGGTTCAGACCCTTGCTTTGCATCACTTTGTGTATTTCATTCCATTCTCTTCTGGCCTGATGTGTTTCTGTTGAGAAATCATTTGATATTCTGATAGGAAACCCCTTGTAAGTAACTTTCTGTCTCTCTCTTGCAGCCTTTAAGATTCTTACTTTGTCGTTAGTGTTCGCCAATTTAATTATGATGTGTCTTGGTGTCGGTCTTTTGGGGTTCAACTTGTTTAGAACTCTGTGTACTTTTTGGACTTGCATAGTTTTTTTCCTTGCCAATATCAGGGATGTTTTATGTCATTATTTCTTCAAACAGGTTTTCTATTCCTTGCTTCTCTTCGTCTCCTTCTGTTATCCCTATTATTCGAATATTGTTTCGTTTTGTGTTGTCCCAAAGCTCCCTTAGGCTCTCCTCTTGCTTTTTAAGTCTTCTTTCCAGTTGCTGCTGTGTTTGTGTGTTTTTTCCTACCTTGTCTTCTAATTCGCTGATGCAGTCCTCAGCCTCTTCTAGTCTCCTGTTTAAGCCTTCCAATGTGTTCTTTATTGCAGCCATGTCGTTCTTCAGCTCCTCTTGATTCCTTTTCATGTTAGTGACATTCTTATTCAGCTACTTATAGTTCTCATTGAGTTGTATTTGTCATTCACTTGTGTGTATTTGTCATCCATCTGTTTAAACATCCTTATAACCATTACTCTGAATTCAAGCTGCTAGCCTCAATTTCATTTAACTCCCTTTCTGGTGATTCCTCTTTTTCTTTCTTTTGGGAATTGCTTTTTTGTCTCCCCATGTTTTCCTGTAATGTTTTAATTATAGATCCAATTGCTTTGCTACCCAGTTTCTTTTGGTGATGGTGCTACTGGTGTAATCTCTCAGTTTTCCTGGGTTTGGTCATCTAGTGCAGCTCCCTACTTCAGCTATTTGGTTTCTCTGGATGTAGGCCTGCAAGCTTGAGAGGCACAACTGCCGTGTCTAGAAGTCAGCAGCCATGGAGGGGAGTATCCCAATTTTTGCTGTCTTTCACCCTTAATTGAAATCACGCGTGCCCAGTGGGGACTCACAGTGGCACCAAGGAACTGTCTGTCAGGGTGTTGTGGCTCAGGGGGCCTGCACTCTGGAAAGGCGTGACTGTGATGCCTAGAGTTCTGTAGTTATGGGGTGGGCAGACTCAGATTTTGCTGCTGCACCTGTGGTGGATAAGCACTTACTCCCAGTGGCGGCTCACAGGAGCACCCGTGGTAAGTTTGCCAGCAAGGCACACTGAAGCATTCTGAATGGCCCTGGCAGTGTAGCTGTGCAATTGAGATGCCTAGCTTCTAAAGATTTCTCTTTAGGGCAGATTCTATGGCCTCAGGGAGTATTCAGATTCCATGGTGTTATTCAGGGTGGGATCTGGGCGTGGCTATATTGGTTGCCTGGAGACTGGAGGGAGGGGCTATCTCTCAGGAGAAAATGGCAATGGGTGCTTAGATATGACTCAGCACCAGACTCGCTTCCACCTCTCCTCGACCGTCCGCTGCCTACTCTCCCCAGATTCCACAACTCCACCCCTTCTTCTGCACCTCAGCCACAGGTAAGTGTCTGTATCCGAAAGGTCCTACGAACTAGGTTCAGTGGAGAAAGGCGCAGGCCCCAGCACGAGGAGGGACCGAGTCTCTGCAAGTTTCTCTCTTGCCGGCACTGCGCAGTCCAGCAGCTCTTCAGGGCTGCCTTTGACCTCAGATCCCAAATCTAGACTCCAAGGTCTAAAATCCACTACCTCCCCCAGTCCCGTGGACCCTTTTTTTTCCTTCTTTTTTTTTCAGTCAGACACTTTGCCTGTCCTCAGGGATGCGGCTTGGCGCTGTGTAGTTTCTCCCTGACCTTCTGGGCACAGACGTCCGGCAGATTCTACTGCCCAGATCTTTGATTTTACCTTTATCAGGGGGATCTCTGCCCTTCCCTGCTGCAAACTGTCTCACCAGCTGTGCCTCCTTCGCCAATTCAGGCTGGATTCCACTCGTTTCAGCTGCTCCCTCTATTTGCTCCAGGACAAGGCTCAGGTCACGTCTGTTTATTCTGCCACCATTTTGTCTCCTCCTGTCCTCTAAGTTTTTTATGAGGGAAATTTAAACTTTACTTTTTATTTGACAGTAGCTCTGGAAAACCAGGTTTGGTTTATTTGAATGTAAATTACCACATTTTTCAAAGATGGTTCCTGGCAGGAAACTAGATTACCTGTCTGCTGGGGGAAGGGCGTCTACCCCTTCCTCCATTAACAAAGGGCATAGCCAGCCCTCACCTGGGCTATTTAGATTTTTTATAATTAATACATTATTTATCTATATTTCAACAATTTCTTTGAGATTCTAGAGTCAATTATAATTATTTTAAAACATTTACTTTGGATAAATTCTAGAACAGAGACAAATTTACTTATTTTCTTGAAGGCCTTAAAAGTTAACTTTGACTGAGGTTCATTAGCATTTTAAAAACTACTCTTTATTATGGAAATGTGAATCCTTTTCCTGGAATTAACTTGAATTTCTTAGGAGAAGACTGTTTCGCCGTTTTTCTTAGGAAAAAGAACCAGTTCTGAGTTTCTCATTTTCTATAGCTTTTGCAGAGAGATTCCAGCTGAAGACAATCTAAATGTCTAAAATTGGACCATGCATGCATTCTGTCTTACAGCTAGGTTCTCTCCACGCAAGCACAGAAATTCCAGACACATTTCTAAATTTTTAAGACTTTTTCATGGCGAGAAAGGAAACTTTAAATTAGCATACTGGGAGAGTGGGCTTCCGTATTGGATCACCACGTGTCTCCCTTCCCCCACATCCTGCTTACTTCAGGGGAAATTTCAGCAACAGATCTGGCTGAATTTCTTTTCATTCTTAAAAGATAAACAGACCTTAAATTTTTTCTTTCTTTTTCGCTTTCCAAAGTAATAACTAGCACCCAATTTGGCGAAGATTTGCATTTCCCTGCAAGTTCTTTTATAATTTTTAAACGAAACCTTAAGTTATCTCATTGTGGGAAAGCAGATAGCCCTGCCCTCTCCTGCCACCTTTGAATTTCTCCACACCAGAGGCAGTCTCAGCAGTGGAGTTTCATTTCTTATTACAGGTTTTAAATTCCAAATACCAATTAAGATTTTAATTTGAACAAGAAACCACATTATTTTATAATCTAATTCATCCCCATTAGCCTGGCTGAAAAAGATGTTCCCACCCTACTTACAGATCGTGACTCTGCAGCTTGATTGTGGGCTTTGCGTGTGGTGAATTTTCCTCACCTTTTTCTCGGTGAATTTTTTCCACACCTTTTCTCAGTGTATTTTTCCTCCTTCGCTCTAGGCGAAAAATATCATCTCCTCCAGATGTTCTGCGTTCGGGAGGCAGTTGCGGGATCCCCTTTCACATCCCGCGTGGCTCAGGCTTCAGGTTCTGGAGAAGGCTGCACACAAATGAAAGAGACTAGAAAAGTATTAATTTGGGAATATAAGGGGGCCAGGTGGGAGCCCAAGAGAGGACTACACCCCCCTCTGGCCTTGCTATCCTTTTTATTAAGACTATGGGATACACCCATAGCCTTTAGGCAGGAAATTCCAATAATAGCCAATCAGCAGAAATTTACATGAGACTAACAGGTGGAGGCTGCTTCAGCTAACAATGTTTCAACTAAACAATGAGTGATTAGCTCTGACCTTTCAGAGCAATTAAGGTTGACCAGCCTTCTGGGTTCCCTGTCCACATCTTTCTAGTTAGTGAGACAATGATCTAATTCTGGCACCTTTAGGCAGGCAATTCCAATAATAGCCAATCAGCAAGAATTTACATAAAACTAAAAGGTGGAAGTTGCTTTAGCTACCATTGTCTCAACTAAATAGTGGGTGGTTGGTTCTGACCTTTCAGAGCTTCAATGTTGACCAGCCTTCTGGTTTCCTTGTCCACACCTCTCTGCTAGTGAAGGCAATGGGTGGCTTCCAACAGTCCACAACTGCCCTCCCAGGCTGGTCTGATCTCTCCCCCAAGTGCCCTCTCCTGCTGGCCTGGTTGCCCCTAACTGCCCTCCCCTGTTGGCCCGGTTGCCCACAACTTCCCTCCCCTGCTGGCCATTTGTGGTGACCATCTTGTGGTGCCCATATTGTGGCAGCCATCTTGTGGTGGCCATCTTGTGACAACATGGGGACAGCCATCTAGTGACAACGTCATGCGACACCACCTAGGCTTTTATTATATACGATTATTGACTATATTTCCTATGCTATACTTTACATCCCCATGAGAATTCGGTAAGAACCAACTTGTACTTCTTAATCCCTTCAACTTTTTCACCCAGATCTCTACCTCTCACTCCCATCTAGCAACCATCAGTTTCTTTTCTGTATCTATGAGTGACAGGAACCCAATTTAACACTGGCCTAAATAAGATAGAAGTTGATTTTTCTCTTAAATAAGAGTCTAGGCCAGTAGTTCTCCATGAGGGGTCCCCAGGAGGTATTTGTCTGGAGATGGCTCTTGGAGCAGGAAGTTCTAGTAACATCTAGTGATTCAAGTCCAGGAATCCTAAAAAAAATCTTATAATGTACCACAAAGAATTATCTGGCCATATGTCAATTGAGATACTGATTAGTCATGAACAGTTCAGGTCTGATTGGATGGCTCTAATACATAAGCTCATCCTTCTATCTTTTGCTCTATCATCTCTACAAGTTTTCTGACATCTGAATGCCTCCCCAGTATGGCTCACCAGTCAGAGAGAAGGGGAAAGAGTTACAAGAAGGAATATATACCTTTTCCTTTTAAGGCATGACCTGAAAGCTGTAACATAAATGCTCACATCTTACTGCCCCAAACATGCCACATAATTATCCTATCTACGAAAGATGCTAGGAAGTGCAGTATGTATTATTCTGGGCTGCTATGTGTCCTGCTCCAAAAGTTTATTATTGTGTAAGAAGGAAAGGCAAAAACTGACAGTCCCTGAATTATGATGGTTCAAGTTATGATTTTGTGATAGTGTAAAAGCAATAAAACATTCAGAAGAAACCATACTTCTAACGTTTTTCAAATATGTATTATTATTGTTGATAGTATTACAGATATCTTCCATCCTCTCCCCTGTTTACCCCCCTGCTTCCAGCCCCTACTTAACACGTAAGGTCTTTACTCATCTATTGCCTGTGTCCATGGGCTATGCATATAAATATGTAAGTTCTCTAGTTTCTCTTTTCTCATCCCCCCCAATCTATATTTCCAATTTTGATCTTTTCCCAGACTAGTAATATTTGGTTTGATACTGTCTTGTAATTCTGGGCAGTGGTAATGAGCTACAGCTCTTAGTCAGCCATGTGATCACAAAGATAAACAATCAATACTCTACATTGTACTGTGTTGCCACCGTTTTTTAGATATTGTATTTTGGGTTTTCCCATGTCATCATGTCTACTTTTTGTGTCCCCTGCTTCTGGTGGGAAGAAGAACTCAAGATAATTGTCCAACTGTGGCCTAATGAACATGTTTAAGGCAAAGCAGGCTAAGCTATGATTTTTGGTAGGTTAGATGTATTAAATACATTTTTGATTTATGATAGTTTTTATTTACAATAGTTTTATCAGGAAGCAATCCCATTGTAACTTGAGGAGCATTTGCAATACTTTCTGCTAAAATGCTTGTCCTGGCTTGTAGATGGTATCTCCGGGTAAGTGTTGTATTTTGCTCATTTCTAGATCCTTAGAGTAATGACTAGGCTTAACACCCAGAACCCAGTAGTGTTCAAGAAAGGCTTGCTGTATGAAGGACTGTTACCCAGTCTTAGAAGGGACATGTTTTTGGAAGACTGACCTCCATTTTCAGTCTCAAAAACTGTTACAGGTACAGAACTACTTTATCACTTGCCTTCCTCTTTTTAAAAAAATTTTTACTTATTTATTTTTAAATTATAGTTGACATACAGTATTATATTAGTTCATGTGTACAGCTTAGTGATTAGGCATTTATATACTTTATGAAGTAATCACCCCCAAAATTCTAGCACCTATCTGGTACCATATATAGTCATCACAATATGATTGACTATATTCCCGATGCTATACTCTAAATCCCTGTGACTACTTTTTTATACTGGCAATTTGTACTTTTCAATCCTTTTCACCTATCTTCCCATACCCCCAATCCCTCTCCCATCTGGCAATCATCAGTTTGTTCTCTGTATTCATGAGTTCATTTCTGTTTTGTTTGTTTGTTTGTTTATTATTTATTTATTTATTTTAAAGACTCCACATATAAGTGAAATCATATGGCATTTATCTTTCTGTCTGATTTATTTCACTGAAGATAACACCTTCTAGTTTGATCCATGTTGTTGCAAATGGCAAGATTTCATTCTTTTTTTTTAATTTTTTAAAATTTTTTATTTATTTATTTATTTTTTTATTTTAATAAATCTTTATTCAGATTATTACAATTATTTCTCCTTTTCCCCCCCATGGCTCCCCTCCACCCAGTTCCCACCCCACCTTCTGCCCTTACCTCCCCCACACTGTCCTCATCCATAGGTGTATGATTTTTGTCCAGTCTCTTCATGAACCCCCCATAACCCTTTCCCCCTGAGAATTATCAGTCCACTCCCTTTCTATGCCCCTGATTCTATTATATTCACCAGATTATTCTGTCCCTCAGGTTTTTAATTCACTTGATTTTTAGGTTCACTTGTTGATAGATATGTATTTGTTGTTCATAATTTTTCTCTTTACTTTTTTCTTCTTCCTCTTCTTTAAGAATACCTTTCAGCATTTCATATAATATTGGTTTGGTGGTGATGAACTCTAGCTTTTTCTTATCTGTGAAGCTCTTTGTCTGCCCTTCAATTCTGAATGATAGCTTTGCTGGGTAGAGTAATCTTGGTTGTAGGTTCTTGCTATTCATCACATTGAAAATTTCTTGCCACTCCCATTTGGCCTGCATAGTTTCTGTTGAGAAATCAGCTGACAGTCGTATGGGTGCTCCCTTGTAGGTAACTAACTGTTTTTCTCTTGCTGCTTTTAATATTCTCTCTTTGTCTTTCGCTTTTGGCATTTTAATTATGATGTGTCTTGGTGTGGTCCTCTTTGGATTCCATTTGTTTGGGGTTCTGTGCGCTTCCTGGACTTGTAATCTATTTCTTTCACCAGGTGGGGAAAGTTTTTGGTCATTATTTCTTCAAATAGGTTTTCAGTATCTTGCTCTCTCTCTTCTTCTGGCACCCCCATAATTCTGATGTTGGTACGCTTGAAGTTGTCCCAGAGTCTTCTTACACTATCTTCAACTTTTTGGATTTTTTTTTTTTTTTTTTTTTTTTTTTACTTTTTGCTTTTTCGGTTGAGTGTTTTTTGCTTCTTTGTATTTCAATTCTTTGACTTGATTTTTGTGTTCCTCTAGTCTGTTTTTGGGTCTCTGTATAATATTTTTTATTTCAGTCAGTGTATGTTTAATTTCTAGTTGGTCCTTTTTCATATCTTCGAGGGTCTCGTTATATTTATCAGCCTTTTCTAGGATATTCTTGAAAAGCCTTATAACCATGGTTTTGAATTCTATATCCAGTCATTTGTTTTCCTCCATTTCTTTCGTTTGTGATCTGATTCTTTGACGCCGCATTTTCACTGCTTCCCTGAGTTGGTAAGGTAGATTTGTGTGCTAGGTTTCCTATATGGCCCAGTGGTTCTGCCTCCCCAGTTAAACTGAGGTGGACACTCTTGGTGCACCCCTTTGTGGACTGTGTGTACAGCCTTGTTGTAGTTCTTGATTGTTGTTGGTATCACTGGGAAGAATTGACCTCCAGGCCAGTTGGCTGTAAGGATCAGCTGTGTCTATGCTGGGAGAAGTTCGGTGCTGGAGACAGCCTTATAGGATTAAACTTGCCAAATTGCAATAGCCTCTGTGCTCAGCTTGGATGGGGTGGAGTCTCAGTCTTGGCTTCCTGTCAGCCTTGCCCTTGCGCGCACATGCGTGCCCTCAGACCTCTGCCTTCCCCGGCTCCCGAGTCTCCGCTTGAGAGTCCAGACTCCCCCCACAAGAGCGTGGGTCCCAGCCCTAACCGGCTTGGCTCAGTGGATAGCACGTCGGCCTGCAGACTGAAGGGTCCCAGGTTCGATTCCGGTCAAGGGCATGCACCTTGGTTGCGGGCACATCCTCAGTGGGGGGTGTGCAGGAGGCAGCTGATCCATGTTACTCTCTCATCGATGTTTCCAGCTCTCTGTCCCTCTCTTTTCCTCTCTGTAAAAAATCAATAAAATATATTTTTTAATAAAAAGAGCGTGGGTCCCCAGGGGCTCGCCTGGAACTGGGGTTCACTGCAGTCAGAACTGGGGTTCATGCAGTCAGGAGCCTCTGACTCCCTTCCACTAGGGAAAGCCTGTGGCAACCTCCACAGCCTTTGTGCGCACTGGCAAACGCGCGCCTTCAGACCTCTGCCTTCCCCGGCTCCTGAGTCTCCGCCCGAGAGTCCAGACTCCCCCCAGTAAGAGCGTGGGTCCCCAGGGGCTTGCCCGGAACTGGGGTTCAGTGCATTCAGAACTGGGGTTCAGTGCGGGTCGGGGGCTTCCTTCCCCCTTCCACCAGAGAAAGTCAGCCAGGCTCTCAGCCGCCCTTCCTCTCTGCGCACACAAGGACCCTTTGCCGTACCTCCAATTCTCTGTGAGCTTTTCTCTTTCCTTCTAGTTGTAGAATTTTCACTCAGCCAGCTTTCCTGTGGTTCTGGATGGTGTCTGTTCTGTCTTTTAGTTGTAGTTTTGAAATTGTTGTGCGAGGCAGCAGTTTAGGTGCTTACCTATGCCGCCATCTTGGTTTCTCTCATTCTTTTTATGGTTGATTATTATTCTATTGTTTATATGCACCATAGCTTTTTTGTCCATTGAAATATTGATGGACACTTAGGTTACTTCCTATCTTGACTAGTATTAGTAATATTGCAATGAACACAGGGGTGCATATATCTTTTCAAATTAGTGTTTTGGATTTCTTTGGATAAGTACCCAGAAGTGGAAATGCTGGTTGTATGATAGTTCTATTCTTAATTTTTTGAGGAAACTTCATACTGTGTTCCATAGTGGCTGAAACAATCTGCATTGCCACCAACAGTGCACGAGGGTTCCCTTTTCTCCACATCGTAACCGAAACTTGTTTATTGATTTATTGATGAGGTCCATTCTGACAGGTGTGTTGTGATATCTCATTGTGGTTTTGATTTTTATTTCCCTGATGATTAGTAATTTTGAGCATCTTTTCATGTGTCTGTTGGCCATTTGTATGTCCTCTTTGTAGAAGGGTCTATGCATGTCCTCTGTCCATTTTTTAATTTGACTGCTTGTTTTTTATATTGAGCTATATGAGTTCCTTGTATATTTTAGATATTAATCTGTTATTGGATATATCATTTGCAAATATCTTCTCCCATTCAGTAGGTTGCCTTTTTGTTTTTTGATGGTTTCTTTTGTGATGCAAAAGCTTTGTAGTTTGATGCAAAAGCTTTGTAGTCCCATTTGTTTATTTTTGCTTTTGTTGTCCTTGCCCTAGAAGACAGGCCCCAAAAAGAATATTGCTAAGACCAATGACAAATAACTTATTGCCTATTTTTTCTTCTATGGGTTTTATTACTTGTCTTCTTCTTGTTTGCAAAGACACTAGTAGGACAGTTGTGTGAGTTTTATCATGAACATATGTCACCCATCTCCCAAATATTTCTTGTTTTGAATGTCACTTTGAAATGCCTTCCTTTTTGTGCTGCTATCTCTAGCTAAAGAGAAACACAATCATAGCCCAGAGTATCTCTTGGGGTTATGGTGAAGTTCTATCTGCTGGTTATGGGTTAGCTATTTATATCTCCTTGAAAATGTAAATCAGGCATGATCACAGTTTGCCATTCCTCTTCAGGCCATTCCCATTTACTTTATTTATCTCTAGCATAACATGTTCTATTAAAATCATTCCAAACTTTATTTTTATTATTACTTACTTAATTGCTTATAATTTAACAAGTATGACAGACCTTTTGGCAGCTGGGGAGAAGAGGAGATAGCTGAGATACCTAATTAAGCCTGGGATAATTCTGCATCACCACACAATCTCTTCAGAAGCAAAGGAAGGGACTGCCTCTTGGTTTTACTTCACAAGCAGGCTTTCTCCATGTTGAATCCATAATAATGTGAATGATCTTGCCCATGTTCTCCTCTAGCTTTGGTTTCTGCTTTTCAACTCATCTCTTATCTCACTGAGTCCTTTCAATTTTCCCTCTGGTTTTATAATCTAGCTCATTGTACACAACCCTTTTTTGGCCACCACTTCCTAGTGTAAGCACCAAAATGGAGACTCATAAAATAATTCCCAATGGACTAATTACTGTGCAAATATTTTCTCTATGAGAGACAAAGCTGAGAACTGAAGCATGTTATAATAGGAAGGACCCTGGACTGAGCTTCAAGGTTTCAGTTCTAGCCTTGCCTTGTCATTAAGTCACTGAGTGATCTTGGACATGTCCTTTCCCTTCTCTGTACTTCTGTTTTTCCTTCTGCATAAAATGAAAGGGTTATATTGGGAAACTTCTGAAAGGCTTCTGGTTTTATTAATCCTTTACATTGGTAAAGTACTTTCACATGTATAATCTCAATGGTTTGAATGTGAGCTCTGAAATCAAGCAAATCTAAGTATGAATCCAGGCCTACCACTTCCTAGGTGTGTGATCTGAGGTCAGTTATTTATCTTTTCCCTGATTCAGTTTCTCTTGGCCAGCAGCCTGCCAGGGAGAATAATGGTGTGGGGAGCAGAGCCCTTGTTTCCCAAGTCCAGCTTTGTGAGGGATTCAGGTGGCTACTTGGATTTTATTTCCACAGTTTCAAGGAATGGAAGAAGAGGGAGGTGGAAGTAGAGTGTCAGCCTGGGGCGTCTCCTTCTCCCCCAAGTTCCCAGGGGCAGTGTATATCCCACTCTCCTCTTTCCACAACCCAATCTCCCTTCATGGGGAAGAGATTGGAGTAGAGAAATTAAAAAGAATCATTCTGGTCCAGGTATCCACTGTGTCTTGTCAAGTTAGCCAAGAAAAGGCAAATGACCTCTTTGTGCCTCAATTTCCTCTTTTGTAACAGAGGTTTAGGATTAGAGATCTGTAAGGGATCCATCTGGCTCGTGAAGTCTGGGGTTCTCCACTCATTGTAGTCCCCAACACTTCCAACCACATGTCCCTTGCTGCTTGCCAATTACTTCAATAGAATCTATTCTCATAACCTCTCCAGCCTTCAGAGTGCTGTTCTCTCTGTCTGTTCCTACCCAGCCTGGCCAAAGCAGATTGCGGTACTCATTTGCCCCAGCCCTCACCTTCTGAACAGACAGTAATCTCCTGCCTCAGAAGGCTTGAGGCCAATTCCAGAACTGTTCTCCTTGGAGCGCACTTGCGCTGACCTCTGTGTTTCCTCTCCCTGCCGAAAGAACCGCCCCCCACATCCTTCCCGGATACTGTACCAAACTCAGGCCAAGAAGTCAGTGTGGGGGAGGGAACTGGTCAGCTCCTGAAAGGAGGAAAGGGAAATGCAGCTCCATCAGATGCCCCCTCTCTAGTACACTGAGGCGCTTACCCCTAGGGCTATCAGTCCCTTAGGGACACTCTCCTGGATAGCTGCACTAGCCTCTTCTGGGATCTTTCACGCAGCTTTCCAGCCTCCCTTTCCTGGTTCTTCCCTCCTTCCCCCCCCCGCTTTGTCCTGAACTTCCTCCCTCCAGAGACAAACGTTGCCGCCTCCTCTCAACAGGGTTGCAGAAAGAAGTTGGGAGCTCCTCAGAGAAGCTGAACGGTACTTGTGCCAGCATCGACTCCCCCAGTTGCAGGTTCGGTGTAGGGGCACTCTGAACCCGGACAGCTCACCTGCCACCAAAGGTTGTCAGGGAATTGTGGACCTGGGAGGAGATAGGGTGTTAGGCAGAAAGCGAGAGTTCCTGCGAGACTGCCTAGAGTACTGTGCTCCTCTCACAGAATAGCTCAGAATAGCTCCGTAAATCTGAGGCCAGAGGAGAGGTCTCTGGGAAAGAGGGCGGCCCTAGGCTGAAAGAGTAGCAAGGGAGGGGGCCTGGAAGGGGCGGTAAGGTCGGAATTCAGAGTTGAGAAATCAGAGGACACAGTTTAGATCCTTTATCTTAAATCATTGATCCCCCCACTCCCTGCCTTTTTCTTAGGAAGGAGGAGCGAAATAACTCAGGGGGGAGTGAGAGCCTGGCACTGCACTCTGTGCCCCACGATGTTTGCACCCCGCCATGGTCATGGTGCCCTTACTGTTTTGGCTTCCCACTTCCTGATCACCCTGCTCGGGACTCCAGGTAAGCGACTGGTTGCCTCACAGCTGACTGAGCGCTGCGTGTGGTCCTGCTGCTCCAATCTCTCAGTTCACGCGAAAGAAGTCAGGTCAGGGGTGCCACAGAAAGAATAAGAGCTCAATGAAGGCCTGTGGCTTGTCAGGCGCACCTCTGAGCCAGACCTGCAGCCAACTATAGCTCGAAGCTTCCGTGGCCAGCAGTGGGCCAGCTAAGAGAAACAGACCTGGATGCACGGAACTAGGAGGCCCCAGGACGAGGGTGGCCAAGCCTGAGACAGGGAATTTTTGCGTGTAATGGTTGGTAGTTATTAGCTGACTTTCCTAACAGAGAACACACACTCGCTGCAAAAGATCTAGAAAAATTCCCTTCTGAGAGTGATATCTTCATTTATTACAGGACAGGTAGCATTGCATTTTCCCCTCTGTTGTACAGCCATACCTCCTCCGGTAGAGCCTCTAGGCAGAGTGTAAACTGTATTCCTAAAATTAAGTCCGTAAATTGTGAGGAACTGATCAATTAAAGGGAAAATACACATTTGAAATCTTTCTCTGACCTTTGGAGGGTACTTCGAAAAAAAGAAAGGGACAGAGGATTCAATTTACTTTCTTTTTTGGATGTACTTTTTTTTTTTTTTTCAAATGTGTTGTCATTTATAATTCTTGAAGATGTCTGTCCCCAATATTTTTAAGTTATATTTTGAAAAACTCAGCAAAACAAAAACAGAGAAAGCCCCAACTAAACACAGCAGTCATTCTTTGGGTCAGACTTGGTACACTTTCCTAAAAAGGAAAAGTAGGTGAAGTGACTGCTCTGGTAGATGGCACCTGCTGCTTTGGGTAGTGGTTGCTTTTCCAGCCTGGAAACCCAAGAGGATCCTCAACCTTTTGCCACAGGGCCAAATGGTGGAAATTGCTAACAGGACTGCAATTAGCACCTGTCTGTAATTAGCTGCCTGTACTGGAGTCTGGAGATGGCTTACTTTGCAGCCTTTAGAGCTCTTGTGACTCTAATGTATTCAGAAAATCTCAGAGCCAAACTTTCCACCCAAGATCTCCCAGCTGATTCCCAATGTGTATTAGATTTGGACAAGGCAGTGGGCATTAGACACAACTGGAAAATCTTAATAGCTTATTTTTAGTTGTCATCTGCATTTTCATCCATCATCCAGTTTTCAGTTCTTGGAAATGTAATACCCACTCCCATTCTTTCCAGGCTTTCTGTTGAACCTAAACTTTATATCACCGGTAAGAATCTGGAAGTGTACTGTATGTTCTTGGTCAAAGTATTTAAATTCTTTGGACCTCTAGGACTTCCAAAGGTCCATTGAGATAATTCCAACATAATGAGGGTGATAATACATCATGTGTTAGTCATTTAACAACTCTTTTTTGAGATATCTGTGGTACAGTCCAAAGAGAGATGAATAACTGGTCTTTAGTCTTGCCCCTACCACAAATACACTGTGTTCCCTTATTCTCTTGAGCTGTGGCTCTTTAATTGTAAATGAGAGGAAAAACTTGTATTTGGCTTCCATATTTTTTGTCAAGAAGAAAGACAATATCAGATTAGAAAAAGTAAACCAAATATTGGTACTATTATGATATTTGCTGTGGATTGGAGATGGAAAGAGAGCACCTTACTGCTGGAATTAGGTGTAAGTCTCCCAGCTAGAAGAATGGTTTCCCTGGGCACTGAGAAAACATGTGGATGTGAAGTAATGAATCACTGAAAATAGTCACTAAGTAGTCACAGAGATGTCATATATCTAGAGACTGCCAGTTGTAGTCCTGTATTTCAAAAAGAAGGGAAAGTATTACAAAACCTCTGTTCTTGCTGTTGCTCTTTGTAAGAATCTAGAATTAATTATTTACAAGTTTATTTCCTAAACTCCTAGAAGATAAATCCATAATCATTAGAACTAGTGTTAGTTCATTGAAGATAAGATTGGCAGAATAATGCAATTTCTTTTGCAGTAGGATTCTGAAATTTAAACAAAGGGGAAATGCTGGAGAAATAGAATACTAGGGTCTCCCGAGGAATTGAGTAAAGTCTCTTCCTGTAGAGAAATATGGAGATTAGACCTAGGGGGACTTCTAAGTGTTCGAAATGGCCTCAGAACTGCTGGTTAAGGGGCACACATAAAATATATTTTTAGAATGGATATGTGTCTGGAGGACAATTTCTAAGGAGGAAAAAACACTAGGTGTTGGCTTCATTCTATTCAATAATTTTGTGCTTGTGTAGGAGGACAATATTTGTGGCATAATGAGAAAATATTCAATTAAAAGAAGGAAGATATGGTCAGTTATAAAATTGGTATTCAAAAGGGCATTAAGAATGTTAATAAATATAAATATAAGCTTGTAACTTTGGGTGCTCCTCCTCTAAAGACAAGAGGAAGGGGGAAATAAAACCTTTAAAAAAATAATTGGAAGACATGGCTTATAGATGCATATTTGTGAAAAAGACAAAAGATAGGGATTTTTGCACCTATATTATATTGCTGACATATTCAACTTACAGGCAAGTAAAACATATATTTTGATTATAGATGATCTTAAAAAAAATAGTATTCAGACCTAGAAAAAAAAGAAAAGACCCAGAAAGATTCTACTCTCTTTTTCACTGGTCACACTATACCTGGTGTACTGCAGCTTGACTTTGGACACCACATTCTCAAAGGGACACTGACAGGGTGCAATGTTTTCATGTGAGATTAAATTGGATGGAGAGGGTTCTTGAAAATTTTTCAGTTAAGGAACAAAAAAAATGTAGGGACTTTTAGCTGGGAGAAGGAAAAGCTCTTTGAGATGGGGTGGGAAGTTGTATGAAAGCTGTCTACAAGTGTTTGAAGGTCCATTTACACACAAGAACATTCCAACCATTTTAGCTGCTGCAAATGAAATGGGCTAACTTGGGGGCCAGAGAATCCCCTATTACTGGGAATATTCAAAAAGGAGTAAAACATTACAAAGAATAAAGTTCCTACCTCTTCCCTGTAGTATTCATGTAGATATTTGAAGTTCTAAATCCCTTCTCTCTCTTAATCATCCTTCTCTGGATATAATATAGGGGTTGACCAAAGTAGGTTTACAGGTATAATAAAAATTAATAATACAATAATTATTAAATAACTAGAGGCCCAGTGCATAAAATTCATGCACAGAGGCGGGGGGTCCCCTCAGCCCAGCCTGCACCCTCTCCAATCCGGGAACCCTCAGGGGACATCCCTCTCACAATCCTGGACTGCTGGCTCCTAATTGCTCACCTGCCTGCCTGCCTGGTCGCCCCTAACTGCCCCCCCCCCCCGCTGGCCTGGTCGCCCCCAACTACCCCTTTCTGCCAGCCTGGTTGCCCCTAACTGCCCCCCCCCCCCTGCCAGCCTGGTCACCCCCAACAGCCCCCCCCCTGCTGACCTGGTCAACCCCAACTGCCCCCCCTGCCAGCCTGGTCACCCTTCATGGCCCCCCTGCCGATCTGGTCACCCCACGCAGCCTGCTTGTTCAGTCATTTGGTCGTCCCTTGGGCTTGTCCTGGTTACCTGAGCCTCAGGCATCCCCAAGAAGCTGGGCAGCCACCATCCAAGGCTTGCCTGCACCTCGGGCCAGCCCTGGGCAGCTGGGGGGCTGAAGGGACTGGGTGCCGCCATCTTGTAGCTGTGGGCACTGCCGTCTTTGAGGGTGTGACAGTCAATTAACATATTCTCTCTTTATTAGATAGGATAATAATATAAGAATAAACTCTGTGTTTCGTGTATGCACAATTGCAAACCTACTTCTGCCCATGTCTGTATGTTAATGGCTTAATTAATTTAGGGAGCAAGAGGCTCCAGCCAAGAAATAAACAAAAAAGAAAACAACTTTATTATCTGATGAAATTTTCACTCCATGCTAGGTTCTCTGGTAATGATGTGAAAGAGTAAAGATAAAAACGATTGGAGGAAGAGAGATCTTGGGAAAGCTCTGTGGGGTCTCAGATTTCCTATTTGTTATTAAAGGATTTTGTGATCCCAGGAAATAGCACTTGCTACGTATACATATAAGTGAAGTTTATTAAAATCCTAAGGCAGAAGAGAAGTTGTTAAGAAAAAGTAGCTGAAATATGATCATAGAGATTTTATGAAGAAAAATTGTGGTGCCTGCAAGGGAAGGATACCACTATGTATCTGTCTCTCCACTATTTCAAAAGGCCAATGTGGAAGTTAGCTGGTCCTCAGAGGTAGGTGTCATTTTCATGGTGGTACCCTGAACTATCTGAATCATAATGGCTCAGACACTGATCTCTAATTGGAAATCCTTTGGAAAATCAAGTATTTTCTACGAGTGAACCTAATGGACCTCTTCCCAAAAGGGAAAAAAGCTGGAATATTTAAGATCAAGCTAAATTTAAGTTCTTGGACTTACTTTCTTTTGTTTAGGGATACAAAAGGACAGGACACTGAGTCTGAATGACAGGTGGAGTGGGAGCAGAGGCTTAGTGATTGGGATGGTAAGGTTTTCAAAATCCCTAATTTCTTTCTTGTATTTGATAGCTCCAGTGTCTCTGTTTGGAAATCTTTGTCCAACTTTGTAGAGGTTCCTCAATTTGTATAGGCTTTCCTATTGTCCTTCCTCTCTGCCTTTTTGTAAAATGCTCTTCACAGTCTCATGCACACAGTTCTTAGCATTCCACATATCTTGTATGCAAAGCCAGCTCTTTGGATTTGGCCTGGTGTTTTTGAAATCAGGTCAGACTGTTGAACTGTGCAATGCTGGCCTCTAGGATTTCAGATATGGGAATGGGGGGAGGCCAAGTAAGTCAGGATTTGGTCTTTCTACCTGTACACCCTTCAACCAGAGAAGTTCTGCTCTTATTTATTTTATACTAGAGGCCCAGTGCACAAAATTTGTGCATGGGTGCGGTCCCTAGGCCTGGCCGGCAATCGAAGCATGAGCATCTAGCATGGAATGGCAGGTCCCAGGTGACCTCTGGGCCCTGGGCAGCACCTGAGCCCCTGGGCCCCCACACGCCCCCCTCCACCTTTGTCACGGCCCCCGAGTGCCCACACGGAGATGCAGTGAGCGCAGCTGGATGCTGTGGGCCAGGACGCAGTGTAGGCCTCTGGGCTGCCCAGCAGCACTGCACTGAAGCCAGGTGGGCAGCACACTCTCTCCCAGCTGGCCTCGCAGACTGGCTCCTGCGTGAACCCACGGGGGACCCGACCGGCTGCTGTGGTCCCAGAGGCTGCTGCCTTGCTCACCTGGAAGAGGCCACTTGGGTGCGGGGTGGGGTCCTCCCCTGAGCATGGTGGGGGGAGGGAAGCGGGGAAGTGGGGGGGATTGGGGGGCTTCCCCAGTGTGTGAGCCCTGGCGTCCTGGGGGAGGGTAGCAGGGGGAGTGAGAGCAAGCTCGGTGGACACTCCCCATTTTCCCTGCACCTAGATCCACATCACCCCTGCCCCCAGGTAGCTGGCAAGAGGTTGCAGCCCATCACCAATGCCCGCCATGTTCTGCGCCACCCCCTGGTGGTCAGCGCATGTCATAGCAAGCGGTCAAATGACCACCTGAGGGGATAATTTGCATGTTAGGCTTTTATTATATAGGATATTGAGTTTAGAGTTGAGGTTAATATGATGATCCAACTACTAAAATGAAAAAGAAAATAAATGGAAGCACACTGGAATACAAGATTATCTCAAGGGCTTTCCAATTTCTGAGAGTTCATGACTCTCAGACATCATTTCCAGGGTAGTTGTAATCTCCAAGGAGCAGAGAATCTTAGGAAGTTAACCCTGCCTTTTCCTTTTCCTTTTCTAAGTAGATAATGTAACATATCTAAGGGGCCTGGGGTGAGCTCCTTTAAATAGTAAGGTTCCAATTTATCAACTTGGCATTTAAAGTGCCACCAATGTTCTTGCAACCATCTAGGAGTCAAACATTTGTTCTGAAATCCTGAGATACGTAAAATATTTGGATTCCTTGTCCCACTTATAGAGTTATATGGCCTCAGATGGTCAGAGCTGCACTGTCATCCTTAGGGTGACCATACATCCCAGTTTTCCCAGTACAGCCCAGTGTTACCTGTTGACACTGACTATTAATGATTTCTCAGTTTTGATGGTAAATAATATAATCAGCCCAATTTAAAGCCCATTCGTCTCATCCCCTTGGGTTACAGTTAGGCCTAGAGAGGAGGAGATTGCCCAAACTTATTGGCATCTCTAGAAATCTGGCTAGAATTATACACCTGATATTTAGTATTATGGCATTGATCTGGTAAAATGAATATTTCCTTTTAATTTGTTTTAAAGAATATCTAACAGGCATTCACACATCTAGGTCTCAGTACTGCTCTGTATTCTTTAGGCCCAGTCTGAAATTATGTGGTTTCCTAGCTATACTTTTCCAAAGATTATTTTAACAAAGACATAGGCAAAAAGCTCTCTGTCTTCTTTCAGGATTTCTCAAATGATTAAGTAGGGGTGGAATTTCTTGATGCTGGCAGCACTGGTGTGTCTGGCTACCATACAGATCTTTCTCCAATGGAGACTGCATTTTCTCACTTCTACTTGGATCCCAGCTCCCTGTTTGGTGATATGAGCTATTTCTTATTAGCCTTATGAAACAATGGACTCTCCTGGCTAGAGGTAAGAGACTATGAAGAGCATTTAAAACCCGGTCCTTCCTTTATCTAACTCTTATATTACCATCTTGCCAGGTAGTTGTCCAGTTTATGGTTGTACATCACTAGCTTAGGAGGTAGATTATTCCACCTTAGGAAAACTCTGATTATTAAAAGATCTTCCTTATGTTCAATTTAGACCTTATCTCCCTGGGCTACCACACACTAATCCTAAAAATCTAAACCCATACTTTGGGCCATGCAGAATATAATTAGCTTCACTGTCCCCTTAATATTCCTGCAGAGATCTAAATATGAAAATGAGTTAACATTTATTAAGTGTTTACTATATGCCAGGTATTGTTTTAAATACTTTATCTTAGTTTTTATTAAATTTATTAGAATGATATCTTATCTAATAAAAGAGTAATATGCAAATTAACCATCACTCCACTACACCCACAAGCCATGCCCACCAGCCAATTAGGAGCGAGTATGCAAATTAACCCAACCAAGATGGCTGCGGCCACAGAGTGAGCATGAGGCTTGGGTTTCCCCGGCAATGGAGGAAGCCAAGCTCCCACAGCCCTGGCCTGCCTTGGCCTCCACTACAAAGTTTCAATTATACAAGATAAATAAATCCCTGATACCAGGGCCTCCGCTTGGGTCTCCGGGGGGCATGGCTGGCCTGAAAACCACCACAGGTCCCTCGCCCAGGCCGCTCCTTGCCCCAAGGGAAGCTCCATCCTGATCCGGGACACCCTTCAGGGCAAACCAGCCGGCCCCCACCCATGCACCAGGCCTCTATCCTATCTAATAAGAGTAATATGCAAATTGACTGTCACTCCAACACACAAGATGGCTGCCCCCATGTGGTCAAAGATGGCTGCCCCCATTCAGACACAAGATGGCCGCCACAAGATGGCCAGCAGAGGAGGGCAGTTGGGAGGGACCAGACCTGCAAGGGAGGGCAGTTGGGGGCGATCAAGGCTGCAGGGGAGGGCAGTTAGGGGTGACCAGGCCGGCAGAGGAGGGAAGTTGGGGGCAACTGGGCCTGCAGGGAAGGGCAGTTGGGGGGGACCCAGGCCTGCAGGGGAGAGCAGTTGGGGGGGGAATCAGGCCTGCAGGGGAGGGCAGTTAGGGGCAAACAGGCTGGCAGGGGAGCAGTTAGGCATCAATCAGGCTGGCAGGGGAGTGGCTAGGGGGTGATCAGGCTGGCAGGCAGAAGTGGTTAGGGGCAATCAGGAAAGCAGGCAGGCGAGCAGTTGGGAGCCAGCAGTCCTGGATTGTGAGAGGGATCCCAGATTGGAGAGGGTGCAGGCTGGGCTGAGGGACACCCCCCATGCACGAATTTCGTGCACTGGGCCTCTAGTTGGTTAATAAGATTATATAGATTTTAAGTGTCCAATTCTATCATACATCATCTGTAGATTGCATTATGTGTTTACTACCAAACATCAAATCTTCTCTTGTCACCATATATTTGACACCCTTTACCCTTTACTACCCCTACACCCCCTTTCTCTCTGGTAACCACCATATTGTTGTCTGTGTTGTCTGAGTTTTTGTTTGTTTTTCTTGTTTGTTCAGTTGTTGCTTTCAATTTTATAGCCCATATATTAGTGGAATCATATGGTTCTTGACTTTTTCTGCCTGACTGATTCCACTTAGCATGATATTCTTAAAATCCATCCATGTTGTTGCAAATGACAATATTTCATCTTTTTAATGACTGAGTAGTATTCCATTGTGTATATGTACCACACCTTCTTTATGCAATCTTCTATTGAGGGACACTTCATTTGTTTCTTTGTCTTGGCCACTGTAAATAATGCTGCAATGAACATAGAGGTGCATTTATCTTTTCAAATAAATTAAACATTTTATTAGCTCATTTAATCCTTACAACAGTTTCTTAGGGAAGTATTATTATTTCTTATTACATGTCAAGAAACTGAGACACAAAGGAGCAGAGTGACTGGCCCTGGACACAGCTTGTAAGTGGTAGGCATAATTTGAATGGATGCAGTCTAGCTCATGTTCTTAATCATGTTCTAATTTATGTTCTTAAGCACTAGGCTGCACTGTTGGAATCGTTTCTCTTGATCCTCCTGATCAACTTGCAACTCTTCCCTACCTTGATTTTCTTTATTCTAATAAATTGAGTGTGGCTTGATACTCAATTAACTCCCCTCTGCTTTTCCCCCAATAATTAATAATAAAGTGTTTTGAAGGGGAAGGAGAATTTCAAAGCTATGGCTGGACCACCATAGCAGTGAGCAGAGGAAGGGGTGAATAAGTGGGAAAGATTCTTATCTCTGAGAGGTGAACTTGTAGCTCTTTGTTATTCCTTGGCTCTTTCCAACCTCAGGGCAGTCACTGACCATAGACAGATCCAAATTTGGCCCCAGTCTGTCTGGCACCTCTGGATGGGAAGGAAATCTATGCATGTTAAGTATATTTTGAGATCCTACCCACTTTAGCTTTGCTTCTCCAAATAGGTTTCCTTAGATCTTCCTGTGTTCTTTCATAACTGTGGGAAAGTCACTGTCAAGGAAGTAAATGAGGATGTTTGCCCATGAGCAGAGATTGTTTAGGAGAAGGGGGAAAGGTAGTTTGACCCTTGTACTATCTGGCCAATTTTCTTTTCTTCTATTTTCTTGTACTATTATCCCCTCCAGTGCTTCTTAGTTTCCTTCTGATTCTGCTTTCCCATTCTTTTCTTGCAAAAACTTTTAGGCCACCTTCATCCAGGCTGCATTAATGGTGCAAAGAGTATTGTTTTTAGGTTCCAGATAACCTAATTCTGGGCCTAGCTACATCAAGTACTCATTGTGTGATGGAAAGTGTCTGTTGCCCTCTCTGAGCCTCAGTCTCATTATCTTTAAAATGAGAGAATTGGACTAGAGATGATCTTTGAAGTGTTCTGCTGCTTTGAAGCATTGAGTTCTCCTCTATTTCACTCTCCCTCCTCTGTATCTTTTAGTGTTCTCTTATTACCCTTCTCTTTCCTTCTCCTGAATTTCCAATATTGTAATAAGAAAGCACCATCTGCTTTGGGATCATATTTGAGGATTTTATCCAATCTTCATGGGTGGTGACAATTTCAAACAAACACAGTAAAAATTGTGATAGTTTATTTTATTAGGAGATACAATCACTTATTGGAATCAGGGGTGTTAGATTATAAGAATGCAAATTGGTAGAAACTAAAAGTATTAGTATTATATAAGTAGATGTAAAACTTTTAAGCAGGCTTAGAAAATGACTTTTCTCAGGTACAAAAATGGTGGGGACATTTATTATAAATGAATTTAACAGCATGTGTAATTCTTTCCAAATGTTATGTTAGGGATGAGGTAGGGGTTATATTTATTTCTCATTTTTCTAAATAATAGAAATATAACAATGGAGGATCATAATGGATTGGATTTCTCTAGGTCAACTTCAATAAAAAGAAAAAAAATTGTCCCAAAATGCAAGTTCACCATAGGGGATGAGAAGAGTTTAGATATCTGTTCCCCTAGGCTACAGGATAGAACAGGTGGCAATCAAAACTTCACCTTTTTTGGCTTTTCAAACTTAATTTTATCTGAGGTAAAATATACATATGATAAAACACACTCATTTTAAATGTATAGTTTGATAAATTTTGACAAATGTGTATATCCAAATAGCCACCACCACCACAATGAAGATATAAATGATGCTCATCATCCTAGAAAGTTTCTTTGTGGCCTTTAATAGTCAGTTTCCTCTTTCACCCCAGCCCACTGATCTGTGTTCTGCCTCTATAGCTTAGTTTTGTCTATTCTAGAATTTCATGTAAATGCAATCATACAGTATGTGCTCTTTTGTGTCTGGCTTCTGCTCAGCAGGTTTTCTTTTCTTTCTTTTTAAAACATGTTTGTTTTTATTATTGTGGTATAAAACACATAGCAAAATTTACCATCTTAGCCATATTAAGTATATAGTACATTAATGCACACTTCTAATACAGATCTCTAGGATTTTTTCATCTTATAAAACTGAAACAAGAACTCCCTATTTCCTTCTCCTATCTGCTCCTATTAGTCATATTCTTCTTTGTGTTTCTATAATTTTGACTACATTAAATGCCTTATATAAGTTGAATGATTTAGTATTTGTCTTTCTGTGAATGGCTTATTTTAATTAGCATAATGTAGTCAAGGTTAATCCATTTGTAGCATATGACAGAATTTTTTTAATTGAAGTTTAATTGGCATATAATGTCCTATTAGTTTCAGATGTATATCATGGTGGCTCAATATATGTATATATTATGAAGTGATCATGGCATTAAGTTTAATTACTATTTGTCATATAAAGTTATTATAATATTATTGAATATATTCTTTATGCTGTATATTACATCCCCATGACTTATTTATTGTATAACTGGAAGTTTATACCTCTTAGTCTCCTTTATCTATTTCATCCATCCCAAAACCTCCCCTTCTGATAACCACTAGTTTGTTTCCTGTATCTATAAATATGTTTCCTGTTTTGCTTGTTCATTTGATTTATTTTTAAAATTTCACATATAAGTAAAATAATATAGTATTTTCAGGGAACATAGTAGGTTATCTAGAAATACTGCTAATAGAATGAGTAGAATCACTCAGATCTTTGCTTTTTTTAGATGGGGAAATTTGTGACTCAGAGTGAGGAGGCAACTTATGCAATATCTTACAGTTACTGGCAGAGCTGGAACTGGACAGATGTGCATCCCCTGACTGCTAATTCTTGACATTGTATGAAATTGCATTTGTAGTTCAGTAACTAAATCATTACATATTTTATTTTAAAAATCTGTAGTTATAAATCGGATTACATTGCTTAATTTTCATAAGACTTTGGTGACATAAGAACTATGCTTATATTACATAGAAGTACACCAAGACCTAGAGAAAAGGATGGTCTAAATTCCAGAGCCCCTTCTACAAGGGTAGGAGAATCCCCTTCCTTTCATTTTCAGAGGTGGTAATGGAGGAAGTGACATTTTAGGTGGCATGCTCACTAATCAGAGCTTTCATTAACTTCATGATCTGCATATTATCATGTCACCTATGTCCCATTAGGTTAATTGCCTGAGAACCCAGGATCTTAAGCTCCCCAATCTTTGGAGAGATGAGAAGAACCTGTGTTAGGTTTGATTATTTTTCCTACTTGCCCCTGCCTGGCCACACTTGTTGAGATGGAATACCTACAATAAATACTGCCCATCATTAGACCACATCATGCCTGGGCACCAAGCCTCGAGCTAAAAAAGTCATGTTTACATCAATTGGTCTCACCAGAGAAAGCCATGGGAGAGCCATTAAGTTGCTCTGCCATTGTCAATGCCAATTCAGGACATGTGAGTTCCATTGCCATCAGTCTCAGGAACCATTATCTTTTCCTCCCGTGAGTCAAATGCTGACAGAGAGAGCCACAGTATTTTTTTTGTAATTATCCATATACTTCTTTACAAAATCCATTTTCATTGTTTTCTTCCATACCCTGGTTTATCATCATTATTAATATTATTTTAAAATTCTCTAATCTTTAGTTTCTGTGGTTTCTCCTAGTACAAGCCCAGTGGTGGGATAGAAAGCTAGAAATATTGAGGGGCTCTGGAGCTGCATGTGGGTAAATGGAAGGACATGGGAAGGTGGAGAGCACAGGGAAGAGGACTGTTACTTTTCTAGAAACAGAGCAAACAACTTCAGTCTGAGCTAATGTCCATGTAGTTTAGCAGGTTCCTGGAATCAGAAATCGGTACACAAGAGAACTTTTATAATGTTTAATAATTATGTAGCATTCAAGAAGCTCAGAATCCAATTAGCATGGATTAATTATAGTACTTACCTTAATCACTTAATTATAGTACTTACCTTAATCACTTAATTATAGTACTTACCTTAATCACTTAATTGGGAACCATTTTAAGCTTTGATATTTTTTTTTAAGGGGAAGTTGGGGGGGTGGCGAAAAAAGTTTTTACATTTTTCTCTCTAGATCTTCACAATTGCTATAGACAAAGAGCTTTATCTCCAGTTTTGTGTAGTGTATAAAGGAGCTTTTCTTCCTTCAGTCACCAAGGTTTTGTAATTTGGTGTGCAGGCAAAGTTCTGGAACCAGTGTGCAGTGTGGTGCAATGCAAAGAACAATGGCTTAGGAGTTAGGACACTGAGTTCCAGGACTGACTATGGTGCTCATTCACTTTGGACTCACGGCACAGAAAGAGGAGGTGACTAGTGCTCATATTTATACTCTAGTATTTAGATGGAGAACTTGGTTGTTCCCAAGCTTGGACAGTGTGTGGTTCTGGCATTCTAAGGAGTGAGATGCACTACACAGAGGTTTCTTCTTGCTTTGGAATCCATCCTCCTTGTAATTTTGGCAGATGTTACTTGTTTTATTCCTGTAGGACAGGGCTGCCTGAGTCATTAAAACTTTTATTGAAGTATAATGTACATGAAGAAAAGTGTACACACAGAATACAGTTTGGTCAATTTTACAAATTGAATACACCTATATAATCAACATCCAAATAAAAATACAGAACATTACTGTACCCCAGAAATGGCTCTTCTGACCCCTCTCAACACAATCTTCCAAAATGTAATTATTATCCTGTCTTTTAATAGTATAAATTAGTTTTGCTGGGCTTTCTGCTTTATATAAATTGAATTACAATCAGTACATATTCTTTAGCGTTTTTATTCTTAAATATTCATCCAAACTGTGGTGGGTAACCATAGATCATTCCTTCTTATTGCTTTGTAATATATAATTGTGTAAATACACCATAACCTGAAATGCATCTATTTTTGCAACCTATTAATTTAGGCAAAAACTTTTTGCTTCGTAACATAGAGATTCCAAAAATTTCAATCATACACTAATTATAAAAATCCTTCTATTTTCACAACAAAAAAGAAAAACAAAACCACAAATAAGACTGGTTGTCATTGAAATTTTAGAATCTGTTGATGTTGGTTTGGTATTTGCACTCAAAAAAATTTAAAAGCGCAAACCTCATCTTCATCCTCCCCCGAATCTACATTCTAATGATGAACCTTTGCCTGTATAAGTGCCCAAATTTGAGAACCATAAACCTGGAAAATGTTGTGTATTGACTTTAGAGATGGGGACATGAAGAGAACAAGCTCAAGTTACTTGTCAGCCTCAGCAAAACTCCAAGTTATCTCGCTTAGGTCTATTTTTCATCATCAGCCCACTCCCTTATGTCATCTCAGCCCAGAGATAAGGATGAACCTGGCAGATGGTCTGATACAAAGTTACTTTATTTAGTGTTTCTATTTTTCTGTAGACAGAAGAAAAATAGACAGATAATAATTATTAATTGTTTAGTACTTCATCATTTACAAAGCACTCCTCATGACAATTCTACCCCATTTTAGATAAGACTCAAGAGGTTTAGTGTTTTGCTTGCACAGGATGTCATGATGATCATATAAGTACAGGTTTCAGGTGTCAAAAGTAGACCACATGTACCTCTCAGACTTCATGAGCATATACAGTGTTTGCTCAGACTAAGTACTTCAAGATGCAATGTAAATCATCTTTACAATGGACTCTTGTTCTTCCCTTTTCCACTTTACCTATATACCACACTCATTAATAATATGGAATCACCATTTTCATCATGGCACTTCTTGTATCAAGAGCTACCAATGATTCCTCACTGCCTTCATGATTAAGGCCAAATTCCTTGGCACTTCCTTGCTCAGACCCTTTCACGATCTGAAATCTTACCCCTACTTCACCTCCCAACATGTGGAAAATCAAGTAGCGGAGAGTTTCCTCAGGGAACAATCTTTTTCCTGTTTTAATTATCCATCTGGCTTCTCCCACACCAGGCTTCCTTCCTGCACTGGGAAAAGGTGGGGCACACTGACTTTGGAAATCTTGACTTTAGTGAGGCTGTCAGTTTGGCATTATCCATGTGATCTTAGATAAGTTATGCAGCCAATCTGGTCTTCAGTTTCTGTAGGTTTTACAGAATAAAAACCAATTCTTGCATGCTGTGAAAATAGTCCTTTCTTGCTTAAAAATGCCCTTTAGTGCCAAGACAGGGTAGATGGAGGGGACTGGGACATGAAAATATTTGACCAAGTGGGCTTCCTTCCAGAATCATAGCAGGCAGTGTATGAAAAGTTTCTATTTTCTTAGAAAACCACTGGCAGCCTTTGTTGTTATTGACTTTAGGGGTGTGATGGTATAGGAGTGAAAAGGCCGGTTGTGTTTGGATTGGCTATTGTTTTCTTTTAAATGGTAGGAAAAGAAGGAGAAACCCAGCTCTCTCATCATGAACAGTGGAGTCTATTCTTTGTCACCACAGAGAAGGAAATGATGTTCTGGCTAAACTGCTTCTATTATGTCTGGTAATAATGCTTACAGAATAAAATTTCAACAGCCAGAGCTTTTCTCAGCTAGGCTCCTATTGTTTCAAACTTGAGCAGAAGTGCTGTATTCTAAATTAACTCTTATAGGAGCAAAGTCTACTGGTCTGGTCTATAATATTAGCAGCATTAGAGCACGAGGGAAACACTCCAGCAGGTGCCAAAGAAGCTGGTTGTTGTCTGGCAAGAGGTCAATATTCGATACCCAGGTAATTACAAAACAACAGGATGTCCAGGCTTAGAGGAATTTTAAGGTTCTGTTAGGAACCTCTATTTTCAATTTCAAATCAGGAAATCGATCATAGCTTTTCTGAGTCTTACATTCTTTAGGCTAAAGAAACAGAATCCTTTGTCCTTCAACTATTTCTCATATGACATAGTTTGGTGTCCATCCAGTATCTGTGGATATATAGATATGTAGGGTGAGGCAAAAGTAGGTTTACAGATGTTTGTATGGAAGATTATACAATAATAAATAATAATACAAGAATAAACTCTGTGTTTTGTATACTCACAACTGTAAATCTTTTCTCCCACCGTGTGTGTGTGTGTGTGTGTGTGTGTGTGTGTGTATTCAAATATTGGCCAGCTGAGGAACTTCTGGTCACCTGACAGAGTTTCCAGAGCAGTGAGTCTGTTGCTGACACTATGATGGGTTTTTCTAAGAAGGTAAGGAGACAGTAGATAGAGCTGTCATCAATTTTCACTGAGGTTAGAAAAGGAAATGGGTTGAAGCCACATGGCAGGAGAGGTTTAATTTTGCCAAAGGATGAATCTGGGACATAGGTCATCAAGAATTCTCTTTGCTTTCTTTATATATCCTGAGGAAAATCATTCAAAGACTCACAGGATACAAAGTTATAACAGTTTGGATAATTTTCAGGGAAGAGTAAATTACCGTATAACTGGTTGGTGAAGGATCACCAAACTTATAACTCCTAGAAAATGGATTTTTTCACTATCTCTTTGCCCATGTAATATAGGTATTAGCACTCCTCTGCTTCCCATGATGATTCCCTTACTTCTCCTTCACTTTTTAATAATGGGGCCAAGAAAGCAAAGGCACTTTCTCAGAGGTACCATATTCACTTGGAAACTTCAACCCAAGTGCAGACAAAAGGAGAAGAGAGATTACATTTTCCTAAGCCTGTTCCCTGATTTTCTTTGTCCTGCTACCCACTTATTTTATCCTATTGATTCTAGACAAATGAATAAACCGCTGCCCAGCTGATCAGATAATGTTATGTTAAAGAAAATCAAAATTTGTTCAGAGACCATCCAGTCCCTTCTCATTTTACATATAGGGAATCTGAGTCTCAGAATAACTTTGTTTCAAGATTCATTGCACACTAGTGGCAGAATCAGTTACAACTCTGTATTTCTCATTCATTGTCCTTTTAACTACACATCCCAGGGTATGGAATATGAATTCTAGAGTAGGAAAAATTTCCACTAAAAATTACTTCTCCTCCTATGACCAATGCTTGAAATTTAATCAAGAGGGCTTAACTCTTGGCTTAGGGCTTTGATCCCAGTTAAAATGGAAATAGAGAGGGCAGGGGAAATCATTCTATTAGTAGTTTCTGGCACCTCAGTGTGAATAAGTTTCTCACCTCTTTTCCTTAGATCCTTTTTACAGGTCTGGAAAAATAAATTAGGTGTATACTATATACCCAGGGAGAAAAATACAGTGGCAAAGTAACTGGAAAATGGGCATGAATCCAGATTTTTTTCTGGGATAGAACAGTTGCCTCTGCTCATCAATCCAATGCAAAAGGATACTACCTCCACCTACCTGCTTTCGGTATGATATGAGAATAAGGTCCTAATGGTACCAAGGCCATAAGGAGAATTATTTCTTCTAAGATACTGGCATTCAACTAAAAGTACTTGCTTGCTCAATTCTGTTGAGTGTTGATTGAATATAGTAGTGTGGGATGTACATACAGAACCTTAATGAAGAAACCACTTGCTGGGAGTACTCCACCCTGCCATATTTGAGTTTGAGAGTGCTAACAAAATGTATTGAATTAAATATTTCCAACATAGCATGGGGTCAAATGGCATCTGAAGGACCAAGAGAAAACACTAAGTAAGCATGGCCTGGATTTAATCCCATTCATGCTGGCCAGGACTAGGTCCTTGATAGGCCCAGCTATGTGCAAAATGATAACTATGTTTACCCACCACTCTCCAAATCTCTGCTCCCTAAGGCTCTCGGGCAGATAGAAGAACCCATTGTATGCTTTGGAGTGCTGCCATGATCTATAGAGAGACCATGCTTGAAGGGTGGAGATAGGAGTCAAAAGCTCAATGGAAAATGCAAAATTTAAAGATGGTGGAAAGCCCCCCAGATCATCAAGACAATTTTGTAGATTAATATACTTCCTATTATGATTTCTGCCTATCTGCGGGTTTCCTGCACTTTTCTCACATCTAATAATAATACACATGTAAGAATCATCACCTAACGAACTGACTAAAAACTGATAGCAGCCTCTTGTGTATTGAAGGGAGAGGGCCCAGGAATGAGAAGGAATCTGGAAATATCTTATGAGTAATGGTTGAGGGACCCTGGCATGCTGATCCTGAAGAAGACTTGGAGGAGAAGTGGCAGGAGGTCTATGGTCTCACATTTTCATGACAGCTCTCAGCTGAACACAGTTCTGTAGTAGAAGTGGGTGAAAAGAATACTTGGAGATTAGGAATCTAATCCAATTTCTGCAACAAAACTTTTGTATCTATTTGAACAAATTACTTCTTTTTTATCTTAATTCTCTTTTATGTAGGCCAGGAAAGTAGACCTAGGACTCATGGATGACTGTTTCACTAAGACATAGATTTCAACTCAATTTAAGGAAGAAATTCCTACAAAGTTGTATAAAGGGTTTTCTTAGGAGATAGTAAGTTCCCCATTGAGATTGATTTGTATTTATTGGCTTTTTGTATTTCAACTTCTGGGAAATTTCTGTTCATATTTTTTGTTTACTTTTCTATTGGGGTTTTTGACTTTTTATTACCCATAGGAAGTTTTTTATATATTTATTTTTCATTAGTTATATAAATATTTCGTACAAGTCTATTGCTTATCTTTTACTTTTGTCTTTTGTTGCATAGAAGCCTTAAATTTCTCAATATTTTCCCTTGTACTACATGTGTTTTCTATTTTGCTTTAAAGGGACTTCCTTTCCTCAAGATTTTACAAATAGCTTGAGACTTTTATATTGTTGTAATACATTTATGATTTTATTTCTCTTTTGTGTATAATTAAAGCTTTAAAATATCTTTAATTTATATTATTGTATGCTGTGAGGTAATGACCTAACTTATTTTTTCCAAGTAATTGCCAATAGATCGACATCACTTGTTGAATAGGTCACATAAACACACACTCTTTTATATTCCATTGTTTTGTCTAAATGTATGGTATGTGTTGATAACTTGTGGAACAAGTACCTGTTCTAAGTTATTTGTTGTTTTTTTAAATTGTCTTGCTTTTTAATGTACATTTTCTGTTGTATGTGATCTTAAGAATCAGTGTGTCAACTTCCATTAATTTTGTTGAAAAATTAGTATATACAATAATAATTTAAAAAATGTTTATTCTCACCCATGGATATGATTTTTCTTAATTGATTTTTGGGGAGAGGAAGGGAGAGAGAGAGAGAGAGAGAGAGAGAAAGAGAAACATCAATGTGAGAGAGAAACATGGATCAATTGCCTCCCTATGCGCCCTGACTGGGGATTCAACCCGAAACCTAGGTATGTTACTTGACTGGGAAGAAAATCTGAAACCTTTTAGTTCGTGGGACTACACTCCAACCAACTTACCCACCTGGCCAGGACTACAACAATAATTTTATATGTAACAAATATATCTTTATACTTGTATTTTGTCTTCAGTAAGTTTCATATTTTTATAAATTTTATAAAATATTTACATACCTTTATTAGTAGACTAGAGGCCCGGTGCACGAAATTCGTGCATGAGGTGGGGGTGTCCCTCAGCCCAGCCTGCACCCTCTCCAATCTGGGACCCCTCTCACAATCCAGGACTGCTGGCTCCCAACTGCTCACCTGCCTGCCTGCCTGATTGCCCCTAACTGCTTCTGCCTGCCAGCCTGATCACCTCCTAACCACTCTCCTGCCAGCCTGATTGATGCCTAACTGCTCCCTTGCCAGCCTGTTTGCCCTTAACTGCCCTCCCCTGCAGGCCTGGTCACCCCTAACTGCCCTCCCCTGCAGGCCTGGTCACCCCTAACTGCCCTCCCCTGTAGGCCTGGTCCCCCCAAATGCTCTCCCCTGCAGGCCTGGGTCCCTCCCAACTGCCTTTCCCTGCAGGCCTGGTCACCCCCAACTTCCCTCCTCTGCCAGCCTGGTCCCTCCCAACTTCCCTCCCCTGCTGGCTTGATCACCCCCAACTGCCTTCCCTCGCAGCCCTGGTCCCTCCCAACTGCCCTCCCCTGCTGGCCTGATCGCCCACAACTGCCCTTCCTTGCAGGCCTGGTCCCTCCCAACTGCCCTCTCCTGCTGGCCATCTTGTGGTGGCCATCTTGTGTCCACATGGGGGCAGGATCTTTGACCACATGGGGGCAGCCATCTTGTGTGTTGGAGTGATGGTCAATCTGCATATTACTCTTTTATTACATAGGATAGAGGCCTGGTGCATGGGTGGGGGGCAGCTGGTTTGCCCTGAAGGGTGTCCCGGATCAGGGTGGGGGTTCCCTTGAGGCATGGGGTGGCCTGGGTGAGGGGCCTGTGGTCGTTTGCAGGCTGGCCACGCCCCCTGGCAACCCAAGCAGAGGCCCTGGTATCTGGGGTTTATTTATCTTCTACAATTGAAACTTTGTAGCCTGGAGCAGAGCCAACCCTTCTGCTTGCTCTGTGGTGGCAGCCATTTTTTTGGGGGGTTATGTATCTTCTATAATTGAAACTTTGTAGCCTTAAGCGGAGGCCTGGGCCAGCCAGGGTGTGCGGAAAGCTTGGCTTCCTCCATCGCCAGGGGGAACCCTAGCCTCCTGCTCTTTCCAGCTCCGTGGCTGCCGCCATTTCTGTTTGGGTTTATGTATCTTCTATCATTGAAACTTTGTAGCCTTGAGTGGAGGCCTAGGCCGGCAAGGGCAGGCGGAAAGCTTGGCTTCCTCCATTGCCGGGGAAACCCAAGCCTCCCTCCTGCTCTCTGTGGCCATAGCCATCTTGGTTGGGTTTATTTGCATTTTCACTCCTGATTGGCTGGTGGGCGTGGCTTGTGGGTGTAGCGGAGTGATGGTTAATTTGCATATTACTCTTTTATTATATAGGATATTTGATACTTTTTGTAACTATTATGGAAGTATCTTCATCACTTTTCTGATTGGTTATTGCTGGTATATAGAAAAGCTTTTGGTTTGTTTGAATCAATCTTATATCTGTTTAGCTTATTGACTTCTAAAAGCTTTTAATAGACTTCAATATAGGTCAAAATTACTATATGGAGTAATTGAAGTATTATTTCTTCATTTCTAATATTTTTACTTTGTATATTATTCAAGGTTCAGTTGCAGATTATAGAAACCACCCTAGATATGCTAAGCAGGAAGCTATTTAATACAGTGAACTGAATAATTCCGAAATTGTTGGAAGGCCTGGAAGATTAAAAATTAGGTTTGGCCTCAAGGAATGACTTCCAGAAAAACTGCCAAGGAAAATGCTCCTTTTTTGCCAGGATCAGTAAAGTTGAAATTAGAAAATGGGTGCCTCAATTGCTGGCTGCAAAAATCACTCTATTTTAGCTGTAACATGGGATCAGTGATCTACCCTCAAGACTGTGGTTCCAGAGTCACAACATGCCTACTAGGTAAAAACAGTAAAAATTGATGCTTTGCATATCGCTTCCATTCTTCCTAATGATTCTATTGCAAAATTCAAATTATGCACTAGTGCAACTGACTGGTGAACTCTAAAGCATCTATAACCATGGTTGCAAAGATCCTGGGGAATGTAGATTTTCACTTTCCAGCCTATGCAGAGCATTAAGGCATACTAGTGATGTTGTTAATCTACAGCATAAGCCACGCTCCTCATTTTTATTCCTTACATATTTTCTTGCCTTGACTGAGACCTCCAGTACAATGTTTTATAGCAGTGGTGATTCTTTTCTTTTTTCTGACTTCAATAGAATGGTTCCAATGTTTAATGAGGTTTGCTGTAGATTTCTATTAGCTTTCTTTTATTGGATATAAAAATATCTTTCTATCCAATTTGCTTAAAATATTCTTATTTTCTTTTTTAGAAATTCAAACAGATGTGGAATATTATAATTTTTGCTGGCATTTATCAATATGATCATATAGGTGTTTTCTTTTTACCTATATTCTGATAATGTAACAAATTATATTAGTACATTTCTTAGTATTAGGCTATTGTTGCATTTGTGACATAAACTATACCAGATTTATATCATATTCTCATATATTATTTTAAATCACAGCTTGGTTCAATTTTCTAATGTTTTATTTAGCAGTTTTTTTTTCATATCTGTACATGAATAAAACTGGCATAGAGCCTTCTTTTTTGTGTGCTGTCCATGTCCACCTTTGATTTGGGGTAATATCAGCCTCTTAGAATGAGATGGGAAGATCTAGATCTTTTCCACTTTTCTGAACACAGTTTATATAACTAGTCATATACATAGAACTTATACTTACATGCACTTATACAGTCCTGAATTGTTCCCTCGTTGTTTTTTCCATGTATGTAACTTTTTCCCCTTAGGTAATCTGCAAATCTCATTAATGTAGGACCCTGCCTCATAATTTGTCTACTTTTACATTGCACAGAACTGAGGTATATAGCATATTCTCAATTGAAAACCAGGTGAATGTTTTCCCTGGCTTCTCAGAAATCATTTCTTGGCAAGAATATAGGAGTAATGATATCTCAGACACTTTACCAATCAAAGAAGAGAGAAGAAGAAAATTGAGAAAGAGTGATGAGGAAAATGTAGGGAAAAATAAGTGAGAGAGAAAGGCTGTTACTGACCTTGATTTACCGAAATATTAATTTATACCCCTATATTGCTGAAAAACAGCCCAGTTCCTGGATTCAGAGCTGGGTGTAGTACTGATGTGGGATAGCAAATATCACCTCCATGAGTGAGGGACAACCTGTCTAGCACTGGGGGCAATGGTAGGATAAATTAAAAAATAGCACAGGGTTGAACTAGCTGATGGAGTTCCTACATCCCCTTCCACCCAGGCCTCAGCCCACTCACTCAGCCCACTCACTCAGCCCACTCACCCCTTAACTCATTCTCTTCCATTCTCTAACTGCTATCAAATCTTGTTTCCTATGCCATAATGATACAAGGAGCATACAAGATAAAGAGAACCATTCCAGAATGCATAGCTGTGGTAGGTGTGGGGTACATTTCTCTTTCTAAAGCACTGGATCATCCATATTTTTGCACTCTACAGCCCACAAATCTCTGGAATAGGTACTACAGCTCCTTAAACTACAGGGAGTTTTGTAGTTTTGTTTCAAACAGATCTCTCTTTTAAAGTTTATAAAGGAGTTTCATATCCATTAGTATTTAATTTAATCTTCAGAAGAATTGTGAGAAATAGGTATTATTATAAAAACTGAGGCTTCAGGGAGGTTAAGATCTTTCATAGCTAATAAACAAAATATTACTATTTTAAACACAGTTGTAAAGACCCATTGAAATACTATAATGGGAAAGCTCATTGTAAATTATAGAGTATTACACATGTATAAGGGATATTATTATCATTATTACTATTAATGAACATATTAATCAAATATTTGGAATGAGATACTTTGGGTACTTAGCACTGAACTGGAGCTGTGAATGGAGAACAACGCACATGGTATGCAAGAGCAAGAGGAGACATATTCACTGCCTTCTGGGAACTTGGTAGTCTTGTTGGGAGAAACTAAAATATTTTATAATACAAGAAACAAGCCAGAAGGCAACATAAGCAGAATAATGAAGTGTCTACTATGTGGTTGTGAATAAATGCCATGTAAGGCCAACAGGGAGGACATGAGAGACAGTCACAATTATTAGTGACCAATAACATGTATCCAATGGGCCGGGAACTCTGTCTACATTGAATGGTGACTGAATTTTAGATAAGTTGAAAAGAGTAAGGAGAACTTATGTGAAAAAATAACATATGTAAAATTGAGAAGGCAAGTATGAGCTTGATGATGGGAAGTGAGGCCTCTTGGCTGACTGTGCCAAGCACATAGCTGAACAAGTTGGAAAGGTAGATTGGGATCACATGATTGTGGGACTTAGGATCTTTTATCAACTTATGCTCTAGCTGAGTTGCATGATTTTGGAATGGGGATTCTAGAAGAAAAAACTAGAAACAGACAAGGTAGGTACTTACACAGAAGTGATAATTGAATCTATGAATGCAGATTAAGTGAGGATAATGGAGTCTCAGTTACAGGGTGGGAGAGGAAAAGGAAACAGTGAAAAAGTCATCTTGTCCTGCATCAGTCCTAGGGGGCCCTATTTACCGTGACTACTGAGTACTTTAGCAGCCATCTCCTGAAACTGTAAGGGTAAATGAGATGACATTTCCTCTTTAATGAGAGCCCACAGCATACTGGATTGCTCCCTTAATTAAAAAGCAAACAAAATCACAATAAAACTTCTCAAAGCAATCATAGGGAAACCATAAGTTGACTTCCCTCATTATACTTTAAAATCAAAAACAAACCAACCAAACAAACAAAAATAACAGTAGAAAAGTTTTTCAAGAGTTCAAATTTACTAGGGAGGTTGAGGAAAGAGCCTACTGGCATTCCTTCTCAGTCATTGTGAGCTTTGAAATTGAACAATAAAAGACTCATCTTGAGAATAGATAATTATTTTTTACTTGTTTTTCAATCTTGTCCCCAAATTGGGTCATCTTCTGAGCCATCATTAATGTCAAGCATTAATGTTTATTGTGTTAACGTAAAAAAAAAACAATCGAAACCTGCAAAGAATTGCTGTGAGTTTATTTGAGCCAAACTGTCAACCTCAACGAATTGAGATAGAATTGCCGATTACATTTGTATTTATACATTGCAATCAAAGGAGGGACTTAGGTGGGTTACAGAAAATTCATTAGTGATAGATTAAGGAGGTGGGATAAAGCAAAGTGTGTGTGTGTGTGTGGGCAGGGGGGGGGGGACACCTAGGATTGGATAAAAAGTAAAATGATGGACACATACATGGGTGGGTGCAGGAACAATTAACATGATAATGAAGGAAATTGTGGTATCTGTCCTGACACCCATCACATTTGGTTGTGCCCCAGGGGCTGCAGAAAAAGGGAAGTTACAAGTTACCCAGACACTTCAAGGGTATGTTATCATAGATGCAAAAAGACAGATAGGCTCAGTTAAGGTAAAGGTTGACCTTGTCAGTGAAGATATCAGCCTAGGACATAACTGCCCACCATAACCACTTTTAGTTAAAGTTCAATTTCAGACCATCCTTTGTGGTTACTTTAGGTCTCTGAGTTTGCAAGACTGCCATGCAGGCCTCCCCTGAGCTTGTCAGGTCAGCATGTGGCCCTTTTCGTCCACACTTGCAAGCTCAGAAGGAAAGGCCCTAGTTATTTCAGACTTTCGGAAGAAGGGGCCTTGAAGCCCTGGAGAGGCAGATAAATAAATTCTGTACATCATTCCTTTTGTCGGGGGGAGGAAGGAGGTAGGTTATGACATAAGATTTCCATTTAGTGCAGTAAATAGATTGAAGGCCATTTATCAATAGGTAATATTGATAAATATTCCTCCCTCCCCTCTCAGTCAACATCAAGAGGCACCCCAAAAAGGGTGAAGAAAATTTGGGGCAAGCCAATGCAGAAGGATGACCCAATTTGGATAGTGAATTTGAAACCTGATCTCTCTATTGACTATCATACATGATTGGCACTGGGTGGAAGGTTTCTTTCTTTTTTTCCCCCACTTCTGGAAAAACTGTATTTTTTATTTTTATTTTTTTAATTCTTTATTGTTGAAAGTATTACATATGTCTCCTTTTTCCCCCCATTGACCTCTCCCAGGCTGTTCCCACCTTATATTCTGTGTCCATTGGTTATGCTTATATACATGCATAGAAGTCTTTTGGTTGATTTCTTACCCCCCTCTCACCCCCACTGCCTTCCTTCTGAGGTTTGACGGTCTGTTCAATGCTTCTTTGTCTCTGGATCTATTTTTGTTCATCAGTTTATGTTGTTCATTATATTTCAAAAATGAGTGAGACTATGTGATACTTACCTTTCTCTGACTGGCTTATTTCACTTACCATAATTCTCCAAGTCCATCCATGCTGTTGCAAATGGTAAAGAGTTCTTTCTTTTTTATAGTACAGTAGTATTCCATATGTAGACAGGTTTTTAGTCCACGCATCTGCTCATGGACACTTAGGCTGTTTCCAAATCTTAGCTATTGTAAATTGTGCTTCTATGAACATAGGGGTGCATACATCCTTTCTGATTGGTGTTTCTGATTTCTTTTTTTTTCTTCAAAATTTTATTAAGGTATTATATGTGTACATATCTTACCATTGCCCCCCCCACCCCACTCCCATACATGCACTCACCCCCCAATGTTTTGCATCCGTTGGTTACTCTTATATGCATGCATACAAGTCCTTCAGTTGATCTCTTATTTCCCCCACCTCTCCCTAACCTTACCGCTGTAATTAGACAGTCTGTTTGATGCTTTACTGCCTCTGTAACTATCTTTTTGTTCATCAGTTTATAATGTTTTTCATTATCCCCAAATGAGTGAGATCATGTGGTATTTTTCATTCATTGACTGGCTTATTTCACTTAGCATAATGTTCTCTAATTCCATCCAGGTGCCTACAAATGGTAGTAATTCCTTCTTTTTTTATGGCAGCATAGTATTCCATTGTGTAGATGTACCAAGTTTTCTGATCCAGTCATCTGCTGACGGGCACCTAGGCTGTTTCCAAATCTTAGCTATGGTAAATTGTGCTGCTATGAACATAGGGGTGCATATATCCTTTCTGATTGGTGAATCTGGTTTCTTAGGATATATTCCTAGGAGTGGGATTACTGGGTCAAATGGGAGTTCCATTTTCAGGTTTTTGAGGAAACTCCATATTGTTCTCCACAGTGGCTGCACCAGTCTGCATTCCCACCAGCAGTGCACGAGGGTTCCTTTTTCTCCGCATCCTCGCCAACACTTGTCGTTTGTTGATTTGTTGATGATAGCCATTCTGAGAGGTGTGAGATGGTATCGCATTGTCGTTTTGATTTGCATCTCTCAGATAATTAGTGACTTTGAGCATGTTTTCATGTGTCTCTTGGCCTTCCTTCTGTCTTCTTTCAAAAAGATTCTATTTAGTTCCGTTGCCCATTTTTTATTGGATCATTTACCTTCCTTTTATTAAGTTGTATAAGCTGCCTATAGATGTTGGAAATTAAACCTTTATCAGTGATACCATTTGCAAATATGTTCTCCCATACAGTGGGGTTTCTTGTTGTTTTGTTGATGGTTTCTTTTGCTGTGCAAAAGCTTTTTATTTTGATGTAGTCCCATTTGTTTATTTTCTCTTTGGCTTCCATTGCCCTAGGGGCAGTATCAGTGAAGAAGTTCCTTCAGCATATGTCTGAGATTTTGCTGCCTGTGGATTCCTCTAGTATTTTTATGGTTTTCCATCTTATATTTAAGTCCTGTATCCATTTTGAGTTTATTTTTGTGTATGGTGTAAGTTGGTGATCTAGTTTCATTTTTTTGCATGTATCTGTCCAATTTTCCCAACACCATTTATTGAAGAGACTGTCTTGACTCCATTGTATGCTCATGCCTCCTTTGTCAAATATTAATTGGGCATATTGGTTTGGGTTGATATCTGGATTCTCTATTCTATTCCATTGCTCTATATGTCTGTTCTTGTGCCAGTACCAGGCTGTTTTGAGGACAGTGGCTTTGTAATACAGCTTGAAATCTGGTATTGAGATCCCTCCTACTTTATTCTTCTTTCTCAGGATTGCTGTGGTTATTCAGGGTCTTTTTTTATTCCAGATGAATTTTTGGAGAGTTCTTTCTAGGTCTGTGAAATATGCTGTTGGTATTTTAATGGGGAGTGCATTGAATCTATAGATTGCTTTGGGTAGTATGGACATTTTGATGATGTTGATTCTACCAATCCATGAACATGATATGTTCTTCCATCTGTTTACATCCTCCTCTATCTCTTTTTTCAGTGTCCTGTAGTTTTCCGCATATAGGTCTTTTACCTCCTTGGTTAGGTTTATTCCTAAGTATCTTAATTTTCTTGGTGCAATGGAAAATGGGATTGCTTTTTTAGTCTCTCTTTCTGTAAGTTCACTGTTGGTGTATAGAAATGCCATAGATTTCTTGGCGTTAATTTTGTATCCTGCTACATTGCCGAATTCATTTATTAAGTCTGTTAGTTTTTTGATGGAGTCTTTCGGGTTTTTTATGTACAATATCATGTCATCTGCAAATAAGGACAGCTTTACTTCTTCTTTTCCAATTTGGATGTCTTTTATTTCTTCTTCTTGTCTAATTGCAATGGCTAATACTTCCAGTACTATGTCAAACAGGAGTGGTGAGAGTGGGCATCCTTGTCTTGTTCCTGTTCTTAGGGGAAATGGTTTTAGTTTCTGCCCATTGAGTATGATGTTAGCTGTGGGTTTATCATATATAGCTTTTATTATGTTGAGGTATGATCCTTCTATTTCCACCTTGTTGAGAGTTTTTATCAAGAAAGGGTGTTGGATTTTGTCAAATGCTTTTTCTGCATCAATTGATATGACTATGTGATTTTTATCTCTCAATTTGTTTATGTGATGTATCACATTTATTGATTTTCGGATATTGTACCATCCTTGCATTCCTGGGATAAACCCTACTTGGTCATGGTGTATGAACTTTCTGATGTACTGCTGGATCCTATTTGCTAGAATTTTGTTGAGGATTTTGGCATCTACATTCATGAGGGATATTGGCCTGTAATTCTCCTTCATTGTGTTGTCTTTTTTTTTTTTATTAAGGTATTATATGTGTACATATCTTACCATTGCCCCCCCCCACCCACTCCCATACATGCCTCACCCCCCAATGTTTTGCATCCGTTGGTTACTCTTATATACATGCATATAAGTCCTTCAGTTGATCTCTTATTTCTCCCACCTCTCCCTAAACTTACTGCTGTAATTTGACAGTCTGTTTGATGCTTTACTGCCTCTGTATCCATCTTTTTGTTCATCAGTTTATAATGTTTTTCATTATCCCCAAATGAGTGAGATCATGTGGTATTTTTCTTTCATTGACTGGCTTATTTCACTTAGCATAATGTTCTCTAATTCCATCCAGGTGCCTACAAATGGTAGTAATTCCTTCTTTTTTTATGGCAGCATAGTATTCCATTGTATAGATGTACCATAGTTTTCTGATCCAGTCATCTGCTGACAGGCACTTAGGCTGTTTCAAAATCTTAGCTATGGTAAATTGTGCTGCTATGAACATAGGGGTGCATATATCCTTTCTGATTGGTGTTTCTAGTTTCTTAGGATATATTCCCAGGAGTGGGATTACTGGGTCAAATGGGAGTTCCATTTTCAGTTTTTTGAGGAAACTCCATACTGTTCTCCACAGTGGCTGCACCAGTCTGCATTCCCACCAGCAGTGCACGAGGGTTCCTTTTTCTCCGCATCCTCGCCAACACTTGTCGTTTGTTGATTTGTTGATGATAGCCATTCTGAGAGGTGTGAGATGGTATCGCATTGTCGTTTTGATTTGCATCTCTCAGATAATTAGTGACTTTGAGCATGTTTTCATGTGTCTCTTGGCCTTCCTTCTGTCTTCTTTCGAAAAGATTCTATTTAGTTCCGTTACCCATTTTTTTATTGGATCATTTATCTTCCTTTTATTATGTTGTATAAGCTGCCTGTAGATGTTGGAAATTAAACCTTTATCAGTGATACCATTTGCAAATATGTTCTCCCATACAGTGGGGTTTCTTGTTGTTTTGTTGATGGTGTCTTTTGCTGTGCAAAAGCTTTTTATTTTGATGTAGTCCCATTTGTTTATTTTCTCTTTGGCTTCCATTGCCCTAGGGGCAGTATCAGTGAAAAAGTTCTTTTGGCATATGTCTGAGATTTTGCTGCCTGTGGATTCCTCCAGTATTTTTATGGTTTCCCATCTTATATTTAAGTCCTGTACCCATTTTGAGTTTATTTTTGTGTATGGTGTAAGTTGGTGATCTAGTTTCATTTTTTGCATGTATCTGTCCAATTTTCCCAACACCATTTATTAAAGAGACTGTCTTGACTCCATTGTATGCTCATGCCTCCTTTGTCAAATATTAAATGCGCATATTGGTTTGGGTCGATATCTGGATTCTCTATTCTGTTCCATTGATCTATATGTCTGTTCTTGTGCCAGTAACAGGCTGTTTTGAGGACAGTGGCTTTGTAATACAGCTTGAAATCTGGTATTGAGATCCCTCCTACTTTATTCTTCTTTCTCAGGATTGCTGTGGCTATTCGGGGTCTTTTTTTATTCCAGATGAATTTTTGGAGAGTTCTTTCTATGTCTGTGAAATACGCCGTTGGTATTTTAATGGGGAGTGCATTGAATCTATAGATTGCTTTGGGTAGTATGAACATTTTGATGATGTTGATTCTACCAATCCATGAACATGGTATGTTCTTCCATCTGTTTACATCTTCCTCTATCTCTTTTTTCAGTGTCCTGTAGTTTTCCACATATAGGTCTTTTACCTCCTTGGTTAGGTTTATTCCTAAGTATCTTAATTTTTTTGGTGTGATGGAAAATGGGATTGCTTTTTTAGTCTCTCTTTCTGTAAGTTCACTGTTGGTGTATAGAAATGCCATAGATTTCTTGGTGTTAATTTTGTATCCTGCTACATTGCCGAATTCATTTATTAAGTCTGTTAGTTTTTTGATGGAGTCTTTCGGGTTTTTTATGTACAATATCATGTCATCTGCAAATAAGGACAGCTTTACTTCTTCTTTTCCAATTTGGATGTCTTTTATTTCTTCTTCTTGTCTAATTGCAATGGCTAATACTTCCAGTACTATGTCAAACAGGAGTGGTGAGAGTGGGCATCCCTGTCTTGTTCCTGTTCTTAGGGGAAATGGTTTTAGTTTTTGCCCATTGAGTATGATGTTAGCTGTGGGTTTATCATATATAGCTTTTATTATGTTGAGGTATGATCCTTCTATTCCCACCTTGTTGAGAGTTTTTATCAAGAAAGGGTGTTGGATTTTGTCAAATGCTTTTTCTGCATCAATTGATATGACTATGTGATTTTTATCTCTCAATTTGTTTATGTGATGTATCACATTTATTGATTTGCGGATATTGAACAATCCTTGCATTCCTGGGATAAACCCTACTTGGTCATGGTGTATGATCTTTCTGATGTACTGCTGGATCCTATTTGCTAGAATTTTGTTGAGGATTTTGGCATCTACATTCATGAGGGATATTGGCCTGTAATTCTCCTTCATTGTGTTGTCTTTATCTGGTTTTGGTATTAGGGTGATGCTGGCTTCATAGAAGGAGCTTGGAAGTGTTCCTTCCTCTTGAAGTTTTTGGAATAGTCTGAGGAGGATAGGTTTTAGTTCTTCCTTGAATGTTTGCTAAAATGATCCTGTGAAGCCGTCTGGCCCCGGGCTATTGTTTGCCGGAAGCTCTTTGATGACTGCTTCAATTTCTTCCATAGTTACTGGCATATTGAGCTGTTTAGATTCTTCTTGATTGAGTTTTGGAAGGTTATATTTTTCTAGGAATGTGTCCATTTCCTCCAGGTTGTCCAGTTTGTTGGAATAGAGTTGTTCGTAGTATTTTTTTTAACAATCCTTTGTATTTTGGCTGGATCTGTTGTTATTTCACCTCTTTCATTTCTGATTTTGTCTATTTGGGTCCTCTCTCTTTGCTTCTTGGTGAGCCTGGCTAGAGGTTCATTAATCTTGTTTACCCTTTCAAAGAACCAGCTCTTGGTTTTGGTGATTTTTTTGTATTGTTTCTTTGGTCTCTATTTCGTTTATCTCCGCCCTGATCTTTATTATTTCCTTCCTTCTGCTTACACTGGGCTTTTCTTGTTGCTCTCTTTCTAACTTTTTGAGTTGTAGGGTTAGGTAATTTATTACCATTGTTTCTTGTTTTTTGCAGTTGCTTGTAGAGCTATGAACTTCTCTCTCAAGACTGCTTTCGCTGTGTCCCATAGATTTTGGATTGTTGTGTTTTCATTGTCATTTGTTGCCATGATGTTTTTTATTTCTTCTTTGATCTCTCTGGTAACCCAGTCATGGTTTAATAGCATGCTGTTTAGTTTCCATGTGTTTGATTTCTTTGGGTTGTTTTTATTGTAGTTGATTTCCAATTTTATGCCACTGTGGTCTGAGTAGATGCTTGATATGATTTCTATCTGCTTGAATTTGAAGAGACTTTGCCTATGACCCAACATATGGTCTATCTTTGAAAATGACCCATGTGCAGTTGAGAAGAATTTATATTCTGTGGCTTCAGGGAGAAATGTTCTGAAGATGTCAATTAATTCCATCTGGTCTAGTGAGTCATTTAGGATTGATGTTTCTTTGCTGATTTTTTTTAGAGGATTTGTCCAATGTTGATAGTGGGGTATTAAAGTCTCTTAGTATGATTGTATTGCTGTCAATCTCTCCCTTGATATCCTCCAGGAGTTTTTTTTATGTATTTGGGTGCTCCTGTATTGGGTGCATATATGTTTACCAGAGTTATTTCTTCTTGTTGGATTGCTCCCTTTAGTATTATGAAGTGGCCTTCCTTATCTCTTGTTGTGTCCTTCACTTTGAGATCTAATTTGTCAGACATAAGTATTGCTACCCTAGCTTTTTTTTTCATTTCCATTCGCCTGGAAAACCTTTTTCCATCCCTTCACCCTCAGTCTGTGTACGTCTTTTTTTCTGAAGTGGGTTTCTTGTAGACAGCAGATATATTGGTCTTGTTTTCTTATCCAATCTGTTACCCTATGTCTTTTGATTGGGGCATTTAATCCATTTTCATTTAAAGTTATTATTGATGTCATAGTATGTATTAATTTCACTGTTTGTGACAAACATAATTAGAATGTCAGACCTGTGGTATGACATATGGATGCTTAGAATGAGGTGAGACTAAATACAACAGTTGTCTATGTGGAAAATAATAGAATAATTAATAATACAAGAATAAAAAAAAGTTATTATTGATAGGTATTTATTTGTCGCAATTTTTATTCTTTACCCTTGTGCTCCTTCTTCGCTTCCTATTTCTTTTTATTTTTACAGCAGACCCTTTAGCATTTCTTGCATTGCTGGTTTGGTGGTAATAAATTCCCTTAGTCCTTTTTTGTCTGTGAAGCTCCTGATTTCACCTTCAATTTTGATTGATAGCCTTGCTGGGTACAGTATTCTTGGATTCGGACCCTTCCTTTGCATGACTTTGTATATTTCATTCCATTCCCTTCTGGCCTGATGAGTTTCTGTTGAGAAATCAGTTGCTAGTCTGATGGGGGTTCCTTTTTATGTAACTTTTTGTCTCTCTCTTGCTGCTTTTAAGATTCTTACTTGTCGTTGGTGTTTGCCAATTTAATTATAATGTGCCTTGGTGTTGGTCTTTTGGGGTACATTTTGCTTGGGACTCTGTGCGCTTCTTGGATTTGTGTGGGTTTTTTCCTTCCCTATATCAGGGAAATTTTCTGTCATTATTTCTTCAAACAGGTGTTCTATTCCTTGCTCAGTTTCCTTTCCTTCTGGAACCCCTATTATGCAAATGTTGTTTTGTTTCATGGTGTCCCAAAGTTCCCTTAGGCTCTCCTCCTGCTTTTTAATTTTTTTTTTCTAGAAGCTGCTCTACTTGGGTATTTTTTCCCATCTTGTCTTCTAGCTCACTGATGTGGTCCTCTGCTTCTTCTAGTCTACTCTTGATGCTTTCTATTGAGTTCTTTACAGCAGCAATGTCATTTTTCATTTCTTCTTGGTTCTTCTTCATTTGTTCTTGGTTCTTACTCATATTGTCGAATTTGTCTTCCATTCTTTTCAGCCACCTTATGACCATTTCTCTGAATTCTTTTTTCTGGCAGTTTGCTTGCCTCCATTTCGTTTACTTCCTTTTCTGGTGATGCCTGCTTTTCTCTCATATGCAGGCTGTTTCTTTGTCTCCCCATGGTTTCTCTTCTCTGGCTGTCTGGTAATGTAGTTCTCTCTCTCCTTATGCCAGGGAAATCTGACCTTTCCATGGTGGAGTGTAGAGCTCCTCTGAATCTGCGTGTTTGCTCCAATTGGGGACCGGTGTTCTGGGGCTCACAGCTGTTCGATGGTTGCCGCTGTTGTGGATTTTCAGGCTTCCGATAAGCTTCACTTTCCCTTTCAAGATGGTGCAGTCTCCTCGTCGTAGCCCGTAGCTCCGGGAGGGGACCCAGCCACAGTGGGGGCTGCCCAGTCAAGGGAACCCCGTCTAGCTGTCCCCCACCTTCTCCTGGAGTTTAGCTGTCCCTTAACTCTCCAACAGTCACTCCTCATGCAACCCTCAGCTGTTCTTTCTTTCTGCTTCGGGACAAGGCTCGGAACACGTCTGTCTATTCTGCCACCATTTTTCCCCAAGCGGCATTATCAACAAGTCTTACTTTAAAAAATACATAAAAGTTTATTAACATAATCACTGCTCAGGGCAAGGAAATTCAGTTATCACTAGGTTTTACCTGCAGGAATGTCAGATTGACACTCCTGCCTAATAGATATACACCAGACCCTTCACCATGAAGCCAAATTCAGGAGAAGTCAGCATATTACCTAGGGTGTGTTTTCCCATCACTCTCAATGATTATTCTTATACTAGAGGCCTGGTGCATGAAATTAGTGCACTGTGGGGTTGTCCCTCAGCCTGTCCTGCACTTTCTCCAATCTGGGACCCCACAGGGATCTGGCCTAAACTGGCAGTCAGACATCCCCCTCATAATCCAGGACTGCTGGCTTCTAACCACTTGCCTGCTGGCTGCCTGATTGCCCCTAACCACTCTGCCTGCCAGCCTGATAGTCCCCTATCCACTCCCCTGCCAGCCTGATTGACACCTAATCGCTCCCCTGCCAGTGCAATCACTGCCAACTGCCCTCCCCTGCAGGCCTGGTCCCCCCCAACTGCCCTCCCCTGCAGGCCTGGTCCCCTCCAACTGCTCTCCCTTGTAGGCCTGGTTGCCCCCAACTACCCTCCCCTGCCAGCCATCTTGTGACAATGTGGGGGTGGCCATCTTGTGACAACATGGGGCAGCCATCTTGTGGTGGCCATCTTGTGATGACGTGGGGTCGGCCATTTTGTGGCAGCCATCTTGTGATGACATGGGGGCACCCATCTTGTGACGATGTGGGGATGGCCATCTTGTGATGATGTGGGTTGGCCATCTAGTGGTGGCCATCTTGTGACGATGTGGGGGTGGCCATCTTGTGACGTGAGGGCGTGAGGGTCAATTTGCATATTGCCTCTTTATTATATAGGATACTAGAGGTCCGGTGAATGAAATTCGTGCATGGGGGGGGGTACCCTCAGCCCAGCCTGCACCCTCTCCAATCCCGGACCCCTCAGGAGATGTCTGATTGCTGCTTTAGGCTCAATCCCCGGGATTGGGCCTAAACCAGCAGTTGGACATTCCTCTCACAATCGGGACTGCTGACTCCTAACTGCTCACCTCCCTGCTGCCGGATTGCCCCTGACTGCCCCCCCTGCCAGCCTTATCACCGCTAACCACCTCTGCCTGCTGGCCTGGTTGCCCCCAACTTCCACCCTGCTGGCCTTTTTGCCCCTTACTGCCCCCCCCCACTGGCCTGGCCATTCCTTACTGCCCCCCTGCCAGCCTGGTTGCCCCTAACTTCCCCCCACTGCCAGCCTGGTCGCCCCTTACTGCCCCTTACTTGCCTGGTCACCCCCAACTGCCCCGTCTGCTGGCCTAGTTGCCCCTAACTGTCCCCCCGCTGGCCTGGTTGCCCCCAACTGCCCCCCCCCGCCAGCCTGGTCACCCCATGCAGCCTTCTGTTCAGTCGTTTGGCCGTCCCTCACTAACCCCCCTGCCGGCCTGGTCGCCCCATACAGCCTGCTGTTCAGTCGGTCATTACTGTTACTGTGACAGTGTCCTGGATAATTTGCATATTCTTCTAGTATTAGTATAGATTGTTGACTTAATAAAATTATAATATCTTCAAAGTGTCAGAAAGGATGGGTCTCTTCCTTTCTGTGTCCATCCTGATTTGGATCTCTTTTTTTTCTTTTTGTACATTATGGAATAGTTTTTTGCAAGTTGGAAGGCAACCAGGTACATTGGAAAATTCATTGTACTAAACCCAAGTACTATTCTGTTTCCTACTAATTGTGTATATAACCTTAATTTGTGTATTCCCTCAGTGTTTGCATCTGAAAAATAGATGGATTAGACAAGATAGTCTCTAAGGATCTTCCTGGCTCTTCCATTCTAAGCTATTGCAATGAAAATATATTAATAAACAACATATAAATCTTGGCAGCTAATTGAAAAAAATCCGTCACAGTTCTCGGTATAAATAAATGTGTTTTTTTTTCCATCTCAGGATGTAAGTGTTTAAAATTCAGCTTAGCTCATAATTAGTTCTAATTTATCTATGATCGTAAGAGAAGGGAATGTTGGATCATGACAATGCACAGATACTCTGTGCTCCTTACTAGGAAAAATAATTTCCACTTCCTTTCCTCAACCTATTACCAGAGCTATGAAAGAAAAAGCAAAATATTTTGGATTTCAGTTTTATCTTTGATTTCCCTTTCTGATTTTCTCTGGTGGAGGTATTGATGATCAGTGATGTGGTTCAGAAAGGCATCAAGCCTGAGTGAAAAGGCTCAAGGTTCACTCCCCCACTTGGATAATGTAGCTATGAATAGTCAAATGACTGTATTTGGAAGCCAGTAGCTTTAAAAGGGAGCAGGAGGAAAGAAAAAAACAATCATGCTTCAGTCTTAGAAGTGCTGGATGTATCTTTTGTTGCAAGGATAATTGCTCCAACCACTAGAATCCAAATCATGGTGCTAGATTGAAAGGGTTGGAGACAGTTAAGTAACTGTTTCTTACCAGGATTTGGGCAGTGATGTGCTGTCTTATACTCAAAGTATGGAGTATTTTAGAGACCCAGCAGCTGTGTAAGTGGAATTTTCTAGCCTCGTGTGAAGTAACAAAGGCCTAAATATATCTTATAGGAGGAAGTAAACAAAGGGCTTTAAATATCTCATTGCTCTTAGACTCTTGAGTGAGGTGATGAAAAAAAGAACATGTTTATTCTAAAAAATATTTATTTATTGTCTAAAATGTGCTAGGAATTGTCTCAAGTTCTGGGATTATAGCAGCAAAAAGTAAAATATATTTCCTCATAGATCGAACATTTTAGCAGGGGGAGACAGATAATATGCAAATACATAAACTAAACAGTATGTTAAAAGGTGATAAGTGCTACAGAGAAAAACAAAATAGGGAAATGAGATTAGGAGCATTGGTAGGCAGTGCTTGATTTGCAGTTTTAAATAGAGTAGGGAAGGCCATGCATTGGCACCAAAGTGCTAAGTTTAACCAAGTTAGTGTCTCCCATGCTGGAAATAGCTTTCCTTTTGCGGCATCAGTTGATTCATCTGAAATATGAGGAGAAATGAACTAGGGAAGTACTGGGGATTCCTCTTCAATTTTCAACTTTAGTTTTAAGAATGTAGGTTTGGAAGGATATAAAAAACCTGTACTCAGAAAATTATGACACTGAAGAAATAAATTGAAGAAGCATATACTATGTTCATGGATAGGAAGAATTAACATCATTAAAATGTCCATATTTCCCAAAGCCATCTGTAGATTCAACACAATTCTTATAAAATACCATAACTAGAACAAATACTCCAAAAATTTATGTGGAATCATAAATGACCCCAAATAGCAACAGCAATCTTGAGAAAGAAGAGCAAAGTTGATATCATGCAACCTGATATCAAACTATACTGCAAGGGCATAGGAATCAAAACAGTATGGTACTGGCATTAAGAACACAAATAACTCAACACCAAAACAACAACAACAACAATCCAATTAGAAAATATGGGCAAAGGACCTGGATAGACACTTATCCATAAAGGACACACAGAGAACAATAAACATATGAAAAGATGCTCAGCATCACTAATTGTCAGAGAAATGTAAATTAAAACCTCAATGAGCATTTCCGCCTACTAGAGAGCTAGAAAGGCTGAGCATCTCTCATGGGCTCTGACACTGGGTCATTTTTTGGCTGGAGAGGGCGACTGTGGGGGAGGGGGCTTGGTGCTCCCTCTGACCCAAACTCTTCAAGCCTTCTTCCATTTCTGGTGCCCCAGTAAAGGTTTGGAAAGTTTATTATTGAAAAAAAAATCAGGGCTTGAATTTTCAATCTTATTTTTCCTGATTTGGTGAGAGCACATTTTTTCATGGTGCAGCCTGGGGCAGGAATGCTTTCTTGCTGTGCTTCACATTCTGAGAAAAAGATTTGGCATCTGCCCCTCATACCACAGTCTCCCCAAGAGTGGTTTTTTAAATGTGACCTGGGATGCAGATCCTGGGAAAAGAATCTTGTGCTCTTTCCCCTCCCTGGCCTCCACCTTCTTCATGAGGCACCCCAGGTTGGGCTGGGGTGCTGGGGAGGGAGGTCTAAGGTCTTTCCCTGCCAACTTAGGACCCCCCCCCCCCATTATGTTCCAGGCCAGGCTGAAGCTACAGGCTAGCTTCACTCGCACGTTCACGCCCCCTACTTTCAGCCAGATATAGACCTGGGCCCTGCGTGAGCTTCCTGGGGGGACATTTCCATGATGAATCTTTGCTGGGGATAAATAACTAGAGCTAGTGACCCCCCCCAAAGAAAACACAGTGCGATATCATATCACACCTATCAGAATGGCTATCATCGATAAAACAACAAACAACAAGGATTGGTGAGGATGTGGAGAAAAGGGAACCTGTGTGCACTGTTGGTGGGAATGCAATTGGTGCAGCCACTATGGAAGAGTATGGAGTTTCATCAAAAAATTAAAAATGGAACTGCCTTTTGACCCAGCAATCCCAGTTCTCAGAATATATCCTAAGAATTCTGAAACACCAATCAGAAAAAATACATGCACATCTATGTTCATAGCAGTGTTATTTACAATAGCCAAGATCTGGAAACAGCCCAAGTGCTCATCAGTATGAGTGGATAAAAAAGCTGTGGTACATTTATGTAATGGAATATTACATGGATGTAAAAAAGAAGGAACTCTTTCCCTTGGATGGACCTGGAAATTATTATGCTAAGCAAAATAAGCCAGTTAGAGAAAGACAAATACCATATGATCTCATTTATATGTGGGATCTAACAAACAAAATAAACTGACGAACAAAATAGAACCAGAGGTATGGATACATGGAACAGTCTGATAGAGGTGAGAGAGGGGTGGGGTGGGAGGACTGAATAAAAGAAGGTGAATAGAGTAGCCAAAGAACATATACTAGTATAAATAGCCCATAGACACAGATGACAGAGTGGTGAAGGCCAGGGGAAGGGTGGTGAGGGCTGGATGAAGGTGGTCAAGAGAGGTGGGAAATAGGGGACATCTATAATAGTGTGAACAATAAAACACCCCCCCCCAAGAAAAAGCTGTGGTACATTTACACCATAGAATACCAGCTGGCCACAAAAAAGAAGGAAAGTTACCTTTGCAATAGCATGAGTGGATCTAGAGGGTATTATGCTAAGTAAAATAAGCAAGTCAGAGAAAGAAAAATACAATATGATTTTTTCCATATTTATATGGGCAATCTAATCAATAAAATAAACTAAAAAACAAAATAGAAACAGACTCTTAGATACAAAGAACAGATTGACAACTGTCAGAGAAGAGGGATATTGAGGGGGTGGGCTAGGTGAAAAAGGTAAAGGGATTAAGCAAAAAGAAAGCCCACCCACCAGGAACCACAGACACAGATAACAAACAGTATGGTGATTACAGAGGTAAATGGGGGGGGGGGCGATGACAGGTAGAAGAGGGCAAACAGGGGATCAATAGTGACGGAAGGAGACTTTATTTTGCATGATGAACACACAATACAATACATAAATGATGCATTATATAGAACTATAAACTTGAAACCTATACAATATTATTTACCCAGGCAACCTTCATAAATTTAATTAAAAACAAACTGCTTAATGGGTTTAGAATTGTTATTGGCTGACTGTGACCACCCCACAAACTTTATACATTGAAATCCTAACCTCTAGTACTTCGGAATCCTATCTAATAAAGAGGGAATATGCTAACTGACCCTCACGCTGTTGCAAAGATGGCGGCACCCACAGCCAATAAGGAGGGAATAGGCCAGTGGTCGGCAAACTCATTAGTCAACAGGGCCAAATATCAACAGTACAACGATTGAAATTTCTTTTGAGAGCCAAATTTTTTAAACTTAAACTATATAGGTAGGTACATTGTTATTAACTTAATTAGGGTACTTCTAAGCTGGCCTTTGCTAAAAACTCAAGGGGCCAAAGAGCCGCATGTGGCTCGCGAGCCGCGGTTTGCTGACCACTGGAATAGGCTAACTGACCCTCACGCTGTTGCAAAGATGGCGGCACCCACAGCCAATAAGGAGGGAATATGCTAATTGACAGCCACACCCTCAAAGATGGCATTGCCCACAGCCACAAGATGGCGGTGCCCAGTCCCCTCAGCCCCACCAGGGCAGCAGGTTGCTCTGGAGTCCCCCAGTCCCTTCAGTCCCCCAGCCTCCCAGGGCCGCCCGAGGCTCAGGTAACCAGCCAAGGCTTGCACTGCTGGCAGTGACAGCAGCAGAGGTGTGATGGGGCGTCACCTTCCCCTGATTGCCAGGTCACCTCCCACCACTGAGGGCTCTCAGACTGTGAGAGGGGGCAGGCCAGGCTTAGGGACCCTCTCTCCAGTGCATGAATTTTCATGCACTGGGCCTCTAGTATAAGTATATCTGGAGATAGGATCCTTAAAGATGTAATTAAGTTAAAATGAGGTTATTAAGGTGTGTCCTAATCCAATATGACTGATGTCCTTATAAGAAGAGGAAATTTGGACACAGATACATATAAAGGGAAGACCAGGGTTATATACAAACTAAGGAGAGAGTCCTGGGACAGATTCTTCCCTCATGGCCTTCAGAAACCAATCCTGCTGACACCTTGATTTCAGATTTCTAGCCAGAACTGTGAGAAAGTAACTTTCTGTTGTTTAAGCCACCCAGACTCTGATATTTTGTGGTGGATACCCTAGGAAACCAGTATGGGGGTTTTGCTTTGGTTCCACTCTCTTCTTGCTTGTAGAGTTTCTGCTAAGAAGTCGGGTGAAATTCTGATGGGTTTTCCTTTGTAGGTCACTTCCTTTTTTTCCCTGGATACTTTGAGGATTTTTTCCTAATTTTTGACAGCTTCATTACCAAGTGCCTTGGAGAGAGCTTCTTTGGATTGAGATAATTTGGTGTTCTGTTTGCTTCTTGGATTCGAGGATCTAGTTCTTTCCATAGATTTGGGAAGTTCTCATCCACTATTTGTTTTAATAGACTCTCCATTCCATACTCTCTCTCTTCCTCCTCTGGTATGCCTATGATTCTGATGTTATTTTTTATGGAATCAGAGAGGTCTCATAGGGCTATTTCATATTTCTTTATTCTCAGGTATTTCTCTTCTTCCCTCAGGATCATTTCTTGATTCTTATCTTCAATATCACTAGTTCTTTCTTCTAACTGTTTGGTTCTATTTTCTATGCTCATCAGTTCAATCTTAATTTCTTTAATTGCCTACTTCATTTCCAGGATTTCTGCTATATTCTTTTTTTAACAATTCAATTTCTTTGGAGAAATACTCATTTTGTACATTGATTTGTTTTCTGAGTGAGCTGAATTGCCTGTCAGTATTTTCTCGTATCTCATTGAGTATTTTCAGAACTGCAATATTGAAATCTCTGTTACTCAACTCGCATAATTCCATGTGTTCCAGCCTGTATTCTGAAGATTTTTCATTTTCTTTCTGGTCATCGTTGTTGTTGTGGTTGTTCATGACATTAGTTGTTCTCTCATTTATCTCTGAGGTCTTTCTACTCTGTTCCAGTAGATGGCGCTGAATTGCAAGATTTTTTGTTTTGTTTTGTTTTTTTCCTCTGTGGACTCACAGTTTTGAGCCTCTGCAGCTTCCGTAGGGCTGTACTGCCTCTGCTGCTTGGGGGTGAGGTTTGTTTTTCCCTCACAGTAATGGCAGTCCCTGACTTCCAAAAGTCTAGCCCAAGCACCTTTCATGGAGTTCAGTCACAGAGGGAAACTGTGTTTCTACTGCAACAGCTCTTGGCTTACAGACAGTACACACCTGGAAACAATCCAAGGGCAATGTGAGGTAAGACCTGGGAGTCTAATCAGTGGCAGGGCTCTGCAATCTACTTTCTTTGCCAGAAAGCCAGCAGCCAGGCCCAGCCTTGGGAAGCGACTCTATAAGGAGGTTGTCTGCTGACTCGCAGCTTAGGCATGCAACTCAGATCTCATTCACAATGTGCCCCTAAGGTTTAGACACTCTCTCATTGTTTGTGTGTGTGACCACACAATGCTTCCACTCCAGTGGCTATTCCAACAGCCAGCCACTTGTTGGTTAGCTCTCTATTGGTTCAGACTGGCTGAGAAAATTGCTGGTAACTGCTGCTGTCAGTTCCCAGCTGCACTGTGGACAAGCTGCTGTGCTGTAGCCATGTTTGGCTTCTCTCCCTTCTCTCATCTCCCTGCTTATTCCAAGGAGCTCACCTTAGTTGTTCCAGTGTGCAGGTCTCTCAGATGTGCATCTGTGTTGAGCAGGGACTTCTTTGTTGAATTATAGGTGGTTAGTTTGTTGAAAAGTTAGGGGGAGAGGATAGATGCACCCTTATGCTGCCATTCCTTTGACATCACTCCCGAGCCATATTCTATTGTGTATATGCGACATTTATTATTTATCCATTTATCAATGGATGGACACTTAGGTTGCTTCCATATCTTGGCTATTGTAAATAATGCTGAAATAAACATATATATGTCAGCTAAAATTTGTTAAAAATAACACTGGCCCAGCCAGTGCGGCTCAGCAGTTGCACATTGACCCAGGAACTAAGAGGTTGCTGGTTTGATCTTTGGTTAGGGCACATGCACGGGTTATGGGGTTGATCCCCAGTAGAGGGCATGCAGGAGGTAACTGATCAATGATGCTCCTCTCTCTCATCCATGTTTCTATATATCCTTCTCCCTACCTCTCTATAAAAATCAATAAAAACATATTAAAAATAAAAATGAATAAATAAAAATAACTGAATAAATAACAGAAATAATCTATTAATTTAATTATAAGCAAATCTTGGTAAAATCATCTTAAAATTAACAGGATGTTAATTTTCACATGACACAAGGAGCAAAAATTGTATCCATTAAATCCGAAGTCCAGCCCAGCCAGAGTGGCTCAGTGGTTGAGCATCAACCTATGAACCAGGAGGTCACAGTTCGATTTCCAATCAGGGCACATGCCCAGGTTGCAGGCTCGATCTCCAGTATGGGGCATGCAGGAGGCATCCAATCAATGATTCTCTCTCATCATTGGTGTTTCTTTCTATCTTTCCCTCTCCCTTCCTCTCTGAAATCAATAAAAAATATATGTTTAAAAAATTCAAAGTCCTTATATTGAGGTCCACAAAATCCAGCGTTTACTGCAGTTTTATTAAAGAATTCTGGCTTCTACAAGAGCATTTTCAGAAAACAAAACAATGCCAACAGCGGGTTGTTGTACTAGGCTACCAGTCTATATTGAACACAAGTGTTCTGGGAGCTCATGGAAACTCCTCCCTGTCTTCATACACACAATTTTCTATTCCCAGGCCAAACTCAGGTTCAGAAGACAGTTTATTAGCCTTTAATAGTGATGTGAATGGTAGAAAGTTGAGGCAGAAAATTAAGGGAAATACTGCTGTGTAATAATAATAATAAACAATGGGTAAGTAATATCTTTTCAGTGTGATACGTTCTGTAGTTATTCCCGTTATACATATGAGACAGTTGTGGAAGAGTTAAGTAAAGTCCCCATGGTTATCCTGTATAATAAAGAGGTAGTATGCAAATTGACCCTTACGCCCTCACATAAGATGGCTGCCCCCATGTGGTCAAAGATGGCTGCCACAAGATGGCTGGCAGGGGAGGGCAGTTAGGAGTGACTGGGCCAGCAGGGGAGGCAGTTAGGGGTTACCAGGCCAGCAGGGGAGCAGTTAGGCATCGATCAGGCTGGCAGGGGAGTGGTTAGAGGGTGATCAGGCTGGCAGGCAGGTGAGCAGTTGGGAGCCAGCAGTCCTGGATTGTGAGAGGGATGTCCAACTGCCGGTTTAGGCCCGATCCCCTGAGGGGTCCAAGATTTGAGAGGGTGCAGGCTGGGCTGAAGGACATCCCCCCCACACCAATGCATGAATTTCATGCACTGGGCCTTTAGTATAGATAATAAATAGAACTGAGTCACAAATTTAGGTGGTCTGCCTCCACATTTGGTGTTCTTCAACTCTGCACTAGATATGATGAATTGGAATTTTTCAAATCACATAAGGTTTCAGTCAACAAACATTTGTGGCATTGTTTACTGACTTGTTTGGGCTCCCATAGCTTTTTTTTTTAATACTTTTTGTAACATTTAACATACTCAATGAAATCATTTGTTGATGTCTGCTTCTCTTGCTAGACTGTGAGCTCTATGAGGGCAAAGACCATGTCTGAAGCTTCTGTTTCATATATGGCATCATTAACCTAGGAAATGACATACTTCTTGAATTGGCCATGGGGCAACCTTCTGCTATGTGCTCTGGAGTGGGGGTATACAGGTGAATAAACAGTTCCCAACATCAGAGAGCTTCTAGTCTCTGAGATGGCCAGACATAGGAAAGATGGCCATTCACCATAAGGCAGAGTGAATTGAGACCTATAATTATGGTCTCACAGTATATTGCTGGAACCTCAGAGAAAGGATCAATTAATTATCAATAAACCTGAAATAAAATGTTTTGGGTAATATTGCTATGAAATGTAATGTAAAATAACACCACCACTCAATGCAATTTAACTTTAGTTCCATTTTAGCCACTTGCTTGGACATTTTGGCACTTGGACATTAGCCCTGGACTTGGAAAAAACACAAACTATACTTCATAGATGTAACATTGAGGTTAGGCAGACACAAGGTTGAATCCAATCCCTACCACTTATAAGCTATCTGACTCTAAACTTCAGTTTTCTTTTTTGTTTCCTCAGTTTTCTGAATTGCTGAAAGAGGTATAATAATACCTACCTGGTAGAGTTGTTGTGATGATCCAGTGAGTTAAGACAAGTAAAACTGTTAGCATATTTAGTAGGTACTCAATAAATAGTAGTTTCCTTTCACTTTAAACAATTGACAATAAATATTTTTGTTTTCTGGCATATTTAGTTGCACTTACTTATTTTGAAAGGCGATTTATTATCAAGGAATATAACTGAAAATATGCCTAAGGGTATTGCACAGGTCACCTGCAGCCTTAAAAATGCTGCCTAACAATCTAGGTCCAAATTGAGCAACAACATCACATATATCAAACATAGGACTTCTATAAAGAATAAGCAAAAAACACAACTCAAAAAGAAGACAAATACTCCCCTTCCCCAAAGTTACAAAGATTTGAATAGACACTTTTAAAAAATGTATTTTTATTGATTTCAGAGGGGAAGGGAGAGGGAGAGAGAGATAGAAACATCAATGATGAGAATCATTGATAGGCTGCCTCTTGCATGCCCCCTACTTGGGATGGAATCTGCAACGTGGGCATGTGCCCTTACTGGGAATTGAACCATGATCTCCTGGTTCATAGGTCGATGCTCAACCACTGAGCAACACTGGCTGGGCTGAATAGACACTTCTTAAAAAAAGTTATATGGATGGTCAATAAGCACATGAGAATATGCACTACATTATTAATCACCAGAGAAATGCAAATTAAAACCCCTATAATATATTCCTACACACTCATTAAATTTGTTATACTTTAAAAGACTGATCATATGAAATGTTTGCAAGAATGTGGGACAACTGGACCTACTATTCATTGCTAGTGAGATTGCAAAATGGTCCAAACACCTTGGAAAATAGTGTCAGATTGTTAAAAGGTTAAATATATGCCTACTATATGGCCCAGTCATTACACATCCTATATAATAAAAGGCTAATATGCAAATTGACCAAACAGCAGAATGACCAGTCACTATGATGCACACTGACCACCAGGGGGCAGATGCTCAATGCAGGAGCTGCCCCCTGGTGGTCAGTGTGCTCCCACAGGAAGAGTGCCACTCAGCCAGAAGTCAGGGTTATGGCTGGTGAGCACAGTGGTGGTAGCCTCTCCCACCTCCATGGTAGTGGGACATCCCCCAAGGGCTCCCAGACTGTGAGAGGACACAGGCCAGACTGAGGGACCTCCCTGCCCCCCCGTGCACAAATTTTGTGCACCAGGCCTCTAGTCTAAGATAAATGGCAATAAATGTTCACATGAAGACATGAATGTTTATAGTAACTTTTTTTTATTCTTTATTGTTTAAAGTATTACATATAGTATTACATATGTCTCCTTTTCCCCCCATTGACCTCTCTGCGGCCATCCCCACTCCCCAGCACATGCCCTCACCACCCTAGTGTCTGTATCCATTGGTTATGCTTATATGCATGCATACAAGTCCTTTGGTTGCTCTCTTATTCCCCCCACTCCTCTGCTTTCCCTCTGAAGTTTGACAGTATGTTCGATGCTTCTCTGTCTCTGGATCTGTTTTTGTTCATCAGTTTATGTTCATTATATTCCACAAATGAGTGTGATCATGTGATATTTATCTTTGTCTGATGGGCTTATTTCACTTAGCATAATGCTCTCCAGTTCCATCCATGCTGTTGCAAATGGTAAGAACTACTTTTTTACCGCAGCGTAGTATTCCATTGTGTAGATGTACGACAATTTTTTAATCCACTCATCTGCTGTTGGGTACTTAGGCTGTTTCCAAATCTTAGCTATTGTAAATTCTGCTGCTATGAACATAGGGGTGCATATGTCCTTTCTAATTGGTGTTTCTAGTTTCTTGGGATATATTCCTAGAAGTGGGATCACTGGGTCAAATGGGAGTTCCATTTTTAGTTTTTTGAGGAAACTCCATACTGTTCTCCACAGTGGCTGTACCAGTCTGCATTCCCACCAGCAGTGCAGGAGGGTTCCTTTTTATCCACATGATCTACAGCACTTGTTGTTTGTTGATTTGTTGGTGATAGCCATTCTGACAGGTGTGAGATGGTACCATTCTCATTTTGATTTGCATCTTTTGGATGATTAGTGATTTTGAGCATTTTTTGATATGTCTCCTCGCATCTCCATAGTAGCTCTTATTCGTAATAGCCAGAAATTGGAAACAACCCAAATATCCATGAACAGATGAATAGCTAAACAAAATGTGATTATATCCAAACAATGGAATATATTTTTGAAATATAAAGGAATGAACTATTGATGTATGCTATGACAGGCATGTATCTCAAAATCATTACTTTGAGTGAACAGAGCCAGGCATGAAAGAGTATATACTATGTAATTGAATTTATTTTAAAATTGTAGAAAATTTAAGCTGATCTCTAGTGAAAGTAAGCAGATTATTGGTTGCCTGGGGGCAGGGTTGGAGGGACGGATTACAAAGGAGCACTAGGAAAGTTTTAGGGGTGATGGATATATGAATTGTTTTCATTGAAGTCATAGTTTCATGTGTGTTAAAACTGATAGAATTTAAATATGTGCTGTTTTATTTTAATTATACTTAATTAAGTTATATTTAATTACTATACCATCTTAAATATTTATTTCTTGCTCATGCAATTGTGCATTGTCTGGTGTTCTGCTGAATTAGGCTGGTTCTGCTGGGTTTCACTTGAGCCTGTGGTGTCTAGGTCTGTTCCAGTTGTCATTCCCCTTGGAACAGTAGCCTACCTAAGTTCAGCTTTGTTTTAGTGATGGCAGAAAAGGAAGAGATTGAACAAGAACATGAAATGTTTATTAAAACTCCAAACTGAAACCAGTGCTGTATAATCTCAACCCAAATTCAATTGGCTAAAATCAATTATATTGTATATCAATAAAATCAGATATAGATGTAGGTGCTCAATAAGTGTGTATTTGGCCAAATCAATCACCAAGCTCCAAATCAATGGGGTGGGCAAATAGACTTTTTGCACTATATTGGGTAGTAATGAAAAGTAATTGTAAACAATGATTCAATATATCACAGGTATGTACTTTGGAAAGCCACATTACACGCATTTTCCCTTCCAAGAGGTAACAACCTACACCTAATTTTGTGTGTCTTCCAGTTTTGTGTATACATAAATACCTATTTTTCTTCTTTTATACCAATAGTTATATCCTATACATATTATTTTGTATTTTGCTTTTTATTTTGAGACTATATATCATTATATAGTTTCATTTTTTCTGCTTTACTGCTGTGTATACCATCATATGTATATCGAATAATTTAATCAGTCCCTTATCAATAGGCATTTGGTTGTTTCTAATAGTTTGCTATTACAGAAAATGCAGCAGTTGGCCTTACATATATATCAATATACTCATGTGGAATGTGAAATGTTATTTAGATACATCTGATAACTAATTGAAAAATTCTAATAGCAACAAATTTTATCTTGGTTCAGGTCTTGCCCATAAAGAGATCATGATGAAACCAGAGATGAGCATCCTTGGAGATCAAGTGATAATCCAGGCTGGTGAAACATTTGACATAACCTGCAGGTAACAATATCAAGGCCCTTGAACTTTTCCTGATTAAAAGACCCATGGTAGGGAGTTCAGAAAAGTTGAGTCTTTGATCACACTCCAAATTTTTTTTAAATATGTTTTATTGATTTTTCACAGAGAGGAAGGAAGAGTGATAGATAGTCAGAAACATCGATGAGAGAGAAACATCGACCAGCTGCCTCCTGCACACCTCCCACTGGGGATGTGCCCGCAACCAAGTTACATGCCCTTGACCGGAATCGAACCTGGGACCTCTCAGTCCGCAGGCTGATGCTCTATCCACTGAGCCAAACCGGTTTTGGCAACACTCCAAATTTTTTATTTCTTTTACAACAGTAGAGGATAGGTTCTGAAAAGTCAGGTTCCTTGCTACTGGTTTTCAAAAAGTATACTTCTCTGGGTGGAGCAGGATAGCTTTTCAGCTGGACCCAGGTATCTTTGTCTTTGGCTCCCTTATTTATATTATTACCTTTTTCAACATTTCATAAAACTAAGTTGACTGTTAAAGTCTTTAATATGCCAAAATGTATGTTAATTCTCTTGGCAAGTATCTGCTCTTAACTTGTCTGTTTACAGCAATGCCAATAGCACACGGTATGTGCCCCTGTAGACTCTCCTTTGTCATGGTTACATTTTTGAACTCTTAAATAGTACCTATTTCCTTGATATCTACAGTGTCACATTTCTTTCATTTTTTGTTGTTTTTTTTCTTTTTCTTTCTTTTTTTATTGATTAAGGTATTACAAATGTGTGGTTATCCCCCCATTTTCCCCTCACCCCCCAATCCTACCCTCACCCTCACCCTCTGTTGTCTGTGTCCATTGGTTATGCTTATAGGCATGCATACCAGTCTCTTGATTGATCTCTCCCCCTTACCCCACCCTCCCCTACTTTCCCTCTGAGATTTGAGCATCTCATCAATGCTTCTCTGTCTCTGGATCTATTTTGTTCATCGGATTATGTTGTTCATTATAATCCACAAATGAGTGAGATCATGTGATATTTATCTTTCTCTGACTGACTTATTTCATTTAGCAAAAGGCTCTCCACCTCCATCCATGCTGTTGCAAATGGAAGGAGTTCCTTCTTTCTTTTCTTTTAATATATATTATTGATTTTTTACAGAGAGGAAGGGAGAGGGATAGAGAGTTAGAAACATCAATGAGAGAGAAACATCGATCAGCTGCCTCCTGCACACTCCCTACTGGGGATGTGCCCGAAACCAAGGTACGTGCCCTTGACTGGAATTGAACCTGGGACCCTTGAGTCCGCAGACCTACGCTCTATCCCAGCCATGGGCAAACTATGGCCCGTGGGCTGGATCCGGCCCGTTCGGCTGTTCTATCCGGCCCGCGGAGCCGAAAGAGTGGAGGGTTCTCTTGCTCTCCCCTCCGCTCCTTCACCAGCAGCAGTGTTAACATGGCAATGTCGGGAAACACGGCCGCAGCTCCATCTTCTGAGTGGGCGGATTTATATCTGCCCATTCATTAGAAGGAACAACCTCTCAATCTTCCAGAGGCTCCTTGTAATGCCCACGGACGCATCTCCCAACATCACCCTGGGAATGCGTAGACACGTTATCGTGGTGATGTAGGGAAACACGCCCCTGGAGAGCACAGTATCAGAGCCTTTCTGAGGTAAGATTAAGAGCTCTACTCAACACAATTTTTTCCTGTTCCCACATTCTGTACATCACAATGACTTATTAATAAAACAACAAAGACTTTCAGCTTTTAGGGCTTGTATCCACTGCAGTTTTTTTTCCCACTGCGGACGCGCACAGCAGGGAAAAAGACACACAGAGGACATGTCACACTAGCCATGCTGCGGCTGCATTTTTTTGCTGATACGGATGCGGTATCAGTAACGCTACTGTGGCCACTAACCGCATGTGTTAGCGGCAAAACAAATGCATTTTGCACTGCGTTTGCTTCTCCCTCTTGCACCTGTAAAAATGCGTGCTACAGGGCATTTGTGTTAACATGCACCACTGCACATTAGCATCAACGCAAACATGATGGAAACCTGTGTACCCTGCATTAACCCTAGCTGCGCTGCATTGCAGTACTGCACCACACTGCAACGGAAGCACGGCTAGTGTGAACGAACCCTAATTCAGTGGGTTGAACTAAAAGATTGTATAGAAATATGATGAACTAAAGATTTTATTACAAAATCACTTAATTTCAGGGTTTCAGAAGTAATTGGACAAATGAAAAACTGAAAATCAAATGTTCATATCTAATACTTGGATGAAACCCTTTCCTGGTAATGACAGCCTGAAGTCTTGTACTTAGGGACATCACCAGATGCTGGGTTTTCTCCTTTGTAATGCTCTGCCAGGCTGTCACAGTAGGGGTATATATATAAATATCCTGCCATTTCCAGCTTTTAATAAGAAAAACTGTTGCAATGGGCATTTAAAAGTGGCACTTGGTTGTTTTTATAGAGTCCAGTGGATGCAATCTGACATTGATAATGGGCTCTTTCACACTATGTGCACTGCGGCTGTTTTTTGCCAGTAACGGAAGTGCTAGTGGTAACTACTGGTTACCCATGTTTTGCACTGCCCTAGCACCTCCCATACAAGTGTGTCTGGAAGACACAGCAATGTGCAGCTATGTGTGTTACCATAAACAAAGGGTCTGTGTGAAAGATACACAGGTTTCCTATGGAGGAAAGGGGTTGTTCTCTATGGTCAGGGTGTGCCTCTGTCCCATGTCTGAACTTTTTCAGATGATTTTGTTATATATATATTTTTAGAAGACCAAAAATGTTATAGTAGAGCAAATTTAATCACTTGTTTTTATACTTTACTGTCTTATTTTAGTAAAGAATTTAATAAGAGAACGGTACTGTTGGTTTTAGCCCAGTATTAAACATGAGTGGACCAAAGAAAAGGAAAGTGGACAGTGAATGCCGAGTGTTTAAGAGGGAGTGGACAACAAAATATTTTTTCACCAAAGTCCGATCAATGCTGGTATGTCTGATATGCCAGGAAACACTTGCAGTCTTCAAAGAGTACAATCTCAGCCGTCACTTTGCCACAAAGCATGGCAACTATGCTAGCAAGCAGTCACCTCAAGAATGGGAGGCTACTGCACAGAGGTTGATGGCTAAATTACAGGCTCAACAAAATGTCTTTCACAGACAAACTGCAATTCAAGAGACAACTACCAAAGCAAGTTTTATGCTATCATTCAAATTAGCAAAAGCTAGCAAACCTCTCTCTGAAGGCGAGTTTTTGAAAGAATGTATGATAGAGACAGCAGGTCTCTTGTGTCCAGAGAGCAAAGGCAAGTTTGAAAAACTCAGCTTATCGCGCAGGACAGTGACTCGTCGAGTGGAACTGATTGATGAAGACTTGGCCAGCAAGTTAAATAGTAAGGCAGAGTTCTTTAAGTTTTATTCACTAGCATTGGATGAAAGTAATGACGTAAAGGACACTGCTCAGCTCTTAATTTTTATCCGAGGGATTAGTGACAATTTTGAAATTACGGAGGAGTTTTTAGCCATGGAGCCACTGAAAGGAAAAACATGGGGAAAGGACTTGTATGACCGGGTGTCTATCGTCATCGAGAAAATGAAGCTACCATGGAGTAAACTTGCTAATGTCACGACATATGGATCTCTAAATTTAACTGGAAAAAATGTTGGACTGCTAAAAAGAATTCAGGATAAAGTGAAAGAGGAGAACCCTAACCAAGATGTTATTTTTCTTAACTGTATTATTCACCAGGAATCATTGTGCAAGTTTATATTACAACTTAATCATGTTGTTAATCTAGTCGTAAAGCTTGTTAATTTCATTCGAGCAAAGGGACTTCAGCACCGTCAGTTTATTAAGTTTCTGGAGGAAACTGATGCGGATCACCACGACTTACTTTACCACTCTCGTGTCCCCTGGTTGAGTTTGGGCAAAGTTTTCCAACGAGTGTGGGAGCTCAAAGAAGAGATTGGTGCATTTTTGAAATTAAAGGGGAAGTCTGACGAATTTACTGAGCTGAGTGACAAGAATTGGCTGTGTGACTTTGCATTTGCTGTGGATATATTTTCACATTTGAATGAGCTAAATGTGAAGCTACAGGGAAAAGATCAGTATGTACATGACATGTACACTAATGTGAAAGCCTTTAAATCGAAGCTGATTTTCTTTTCCAGACAAATTTCAGACAAAGTCTTCACTCATTTTGCCACACTAGCCACACAGAAGGAGACCATCCAAAACGTGAAGAAATACAGCAAATCACTGGATGACCTGCATGCAGAATTCTGTCGTCGGTTTACTGATGTTGAAAAAATTGACCAGTCACTTCAACTGGTGGCCTGTCCTTTGTCACAAAACCCTGAAACAGCACCAGAAGAGGTGCAACTGGAACTCATCGATCTTCAGTCTGACTTTGTCCTAAAGGAGAAATTCAGCTCTCTTGAACTAAGAGACTTTTATGCTTCGCTTAATAAAGCCACTTTTCCAAACATCTGGAGGATGGCACAGAAGATACTAGTGCTGTTTGGGTCAACCTATGTTTATGAGCAGACATTTAGCGTCATGAACATCAACAAAGCCCCTCACAGATCCAGCTTAACTGACGAACACCTCAGATCTATCCTGAGAATAGCCACAACAAAACTAACTCCAGACTTTGATGCATTAGCTAAGAAAGGAGACCAACAACACTGTTCCCACTGAAGTTGATGTTTTAAAGACCAAAAACCTTTCAACCCAGTCTACATTGCCATCTACATCTACGTCCCGGGCATAATTTGGAAGTTGCACTAAAGAAAATGTTTAATTTACTGTTTACACATTTTGTTCTTTTCTATTTGTTTTAGTTTTAAATTATTTTATTATATTTAAGTTTAATTTGAAAGGCTTTTGTACCTTTCCTTTGTTAGGCAATTTTATTTTGCCTTTGCCATCTTCAATATAAGGTATGTTATTGTGCTATGATTCCTCCATTTTTTGAAGTTTCAAATTATAATAATTAGTGTTTACATTCTTCTTGTTAAAATGTTTGAAATGAATAAAACTATTGAAATAAAGAAAAAAGACCGTACCCTTTTATGTAATGATGTTTACTTTGAATTTATATTAATTCACACAAACACTCCATCCATGCTTTTGTTCCGGCCCTCCGGTCCAGTTTAAGAACCCATTGTGGCCCTCGAGTCAAAAAGTTTACCCACCCCTGCTCTATCCACTAAGCCAAACCGCTTAGGGCAGGAGTTCCTTTCTTTTTACAGTAGCATAGTATTCCATTGTGCAGATGTACCAAAGTTTTTTAATCCACTCATTTGCTGATGGGCACTTAGGTTGTTTCCAAATCTTAGCAATTGTAAATTGTGCTGCTATGAACATAGGGGTGCATATGTCCTTTCTGACTGGTGTTTCTAGTTTTTTGGGATATATTCCTAGAAGTGGGATCACTGGGTCAAATGGGAGTTCCATTTTTAGATTTTTGAGGAAACACCATAATGTTTTTCACAGTGGCTACACCAGTCTGCATTCCCAAAAGCACTGCACGAGGGTTCCTTTTTATCCACATCCTCTCCAGCACTTGTCGTTTATTGATTTGTTGATGATTTCCATTTTGACAGGTGTGAGATGGCACCTCATTGTTGTTTTGATTTGCATTTCTCAGATGATTGCTGACTTTGAGCATGTTTTCATATGTCTCTTGGCCTTCCTTATGTCTTCTTTTGAAAAATATTTATTTAGGTCCGTTGCCCATTTTTTGATTGCCATGTTTATCTTCCTTTTGTTAAGTTGTATGAGTTCCCTGTAAATGTTGGAGATTAAACCTTTATTGGTGATAACATTGGCAAACATAACATTGGATAACATTTTCTCCCATGCAGTGGGCTTTCTTGTTGTTTTGTTCATGGTTTCTTTTGCTGTAGTCCCATTTGTTTATTTTCTCTTTAGATTCCAATGCCCTAGGAGCTATATCAGTGAAGAAATTGCTTCGGCATATGTCTGAGATTTTGTTGCCTTTGGATTCCTCTAGAATTTTTATGGTTTCTCATCTTACACTTAAGTCCTTTATCCATTTTGAGTTTATTTTTTATATGGTGTAAGTTGGTGGTCTAGCTTCATTTTTTTACATGTATCTGTCTAATTTTCCCATCAGCATTTATGGAAGAGACTGTTTTGACTCCATTGTATGTTCTTGACTCCTTTGTCAAATATTAATTGAGCCTAGTAGTTCCACTCAATCTCTACGTTCTCTATTCTATTCCATTGATCTATATGTCTGTTCTTGTGCCAGTACCAGGCAGTTTTGAGAACAGTGGCTTTATTTATCTATTTTTTTAAATTAAGTTCTTTATTGATTAAGGTATCACATATTTGTCCTCATTCCCCCATTCCCATCCCAAACCCCTCCCTGCGCATGCCCCCACCCCCCTGATGTCCGTGACCACTGGTTAGGCTTATATGCATGCATACAAGTCCTTTGGTTGATCTCTCTCCCTTACCCCCACCCTCCCCTACTTTCCCTCTGAGGTTTGACAGTCTGATCGATGCTTCCTTGTCTCTGGGTCTGTTTTTGTTCATCAGTTTATGTTGTTCATTATTTCCCCTAGATGAGTGAGATCATGTGATACTAGAAATACACTTATAAGAACCGAAAATGAGACAAGCAATAATAGTTATGCTGAGAGGCAAATGAATCAGTCTGTAGTGAGTTTCTTTCTGGGCCAACTGTTCTTTTGAGTCCCAATTTCAATGTCAAATAGTTCCTTATGTGTACAAGTCAGCAATGATATTTCAGTTCTGGATGGTGGACAAATGGTGGTAATGCAGGTCCGACCCTCTCTGGTTTGGTCCTGGGCAACCTGCAGCGACGTACAGCTGCTGACTGCTAGTATGGCAAGGCGTCATCAGCTTCTTCCATCTCTGGACTGTTTCTCTTTTGTCTTCAAGGCTGGAGCAGTTCTGTCAATTCCTCTCTGTTGCAGGAATCCATATGGTCTTGGAGGTGTTTTCTGAAAACATACAAACATATTCTAGACCAAAAATCAATAAAGGAATCTTTTCTATAAATTTGACTTGGGATCCTTTTTCATTTTTTCCCCAAATGATTTTCCTTTGGCTTGTTTTGAGACCATGTGTGTTTTGCATGGGTGTCTTGCTGTTAGCATTACAAATGAAAGTTAATTATCTAAAGTAAAAAATTTTCTAGATGTAATTTACTTACAGGATATTTTTCCTTACATGATATTCTTCTACTATACCCCTTTTTTGATTTAAATATTAGGAGGCTTTTGGAAATTTTATAATGTAGTCTTGATAGCTTTTAAATTTTAATTTTTTGCACTGAAATATGACTGCTTTAGGTTCATTACATGTTACACAATTTTACCATGAGATGAACTACCAATAAAAATTTTAGTTAACACTTTAGGAACAGCTTTTTGTCCAGTACCATTAGTTTTTCTAAATTATTCGCTTATTCCACTTAGCCAATTTAAATTAGTCTGAGAAGCTGACTACTATTTTACTGTCAAATTTAATACTCTAACAACAGTCTTATTTTACTCTGTAAATATTAGTGGAAAGGATTATTTGCCTTCTTGATTAGGCCCTGAGCATTCCTGGTGCTAGGTTGGATTTAGATATCAAAAACCCACTTCCCCACACAATGGGTACAAGACAACTCAAACAAGTCTTGTTGCAGTGAGAGGGCAGCTGCTTTCGGCCAAGTCTCTGTCTGTTACCTGGGTCCCGATTTGAGCTGGGCATGGGAAGTGAAGCAGCCATGGGGGCAGGAGACCTCCCTCAGAAGGGGTGAGGGTTCAGGCCCCTGCAAAGTTGGGGGGGTGTGGGTCTGTGCCCCACCTCTGTTGACTCCCAAGTTCTCTCCTGATGGCCCCTCTGTGACTGTGCCTGTCTTTGGTTGTTCCTTCCCTGAGGAATCTTACCCATCTCTGCCTAACCAGCCATACTCCAGGGCCAAGCAGGGTGATGTGAGGTTCAGTTCTGTCTCCTTGGTAGGCTATGTCCCCCGTGGCCTCCATGCCCAGCACCTTTCTTAGGATCCCCTCACCTGCTGGCGGGGCCCTGGCACTAATCACATATCTTGGGGAACCCAGGTTTATTCTCCAGGGAAGGCCCAGCTCACCCCACTGGGCGAGAGACAGATCCATGATACTGGCCACCACGAGGCTTCAACCTCAGCATGAACAGAAAGCATAGGCAACAGCTGTGGGCAATTGGATTGTGAGAAGAGGGTCCCTCTTGGCCAAACGGGCAAGAGGGGCCAATATAGAATGCTCAGGTGCCTTCCCAGGGGCCCTCTACACAGTGGAAAGGATTAAATCCTTTAATATCCTTTTTAAATTGCTGCCAGTCATTCAAAGAATTAGTTTGTAAGTTTGTTTGGGATAATTGTACATTATGCTGTTGTAATTCTAAAATATCTTTGTCTCCAAGCACCAAAAAGATGATTTTTTATTGATTCCCAAGGGTGCGAGGTACTATTATAGGTAATGGGGGTAATACAAATCTGGGAAAAATTATAATGACATTGTAGAATAATATCATGTAAGGATATTCTTTGCTCTAGGCCATGGCAATTCCATTTCAAACTGGTTGTCAATTTCTTTTTGTATAGGCAAGATCTTAGTTACATTTTCTGCACCTCTCCCAGGAGCAAGTAGTGATAGTTCCTTCCTTTGGTGTCCACGGAAGCCAGAAACCTCTCTTTAATTTAACACACACAGGAGCAGTGGTTTGATTTTGAAAGGGAAGCTGGGTGGTGACCCCTGTGTAATTATACTTCCTTGCCACACCCATGGTCCTCCTGGATGACCAAGGTGTTTGGTATTATTGGTGACTACATTAGGCGGGAGATCAGCCCACGTAAGGGCTCTTACCCATGAAGGGTCAGGAATATAAGTCCAAAATACTTCCCCATTTTCCCCAGGTAATATTACCGTACAGCTGATGACTGCTAGCATGGCAAGAAAGATGTTCCCAGGCATTCTTGGGGTTCTGGTTACCTCACAATTTCTTTTCTATTTATTTTTATTTTTATTATTATATTTTTACATATGTGTCCTTATTCCCCCAGTATCCCCCACCCCTCACTCATGCCCCACCCCCCTGTTGTCTGCATCCATTGATTAGGCTCATATGTATGCACACAAGTCCCTTGGTTGATCTCTCCCCCTTAATTCCACCGACCCCCTCCTTCCCTGAGGTTTGAGGTTCTGATCAACGTTTCTCAGTCTCTGGATCTGTTCTTGTTCATCAGTCTATGCCGTTCATTATATTCCACAAATGAGTGAGATCATGTGATATTTATCTTTCTCTGCCTGGCTTATTTCACTTAGCATAATGCTCTCCATCTCCATCCGTGTTGTTGCAAATGGTAGGAACTCCTTTTTTTTTTTACCGCAGCGTAGTATTCCATTGTGTAGATGTAACACAGTTTTTTAATCCACTCATCTACTGATGGGCATTTAGGCTGTTTCCAAATCTTAGCTATGGTGTGTTGTGCTGCTATGACCATAGGGGTGCATATATCCTTTCTGATTGGTGTTTCTAGTTTCTTGGGATATATTCCTAGAAGTGGGATCACTGGGTCAAATGAGAGTTCCATTTTTAGTTTTTTGAGGAAACTCCATACTGTTCTCCACAGTGGCTGCACCAGTCTGCATTCCCACCAGCAGTGCAAAAGAGTTCCTTTTTCTCCGCATCCTTGCCAACACTTGTCCTTTGTAGATTTGTTGATGATAGCCATTCTGACAGGTGTAAGATGGTACCGCATTGTTGTTTTGATTTGAATCTCTCTGATGATTAGTGACTTTGAGTAGGTTTTCATATGTCTCTTGGCCTTCCTTCTCTCTTCTTTCGAAAAGTGTCTATTCAGATCAGTTGCCCATTTTTTTGATTGGGTTGTTTACCTTCTTTTTGTTAAGCTGTATGAGTTCTCTGTAAATGTTGGAGATTAAACCCTTATCGTTGATATCATTGGCAAATATGTTCTCCCATGCAGTGGGCTTTCTTGTTGTTTTATTGATGGTCTCCTTTGCTGTGCAAAAGCTTTTTATTTTGATGTAGTCCCATTTGTTTATTTTCTCTTTAGTTTCCATTGCCCTAGGAGCAGTATCAGTGAAGAAGTTCCTTCGGCATATGTCTGAGATTTTTCTGCCTGTAGATTCCTCTAGTATTTTTATGGTTTCCCGTCTTATGTTTAAGTCCTTTATCCATTTTGAGTTTATTTTTGTGTATGGTGAAAGTTGGTGATCTAGTTTAATTTTTTTGCATGTATCTGTCCAATTTTCCCAACACCATTTGTTGAAGAGACTGTCTTGACTCCATTGTATGTTCGTGCCTCCTTTGTCAAATATTAATTGAGCATAATGGTTTGGGTCTATTTCTGGGTTCTCTATTCTATTCCATTGTTCTATATGTCTGTTCTTGTGCCAGTACCAGGCTGTATTAAGAACAGTAGCTTTGTTACACAGCTTGATATCTGGTATTGAGATCCCCCCTTCTTTGTTCTTTCTCAGGATTGCTGCAGCTATTCGGGGTCTTTTTTTATTCTAGATGAATTTTTTGAAGGTTTGTTCTAGGTCTGTGAAATATGCTGTTGGTATTTTAATGGGAAGTGCATTGAATTTATAGATTGCTTTGGGTAGTGAGGACATTTTGATGATGTTGATTCTACCAATCCATGAACATGGTATGTTCTTCCATCTGTTTATGTCTTCCTCTATCTCCTTTTTCAGTATCATGTAGTTTTTTACGTATAGGTCTTTTACCTCCTTAGTTAAGTTTATTCCTAGGTATCTTAATTTTTTTTGGTGCGATGGTAAATGGGATTGCTTTTTAAGTCTCTCTTTCTGTAAGTTCATTATTGGTGTATAGAAATGCCATAGATTTCTTGGCCTTAATTTTGTATCCAGCTACATTGCCAAATTTATTTATTAAGTCTAATAATTTTTTGATGGAGTCTTTAGGGTTTTCTATGTAAAGTATCATGTCATCTGTGAATAAGGACAGTTTTACTTCTTCTTTTCCAATTTGGATGCCTTTTATTTCTTCTTCTTGTCTAATCGCAATGGCTAGTACTTCCAGCACTATGTTGAACAGGAGTGGTGAGAGTGGGCATCCCTGTCTTGTTCCTGTTTTTAGGGGAAATAGTTTTAGTTTTTGCCCATTGAGTATGATGTTGGCTGTCGGTTTGTCATATATTGCTTTTATTATGTTGAGGTATCATCCTTCTCCTCCCACCCTGCTGAGAGTTTTTATCAAGAAAGGGTGTGGGATTTTGTCAAATGCTTTTTCTACATCAATTGATATGACTATATGATTTTTATCTCTCAATTTGTTTATGTGATGTATTACGTTTATTGATTTGCGAATATTGTACCATCCTTACATCCCTGGGATAAATCCTACTTGGTCATGGTGTATGATCTTTCTGATGTACTGCTGCATTCAATTTGCTAGAATTTTCTTGAGGATTTTAGGATCTATGTTCATCAGGGATATTGGCCTGTAATTCTCTTTCATTGTGTTGTCTTTATCTGGTTTTGGTATTAGGGTGATGCTGGCTTCATAGAAGGAACTTGGAAGTGTTCCTTCCTCTTGAATTTTCTGGAGTAGTCTGAGGAGGATAGGTTTTAGTTCTTCCTTGAATGTTTGGTAAAACTCCCCTGTGAAGCCGTCTGGCCCCGGGCTTTTGTTTGCTGGAAACTTTTTGATGACTGCTTCAATTTCTTCCATAGTTATCAGCCTATTGAGAATTTTAGAATCTTCCTGAGTAAGTTTTTGAACGTTGGATTTTTCTAAGAATGTGTCCATTTCCTCCAGGTTGTCTAGTTTGTTAGAATAGAGTTGTTCATAGTATTTTTTTTAACAATCCTTTGTATTTCTGTGGGGTCTGTTGTTATTTCTCCTCTTTCATTTCTGATTTTGTTTATTTGGGTCCTCTCTCTTTGCTTCTTGGTGAGCCTGGCTAGAGGTTCATCAATCTTGTTCATCCTTTCAAAGAACCAGCTCCTGGTTTCATTGATCTTTTGTATTTTTTTGGTATCTATGTCATTCATTCCTGCCCTGATCTTTATTATTTCCTTCCTTCTACTCACTGTTGGCTTTTCTTGTTCCTCTCTTTCTAATTCTTTGAGTTGTTGAGTTAGAAGATTTATTCCCATTTTTTCTTGTTTTTTGAGGTAGGCCTGTAGAGCTATAAACTTCCCTCTCAGGACTGCTTTCCTTGTGTCCCATAGGATTTGCAATTTTGTGTTTTTATTGTCATTAGTCTCCAGGATGTTTTTAATTTCTTCTTTGATCTCATTGATAACCCAATCACTGTTTAGTAGCATGCTAGTTAGCTTGCAAGTGTTTGAATTTTTTGGAACATTTTTATTATAGTTTATTTCTAATATTATGCCATTGTGGTCTGAGAAAATGCTTAATATGATTTCAATCTTTTTGTATTTGGGGAAACTTTGCTTGTGACCCAATATGTGGTCTATTTTAAAAATGTCCCATGTGCACTTGAGAAGAACGTATATTCCGTGGCTTTGGTGTGAAATGCTCTGAAGATGTCAATTAGTTCCATCTTTTCTAGTGTGTCATTTAGAATTGCTGTTTCTTTGCTGATTTTTTGTCCAGAGGATTTATCCAGTTATGTCAGTGGTTTATTAAAGTCTCCTACTATGACGGTATTGTTCTCTATCTCTCCCTTGATATGTTCCAGGAGATTTTTTATGTATTTGGGTGCTCCTGCATTGGGTGCATATATGTTTACCAGAGTTATATCTTCTTGTTGAATTGCTCCCTTTAGTATTATGTAGTGGCCTTCCTTATCTCTTATTATGGCCTTTACCTTGAGGTCTATTTTATCAGATATATGTATCGCAACCCCAGCTTTTTTCTCGTTTCCATTTGCTTGGAAAATGTTTTTCCATCCCTTTTTTCTCAGTCTGTGTGAATCCTTTGCTCTGAGGTAGGTCTCTTGTAGACAACAAATATATGGATCATGTTTTCTTATCAATTAAGCGACTCTATGTCTTTTGTTTGGGGGCATTTGATCCATTTAATTTAATGTTATTATTGATAAGTACTTGTTTGTTGTCATTTTTATTCTTTTTTGCATTTTAATTTCTTTATTGGTTAAGGTATTAAATATTTGTCATTTTCATTTTTTTATGGGAAAACCAAATGTTCTTTTTTTAAATTTCTTTATTGATTAAGGTATCACATATTTGTCCTCATCCCCCCCATTCCCATCCCAAACTGTCATTTTTATTCTTAACGTTTGTGTTGTGTTTTTTTTTTTGCCTTCCTGCTTCTCCTTTTTACAGCAGTCCCTTTAGCATTTTTTGCATTGATGGTTTGGTGGTAATAAATCCTCTTAGCCCTTTTTTGTCTGTGAAGCTCCTGATTCCACCTTCAATTTTTAATGATAACCTTGCTGGATATAGTATTCTTGGATTCAGTCCCTTGGTTTGCATTCCTTTGTATATTTCATTCCAGTCCCTTCTGGCCTGTTGTGTTTCTATTGAGAAATCAGTTGTTATTCTAATGGGAGATCCTTTGTAGATAACTCTCTGTCTCCCTCTGGCAGCTTTTAAGATTCTTTCTTTGTCGTTGATGTTTGCCAATTTAATTATGATGCATTTTGGTGTTGGTCTTTTGGAGTTCATCTTGTTTGGTACTCTTTGTATTCTTGGACTTGTGTATTTTTTTTCTTACCAATATCGGGGAAGTTTTCTGTCATTATTTCTTAAAACAGGTTTTCTATTCCTTGCTTCTCTTCCTCTCCTTCTGTACCCCTATTATGCGGATGGTGTTTCATTTTGTGTTGTCTCAAAGCTCCCTTAAGCTCTCATCTTTCTTTTTAAATTTTCTTTCCAGTTGCTGTTGTGTTTGTGTGTTTTTTCCTACCTTGTCTTCTAGCTCACTGATGCGGACCTCAGTTTCTTTTAGTCTACTGTTTAAGCCAGGGGTCCTCAAACTACGGCCCGCGGGCCACATGTCGCCCGCCGAGGACATTTATCTGGCCCGCCGGGTGCTGCTGCCTATCCTGCTTAGCAGCCGACTTGTCCTGGGCCCGCAGTGCACATAGGAATTTGTTCATAGTTGTTTTTTTTTAACTATAGTCCGGCCCTCCAACGGTCTGAGGGACAGTGAACTGGCCCCCTGTTTAAAAAGTTTGAGGACCCCTGGTTTAAGGCTTCTATTGTGTTTTATAACAGCTTTGCCATTCTTCATTTCCTCTTGATTCCTTTTCATGTTGGTGACATTCTCATTCAACCCCTTATAATTCTCATTGTGTTCTGTGTATTTGTCATTGAGTTGCATGTATTTGTCATCCAGCCATTTTAGCATCCTTACAACCATTACTCTGAATTCTTTCTCTGAGATGTTATTGCCTCCATTTCATTTAAATCCCTTTCTGGTGATTCCTTTTTTTATTTCCTTTGAGGATTGCTTTATTGTCTCCCATGTTTTGCTGTAACATTGTTTTGGTTGTGTTTCTTTTTTTATTGTTTAAAGTATTACATATATCTCCTTTTTTTTCCCCATTGACCTTCCCCCAGCCTCCCTTACCCCCTGTCGCATGCCCTCATCCCACCCCCCTCCAGTGTCTTGTGTCCATTGGTGTACTTATATGCATGCATACAAGTCCTTTGGTTGATCTCTTTCCCCTCTCCCCAACACTCCCCAGCCTTCCCGCTGTAATTTGACAGTGTGTTCTGTGCTTTACTGCCTCTGTATCTACCTTTTTGTTCATCAGGTTATAATGTCCTTTATTTTCCATAAATGAGTGAGATCATGGGGTATTTTTCTTTCATTGCCTGGCTTATTTCACTTAACATAATGCTCTCCAGGTCCATCTATGCTGCTGCAAATGGTAAAAGTTCCTTCTTTTTTATAGCAGCATAGTATTCCATTGCGTAAATGTACCATAGTTTTCTAATCCACTCATCTGCTGATGGGCATTTAGGCTATTTCCAAATTTTAGCTATGGTTAATTGTGCTGCTATGAACATAGGGGTGCATATATCCTTTCTGATTGGTGTTTCTAGTTTTTTGGGATATATTCCTAGATGTGGGATTACTGCGTCAAATGACAGTTTCATTTTTAGTTTTTTGAGGAAACTCTTGCTGTAACATTTTAATTGTTTCTGTGTCCTAGATCTGACTGCTTTGCTACCCAGGTTCTTTTGGGGATGGTGCTGCTGGTGTGATCTCTTGGGTCTCCCAGGCTTGGTAATCTAGAATAGTTCCCTACTTGAGCTATTTGGGTTTTCTTGATGTGTGTCTGCGAGCTGGAATGGCTCAACTGTGGTGTCCTGATGTCAGCAGCCAGGGAGGCGGATGTCCCAATTTTTTCTGCCTTGCATCCTTGGTTGAAATCACACGTGCCAAGCAGGGGCTCACAGAGGTACCCAGGAGCCATCTGTCGGGGTGGTGAGGCTCAGGAGGCCTTAACTCTGAAAAGGCACAACTATGGTGTCCAGAGTTCTGCAGGTATAGGTTAGGAAGACTCAGTTTTTGCTGCCATTTCCTTGATTGGATACACACACACCCAGTGGTGGCTCACAGAAGCACCAGCGGTGTGTTTGCCATTGCGGTGCACTGTTTTACTCTGAAGGGCCCTGGCTGAAGCCATGCGATCAAGGTGTCTGTGGGCAGGTATCCAGAATGAGGTTATTCAGTATTTCTACTGCCAGGGCAGTGCACCCTTGTTTGGATAAGAGCGCGCCCAGGAGGGGCTCACAGTGGCACCCAAGAGCTGCCCTTGTAGCGGTGGGCTCAGGAGGCCTGCGCACTGGAATAGTGTGACTGTAGTGTCCAGAGTTCTGCAGCTGTAGGGTGGGAAGACTCAGTTTTTGCTGTTGTTTCCATGGTTGGATACATGCGCTCCCAGTGGCAGCTCACAGGGGTACCGGAGGTGCATTTGCAGTGCTGAGCTCTGATGTACTCTCAGGGGCCCTGGCGCTAAAGTTGTGTGACAGTGTCTGTGGGCAGTTATTCAGGAAGAGTGAGTTCAGAATTTCTACTGTGGTGCAGTCCATTCTTGTTTGTATAATATCGCACCCAGCAGGGTCTCACAGTGACTCCCAAGAGCTGCCTGTGGAGTGGTGGTCACAGTAGGCTTGTGTTCTGGAAACATGCATCTGTGGTGGTGTGTTTGTGGTGGTGCATTTGTGGCATGGAGTTCTGACGCACCCTGAGAGGCCCTGGCACTGTAGTTGTGCGACAGTGTCTGTGGGCAGTTTTTCAGGAAGAGTGAATTCAGAATTTCTACTGTGGGGCTGTGCACCCTGTTTGCACATTATTGCACCCAGTGGAGGCTCACAGTGGCTCCTAAGAGCTGCCTCTGGGGTGGTGGGCTCCAGAGGCCTGCATGATGAAAACACACAACTGTGTTGTCCGAAGGTCTGCTGCTGGGGAGGGGGAAGCTGTACTTACCGCTATGGGAGCAGTGCACCTTTGGAGGTGGAGGTCCTAGGGTCTGCGGTTCTGTGGGTGTGGCAGCAGGATTTTGGCTGGAGCGGCTGCCAGGTCGCGGGCAGTGTCCAAAGGCTGTCTGGGTGGTGGTACTGATGAGTTCTTAGACGAGGCTGCTCTCCCCTTCAAGATGGCATGGGCTCCGTGCCCGAGTCCCACAACCCGGGGAGTGCCAGCAGTGGTGGTAGTCTCTCCTTGTTCAGGAGAATCTGGGCTGCTAGCCCCTGCTACTCCTGTCGGATTTAACTGTCCCTCACTCATTCACAGACACACCACACACATCCACACACTCTCCTTTCACCATCTCACTCATTCACATCCTCTCTCTCACCTCCATCCTGCTAGCTGCCATCTTTTTTTCAGTGTCACATTTCTTATAGACTCACATGTATTTAGCCAAAGAAACAAATTCATGTTTTCAAAAATACCTAGAGAAATGGAAGTGGGTACTTCTCCTTTTCTTTGTGTTCTTCCTTTTGGTGAATTACTGGAAGATGGAAATTCTAGCAGAAAGATAAGTTTCATTTCAAAGACCCAACCAGAATTTAACATTATGAGAAGAGTAAGTATGTGGGTTTAGGAGAGAAAGCATATTAGAGATGGAGATGTGAGAAGTATTCACAGAAACTGGATGAGAGTTGAAACTATATGAATAGATGAGGATAACCAGGAGAGTGTATTGAGTGAGGAGATAAAACAATATTGGTCATAATCTTGAGAAGCCTCTGTGCTTCTAGATTGTACAGGTAGAAAGGGGACATGGGGAAGTATATGGTGAATAGGTAAGAGGGAGAAATAATGAGAACTGTCATAAGGGAGAGCAGGGTTTCAAGAAAGGAGTGGTCAAATTTTGTGGCAGATATAGATGTAGGTGTTCAATAAGTGTGTATGGAATTTAATTGAACTGAAAACAGAATGCAATGCTTCCTTCTTCTTTAAGATAGCCAATGCCTCAGTGTGTCAGTAAAGGTTATATTGTAATACGTGCAATAGGAAATCCAAGTTAACAGTGGATTTTGGAAATAAAGTTTAATTATTTTATGGAAAAATGTCCAAAGGGTGGATATCTGGGAATGGCATGCCAGTCCCATGAAATCATTAGAAACTCATACTCCTTCTGTATTGTAGATCCATCTCCATTAACTAATGGCTTTCATCATATGGTCCAAAATAGTTATTCAAACTCCATTTTTCATGTCTGTATTCCAGCTAGTTAGAAAACAAAATAAAGTATAAGAAAGGCATGCCTTCTATCTCTGAGAACATTTCCCCCCAAACTCTGTACACCACTAGTCCTTATATCCCTTTGACCAAGACTTAGTCACATGATCACATTTAGTTGCAAGAGAGGCTGGAAATGCAATGTTTTTCCCAGAAGGTCATATGTCCAACTAAAAAAAAAGTGAATATTTTTGTTATCATGAAAGAAGGGGAGAACACATATTGTCATGCCTAGTGAATTACACTAAAGTTAAGTGATAGTGGTAATATTTAACTTCTATTTTCAACTAGAGCGGGGAGGGTCCTTCCATCCTAGGTCTTATAGATTCCCGTACTCACCCTCCAGGTGGTGCCCTTTCCTAGCTGCCTGGGCTTCCAACAATGCATATGAGTTTTTAATAGGATATTTGATCCAGACATTTGGGGTTTGGAGGCTATCTTTCCCCACCCTTACACCTGCTTAGAAACTTTTCTGGGTGTAATGCATGATTGAGGAGTCAGCAGCAGTGCATTATCAGACTCTGCTCACACAGGATCACTTTACCCCAGTGACCCTGAATGGTATCTGATCTATTAGCTATCATATACTAGAAGCTGCCACCAATGGCCTGCTTGTGTTCTGGTCTGTCATGTTTCAATAGATCATACTTATTCCAAGGGCTTCTCTCCAGGACCTTTAGTCTCATAAAACCTAGATTTAATTGACCATAAGTGTTAGACACTCAACCTCAGGTGATGCATTTGAGACAGGCTTAGCTCTGGCAGGGAGGCTGGTTGGTACTTTAGGGAAAATTTGCTTCACTGCTAAGAAGATCCTACAGAAAGTTCATCTGGATGACAGTCTAATAGTTTCTCAGGTAGAAGTGGAGGAATGAGAGAAGGAGGTATGGCTTGTGAAATCACAAATAATTCTTCAGAAATTTTCAGAAATATGAGGAGCTCCTCTAACGGCCCCTTTTAAATGTGGTTCCATATTACTGATATCTGTTCTATCCAGTTCTCTTGCTCCCCATCCGCTCCTTTACTTTGAATTTATATTAGTTCACACAAACACTCCATCCATGCTTTTGTTCTGGCCCTCCGGTCCAGTTTAAGAACCCATTGTGGCCCTCGAGTCAAAAAGTTTGCCCACCCCTGCTCTAGACCCACCATACATGGGGACTTATCTCATCTGGGAGAGATAGATGACAAGATAAATAAGAAAATTGTATGGTATGTGAAAAGATGACAAGTGCTATGGTAAAGTATCAGAGTAAATGGGAGGTGTTTCTTTTAAAAGATTGGTCAGGATAGAAGCATCATTTGAACAGTGACAAAAAGGAAGGAGCCATGCAGGTATGTGGAGGAAGAATTTTCCAGATATGGAGAATAGCAAATGCAGAAAACTTGAGGTAAGGGTGAATTTGACATGATCAATAAACAGCAAGAAGTTGGTGTGGCTGTAACAACATAAGCAGTGGGAAGAAAGATAGGAGATTAGGTGGAGTGGCAGCAGGATTTTATAGACCATAGTGAGAATTTTGAATTTAAGCTGCTATAAGAATTTAAGCAGGGGAATGATGTGATATATATACAGTATATTTAAAAGTCTCCTTCTGGGTTCTGTGATAGATATGGATTAAAAGGGGCAAGAGTCAGAAGCTACTGCAGTGTTCCAGGTGAGAGATGATGGGTGCCAACAGTGGAGAGAATGAGAAGTGGTCAGCTTCTGAATACATTTTGAAGGTAGAGCATAAAGGGTATTCTGATGTAGTGGAAGTGGAGTGTGAAAAAATGTGATTCAAAAATTATTTCCATGACAGATAAAGATGATAACCATAAAAACTACCATTTGTTGCGTACTTACTATGTGACAGGCTTTGCTCTAAGCACTTTATATGGATTGACTCAGTAAATCTTTTCAATAAATCTGTGAGGTAGGTTCTATCAGGCCCACTTTACAGATGAAGATACCAAGGCCTGAAGATGAGAAGGAACTTGTTAAGTTTCCAATATGAGAACCAAGTCCTCCTGATGCCCAAGCCAGTGAGTTGTTTATTATGTAAATACTAGCCGCCTGGTGCATGAAATTCGTGCACGAGGGGGGTTGTCCCTCAGCCCGGCCTGCACCCTCTCGCAATCCGGGACACCTTGGGGGATGTCTGACTGCCAGTTTAGGCTCGATCCCACAATCCAGGACTGCTGGCTCCTAACCACTCTACTGCCTGCCTGCCTGATGCCCCTAACTGCTCTCCTGCCTGCCTGATAGCCCCTAGCCACTCACCTTACTGCCTGATCACCCCTAACCACTTGCCTGCCTGCCTGATGCCCCTAACTGCTTGCCTGCCTGCCTGATCGCTTCTAACCACTCGCCTGCCTGCCTGATCACCCCTAACTGCTTGCCTGCCTGAATGCCCCTAACCACTCTGCCTGCCTGATTGCCCCTAACTGCTCGCCTGCCTTCCTGATTGCCCCTAACTGCCTCTGCCTCGGCCCCCGCTGCTGCAGTTTCATCTGGAAGGACGTCCAGAATGACGTCCGGAAGGTCATTTGGCTGCCCTATCTAATTAGCATATTACACTTTTATTATTACAGGTTCATGCAACTATATACTTTCCAAGTCTTGATAAGTCTGTAGAACAGGCTGAGCTCATGCTTTCTTTCCTAGCTCCAACAGAGACTGACCATACTTCCTTATGTTCAGTTGGGCCTTTGTAATGATTCCTGGTGCAAGTTACTCAAGTTTCCAAGCCTTAAGATATAGGCCTTTGGTGCACTCACAGGCAAATCAAGCATCTTGTGGAAGGTGAATGGGGAAAATGAATCAGCCTGTGAGAAAGCTCAAGACTCTTGCATGTGATTCTCCCTAGCATGTTATCAGGAATAGGAGGCCTAGTCATTCCAGGTATCCAACTGCTCAGACCCAGGCATGCATGAGAATCTGCTATTGGAATCTCTGGAACTCAGTTTATACTCCTAGAATATTTTCAAAAGTGTCCTCTTAGGCTCAATCAAATATTCAGAGATGGGAGCTAAAAATGGGTCTAAATTGGGAGTGTGCTGTGTGAATAAACTTAAACAGCTTTTCCTTCTTTACCCCCACCCCTCTCTACTTACCCCAGTCCTTCATCTTTGCTCTTCTTCCCAAGTATTCTCTCTCTAAAGATCCTCATACCCTAGCCACCCTCTGCCCACCATCCTAAATAATAAGTCCTGTGCCCCAACTTCATTAAATCTGTTAATCTAATGCATGTCCAGCAGATATTGAATTGTTTTGGTAAGGTATATTTCCACAGATTTCTTCTATAATGGAAGTAAAGTCTAGTATGACATGACTGTATTCCTAATTAAGAAGCAATAATTTTCAGATATTTTGTTAGTGATAGAATGGGCTACTTTGGGGAAAAGAGGATGATGGGGATTTGCCCACCACTAGCGGTATTGAAACTGAGGATCAGTATGGTGGGGTTCTGTAGTAGGAATTCAGAAATTAGGCAGAGGCTCAAATTCGTCTTCTTTTTTTTTTTTTTTTTTTGTCTGTTTCAAATATAAACATTTGTTTTCATTTTTTATTTGTTATTTTTTAAAAATACTTTTTATTTATTTCTGAGAGGAATGGAGAGGGAGAGAGAGATAGAAATATCAATGATGAGAGAGAATCATTGATCAGCTGCCTCCTGCATGCCCCCAACTGGGGGTCAAGCCCACAACCCAGGCATGTGCTCTTGACTAGAATCAAACCTGGGACCCTTCAGTCTGCAGGTGGATGCTTTATTCACTGAGCCAAACTGGCTAGGGCTATTTGTTATTTTTAAAAATATTTATTGTTAAAAGTATTACATATGTCCCCTTTACCCCCCATTGACCTCTCCCATCCTGCCCCTGCCCCCAACCCAAGCCTTCACCACCCTATTGTCTATGTCCATGGGTTATGCATATACACATATGAGTTCATTGGTTGATCTCTCCCCCATATCATCCTCCCCTGCCTTCCCTCTGAGGTCTGATAGTCTGTTCAATGCTTCTGTGTTTCTATGTCTATTTCTCTTCATCAGTTTATGTTGTTCATTAGATTCCACATATGAGTGAGATCATGTGATACTTATTTTTTTCTCTGACTGGCTTATTTCACTTAGCATAATGCTCTCCAGGTCTATCCAGGCTGTTGAAATGGTAAGAGTTCTTTCTTTTTTACTGCTGCATAGTATTCCATTGTATAGATGTACCACAGTTTTTAATCCACTCATCTGCCGATGACCACTTAGGCTGAGGCAAAATTTCTGAACTCAGTAAATTATAGCCCTTTCAGCAATTATTTTTGTTTGTTTAAAGGGTATGCATATAAAAATAAAAAGAATTTAAGACAGAGACTCACAAAGTCTAAAATATTTATGTGGCCCTTCATAGAAACCATTTTGAGGAGGTTTGGTAAAGACAGTGGATACAGCCTGATCTCACCTCCTCCCACAAATACACCAAAATTAAAACTAAATATATAGCAAGCATTGTTGAGAACCATATAAAGACTAGCTGGACAGAATTCCCATAGCTAAGAATTTAAAAAATAAGCCATGTTGAGATGGGTAAGAGGGACAGAGATGTGGTCTAATCAGATCCCAAAGTGTGGTAATGCATAAACAGGAAGGAAATCATAGTGGAAGTGGTCCTCCCTGAGGACTGAGGGTCCGAGCCCCACATCTGGCTCTCCAGCTCAAAAGATCTGTGGTAGAAAGAGAAGTCCCCATAATATCTGGTTTTGAAAACCAGCAGGGATTGCATCTGAAAGAGACAAAGAGCTTGGGGAGACTGAGATGCTCTTCTTAAAGACCCCAAGAACAAAGTCACCAGCTCTAAGCTCCAGTGTAGAGGCAGCAGTTTGAGAAGCACCTAGCTCAACTGGAGATAAATTAAATGGATCAACATTAGGGTGATTGTGAGAGGTACAGGGATTAGTGGAAGTTCTCTCTGAAGATGGAAGAACTGATGGGTGCAATTGGTGTTGTTTTTGTTTGTTTCTTTTGCACTCTCCTTCCACTTGGCACCAAATCTGTCATCTCAATTAACCTGGTTAAAGCTGTATGCATCACCCTAGCAAGAGCTTTTCCCAAGCAACTCTAGACCAGCCTTGGGCAAACTACAGCCCGCGGGCCGGATCCGGCTGTTCTATCCAGTTCTCTTGCTCCCCATCCGCTCCTTTACTTTGAATTTATATTAGTTCACACAAACACTCCATCCATGCTTTTGTTCTGGCCCTCCGGTCCAGTTTAAGAACCCATTGTGGCCCTCGAGTCAAAAAGTTTGCCCACCCCTGCTCTAGACCCACCATACATGGCAACCACCTTTGGATCAATTCATAATCTATTCTGAGAAACTCTAGACCTGCCAAACATGGCAGCTGGCCTCAACTAACATTTTAACATTTCCCAAGTTGCCCACACCCAGCACAAATAGTGACTGGCCTTGCTTCACATTTTAGAGACTATCAAGTTGCCCCAAGCTTGGTACAAGTGGTTGGCATTGGACTGCACCAAAGTTTTTCCCAAGAGGTTCCATACCCAACAAAACTGGTGGCTGGCCTCAGCCTGCACCAGAGCCCCACCCAAATGGTTCTATAAGTATAATATTGATGGGTAACCTTAGCTGGCACAGGAGCACCTCCAAAGCAGCTCCCACTCATGGGACCAACCCTCACACATCGTAACTTCTGCAGTAGCCATTGCCATTCTTTGCAGGCTGTTAGCCTCACAGTTAACTCCATCCAGTGGTGCACCCGCAGCAATCATGACCCAACTGCAACAGGAGGACGTACACACTCCACAAAGGGGAAACACCTGAAGCACCTGGCTCTGATAATCACATGGCCCCACAGGACACCTAAGGAAAGGCTACTCTTGACTGGATGGTGTGGTTGAGCATCAACCTCTGAACCATGAGGTCACAGTTCGATATCCAGTGAAAGCACAAGACTGGATTGTGGCTCAATCCCCAGTAGGGGGCATGCAGGAGACAGTCGATCAATGATTCTCTCTCATCATTGATGTTTCCATCCATTTCTCTCTCCCTTCCTGTCTCTGAAATCAATAAAAACATATGTTAAAAACATAAAGACTGTGTTCCAGGTATACCTGGCTTATCATTTGATTTAACTTCTTCTACCAGACCTGACAGATTTCCCCCCAAAAATGGGAATTGGAGAATGTAAATACAGAAAAACCTCAAAATAATGGACTAATTCAGGTGAGGGGATGTCTGTTAAAGCCGAAATTCTGTTATGTAATAAGGTAGGTTTTCCCAATTGGTATGTTAAAAAATGGACAAACTGGTTAGTTTACCTGTTTTTACTTATGTAGACACATTTGTGTAATTAAAATTAAATATGTATGAAAAGTTTACTAGTTATTTCACAAAAAGTTTTCTATATTCATTATAATAATTATTAATGAATAATGAAGAGGTTTAATAAATGTGTGCATTCACCTGTTATTGTGAGTAAACAAATGCACATGGCTGGGGCATAGCTTAGCACATGTTGGAACATCATCTGGCACACCTTAAAACTGCTGCAGACAGTCACCCCACATGACAACAGAACCAATTGCAGCACAGGATGTGATGTGATCACATGCTAATAATTCACCAAACATTGTTTACGAGTGGAGACCCTTGGAGTTAAAGATGTAAACTGTAGTTGTAGATACATAATATTTATATGTTGGCAAAATGGGAAACATAGTTTATCTACCTATCACTGAATCCAACTACTGTTATCATGTAGTAACAAACATATCAAAACAGCCAAAATAAGGAAACAGAAAAATATCTTCCAAATGAAAGAACAGGAGAAAACTTCAGATAAAAATAAGTGAAATGGAGACAAGCAATCTACCAAATAAAGAGTTCAAAGAAATGGTGACAAAGATGCTCAATGCACTTGGGAGAAGAATGGATGAAATCAGTGAGCACTTGAACAAAGACACACAAAATATGTAAAAGAACCAATTATGGGAGATCAGCATGGCGGCTGAGAGGGATGGAAGGGAGGGAGAGCACGTGAAAGAGTAAAGGAGTGAAATGGGTGTGTGTGGTGTGTGTATGGGTGAGTGAGGGACAGTTAGATATTGCAGGAGTCCCAGGGACTGGCAGATTGTGCTCTCCTAGAAGAGGACTCCTGCTACTGCTGTGGGCACTCCCAGGCCTGCATGGCTTTGGCACATAACCCATGTCATCTTGAAGGGTGGAGCAACAGAGGCCAGGAGCACAGCCACACCAATCCCCAGACTGACCTTGAATATCACCCCCAGACCTGTGGAGGGAGCTGCTTTCCAGCCATAACCTGTGTGCATAGCAGTGATCAGTGTGGTACTGTGTTGTAGGCTCCCAGACATCAGCAGTGAGTGCATGCCAGAGAGATCAAAACTGTGCCTCGTTGCTGGAGCCCAGACCCAGCATTCCCAGATCCCATACTTCAGGTCCCCATGCTATGAATGCAAGCCAGGGGTACCATGGCTCTGTTCCATCTCTGGTCCCAGTACAGAGCCATCTGCCAGTGCACTCTAGGGTGCCATCCTGCTTTGGGTGCTGGGGCTGCATGGGGAATTTAATGCCAAAGGGCTCTAGGCCCTCACAGGGAGTCACACACTTGAGGAGCTGTGCACATGCTCCCGCCAACCCTGAGTATCTGAAGCAGACAACTGAGGGAACACAGCCATGAGAGAAGGGGATACAATTTAAAGCAGATACAATAAAGGTGTGAAACTCCAGGCAGACCCAGCCTCCAGCCTAGTTAGTTCTGGACCATTGGACCACTAGGGGGTTCAACTTCTCAGAACCCAATCAGAGTGCCCAAGCCAAAAAGAGACAGCAAAAATGGGGAGACAAAGAAACAATCCACAAAGGAAAGAAAAAGAGGAATCTCTAGAAAAGGAACTAAATTAAATAGAGGCAAGCAATATGTCAGAGAAAAAATTCAGAGTAATGGTCATAAACATGCTAACCATCTAGATGAGAAATTCACCAACATATGTAAGAATCAAGAGAAAATAAAGAATGATGTAGCTGCAATAAAGAATACAATGGAAGGTTTCACCAGTAGACTAGAAGAAGAGGACCTAATCAGCGAGTTAGAAGACAAGAAAGAAAAACACACAATCTTGACAGCAAATGGATAAAAAACATTAGAAAGCAGGGGGAGATTTAAGGGAGCTTAGGGACAACTTGAAATTAAGCAACATCTGTATAATAGGAGTGCCAGGAGGATAAGCAGAGAAGCAAGAATTATAAAACCTATTTGAAGAAATAATGATAGAAAACTTCCCTGACTTGGGGAAGACAAAAGTCACACAAGCACAGAGAGTCCCAAACAAGATGAACCCCAAAAGATGAAAACCAAGAAATGTAACTACAATGGCAAATGTAAATGACAAAGAGAGAATCTTAAGAGCTGCAAGAGAGAAACAGAAAGTTACCTGCAAGGGATCTCCCATTACACTATCAAATGATTTTTCAACAGAAACACATCAGGCCAGAAGGGAATGGAATTAAATCTACAAAGTGATGCAAAGCAAGGGACTGAATCCAAGAATAATCTATCCATCAAGGCTATCATTCAAAATTGAAGGGGAAATCAGAAGCTTTGGAGACAAAAAACAAACAAACAAAAACCCTAAGGGAGTTTATTACCACCAAGCCAGCAATACAAGTAATGCTAAAGTGACTGCTATAAAAAGAAGAAATATAAAGGGAAGAAGGAACACAGGCATAAAGAATAAAAGTGGCTACAAACAAGTACTTATCAATAATAACCTTAAACGTAAATGGATTAAATGCTCCAATCAATAGACATAAGGTTGCTGAATGAATAAGAAAACATAGCCCATATATATGCGGTATACAAGGGACCCTCATCAGAACAAGGGACTTACACAGACTGAAAGTGAAGGGATGGAATTTTTTTTTTTTTCAGGCAAACGGAAATGAAAATAAAAAGCTGGGGTACCAATGCTTATATCTGACAAAATAGACCTCAAGGTGATGGCCATAACAAGAGATAAAGAAGGCCACTTCATAATACTAAAGGGATTGATACAACAGGAGGATATAACTCAGGTAAACATATATGCACCAAATACAGGAGCACCCAAATACATTAAAATAAATTCTGGAAGATGCCAAGACTGAGATCAACAGCAATACAATCATAGTAGGAGACAAATGCCCCATTGATATCACAGGATAAATACTCTAGATAAAACAAGAACAAAAGCAACATGAAACAAACAACAACAAAAAATCACAAAGAAACAGAAATCCCAAATGACTCACTAGATCAGATGGAACTAATTTACATTTTCAGAATATTTCACCCCCAAGCCACAGAATATACATTCTTCTCAAGTGCACACTGAACATTTTCAGAGATACACCACAAATTGGGACACAGGCAAAGTCTCATCAAATTTAAGAAGATTGAAACCATAGCAAGCATCTTCTCAGATCACAATGGCATCAATAAAAACAATAAAAAATTCTGCACTTGGAGATAAATAGCATGCTATTAATCAATGATTGTGTTACCAAAGAGATCAAAGAAGAAATAAAAAACATCCTGGAAAAAATGACAATGAAAACACAGCAATCCAAAATCTATGGGGCACAGTGAAAGCAGTACTCAAAGGGAAGTTCATAGCACTATAGGCCTACCTCAAAAAACAAGAGAAACTGGTAAAAAAAATTATCTATCCCTACAACTTAAAGGATTAGAAAGAGAGCAACAAGAAAATCCCAGAGTAAGTGAAAGGAAGGAAATAAAGATCAGAGCAGAAATAAATGACATAGAGAACAAAGAAAATAATACTAAAGATCAATAAAACCAAGAGCTGGTTCATTGAAAGGATAAAGAAGATTGATGAAGTTCTTGCCAGGCTCACCAAGAAGCAAATAGAGAGGACCCAAATAAATAAAATTATAAATGAAAGAGGTGAAGTAAAAACTGACCCCACAGAAATACCAAGGATTTTAAAAAATACTATGAACAACTCTATTCCAACAAACTGGACAACCTAGACGAAATGGACATATTCCTAGAAAAAAATACATTTTTCCAAAACTCAATCAGGAAGAATAAAAAAATCTGAATAGGTGGATAACTATGGAATAAATTGAAACAGTAATCAAAAAACATCCAGCAAACAAAAGCCCTATTCTGAACAGCTTCACAGGGGAGTTTTACCCAACATTCAAAGAAGAGCTAACATATAACCTCCTAAGACTATTCCAAAAAATTCAAGAGGAAGGTACAGTTCCATGCTCTTTCTATGAAGCCAGCATTATCCTAATCCCAAACCCAGTTGAAGACACTACAAGGATAGAGAATTACAGGCCAATATCTCTGATGAACAGAGATGCTAAAACCCTCAACAAAATTCTAGCAAAACAGATCCAGCATTACATTAGAAAGCTCATACACCATGACCAAGTGGGATTTATTCTGGAGATGCAAGGATGGTTTAATATCTGCAAATCAATAAACATGATACATCAGATAAACAAATTGAGAGACAAAAATCACATAAAAATATCAATTGATGCAGAAAAAGGATTTGACAAAATCCAACACCCTTTCTTGATAAAAACTCTCAGTAAAGTGGGAATAGAGGGATCATACCTCAATATAATAAAAGTCTTATATGACAAGCCTACAGCCAACATCATACTAAATGGGAAAAAGCTAAAACCATTTCCCCTTAGAACAGGAACAAGACAGGGATGCCCACTCTAACCACTCCTGCTCAACATAATACTGGAAGTGCTAGCCATAGTGATCAGATAAGAAGAAATAAATGACATCCTAATTAGAAATGAAGAAGTAATACTGTCATTTGCTGATGACATAAAATTGTACATAGAAAACCCTAAAGACTCTATCAAAACACTTCTAAATTTAATAAATGAATTTGGCAATGTAGCAGGATATAAAATGAACACTCAGAAATCTGTGGCATTTTTATACACCAATGATGAACTCACAGAAAGAGAAAACTAAAAAACAAAACAAACAAACAACAACAACAACAAAAATCCCATTTATCATTACAACAAAAGATTAATATACCTAGGAATAAACTTAATTAAGGAGGTAAAAGTCCTGTACTTGGAAAACTATAGGATACTGAAAAAAATAGAAGAAAAAGATATATAAACAAGTGGAAAAATATACTGTGTTCATGGATTGGTAGAATCAACATCATTAAAATGTCCATACTACCCAAAGCAATCTATAGATTCAACGCAATCCCCATTAAAATACTAACAGCATATTTCACAGACCTAGAACAAACTCTCCAAAAATTTATATGGAATAAAAAAGACCCAAATAGCCACAGCAATCCTGAGAAAGAAGAGCAAAGTTGGAGGGATCACAATACTAGACATCAAGCTATATTACAAAACCATGGTTCTCAAAAGATCATGGTACTGGTGCAAAACACACACGTCAACCAATGGAACAGAACAGAGAACCCAGAAATCGACCAAAACCTTTATGCTCAATTAATATTTGACAAAGGAGGCAAGAGCATACGATGGAGGCAAGACAATCTCTTCAGTAAATGGTGTTGGAAAAATTGGACAGGTACATGCAAAAAATGAAAGTTGATCACCAACTTACACCTTACACAAAAATAAACTCAAAATGGATAAAAGACTTAAAGGTAAGATGGGAAACGATAAAAGTCTTAGAAGAATCCATAGGCAGCACAATAACAGATATAGCTTCTAGCAGTATGTTTACTGACACATCTCTTGGGACAATGGATCCGAAGTAGAAAATAAACAAATGGACTACATCAAAATAAAATGCTTCTGCACCACAAAAGAAGCCATTAGCAAAACAACAAGAAAACCCACTGCATAGGAGAACAGATTTTTCAATGTGACTTCTGATAAGGATTTACTCTCCAAAATTTATAGGGAACACATACAACTTAACAAAAGGAAGATAATCCAATCAAACAATGGGCAAAGGACCTAAATAGACACTCTTCCAAAGTGGACATACAGAAAGCCAAGAGACATACAATAAAATGTTCCAAGTCACGAATAATCCAAGAGATGCAGATCAAAACAACAATGAGGTACAAGCCACACCTGTCAGAATGTATATCATCAACAAATCAATAAACTACAAGTGCTGGCCAGGATGTGAAGAAAAGGGAGACCTCGTACACTGCTGGTGGGAATGCAGACTGGTGCAGCCTCTGTGGAAAACAGTATGGAGTTTCCTCAAAAAATTAAAAAATGGAACTTCCATTTGACCCAGCAATCCCAGTCCTAAGAATATATCCCAACAATCAAGAACACCATTCATAAAGAACATATGCATCTCTATGTTCATAGCAGCACAATTTACACTACCTAAGATTTGGAAACATCCTAAGTGCCCATCAGCAGATGAGTGGATTAAAAAAATGGTACATCTACACAATGGAATACTATGCTGCTGTAAAAAAGAAAGAACTCTTACCATTTGCAACAGCATGGATGGACCTGGCAAGCATTATGCTAAGTGAAATAGGTAGTCAGAGAAAGATAAGGATCACACGGTCTCACTAATTTGTGGAATATAATGAACAACATAAACTGTTGAACAAAAATAGATCCAGAGATACATAATCATATAACAGACCATCAAAACTCAGAGGAAAGGCAGGGATGGTGGGTTTTGGGGGGTTGTAAGAGATCAACCAAAGGACTTGTATGCATATTAGCATAACCAATGGACACAGACAATGGGGCGGGGGAGGTGAATACCAGGGCTGAGGGGCTGAGTGGCGGGGGCAGGTTTGAAGAGGACATTGGGGGAAAAGGCATGTCTTAATTTCTGGGCCCTATCTTCTGTTCCATTGATCTGTATTCCTCTTCTTGTGCCAGTACCAGGCTTTTTTTATTACAATGGCTTTGAGGTATAGTTTGATATATGATATTGTGATACCTCCAACTTTGTTCTTCTTTTTCAAAACTTCTGACACTATTTGAGATTTTTTGTGGTTCCATATAAATGTTTGGAATATTTGTGAAATATGCCATTGGTATTATGATAGGAATTGCATTGAATCTATAGATTGCTTTGGGTAGTATGGACAATTTAATGATGTTAATTCTTCCAATCCACAAACATGGTATATGCTTCCACTTGTTTGTGCCTTACTCTATTTTTTTTTTCCAATGTCCTAGAGTTTTCTGAATACAGGTTTTTTTACCCGCTTGGTTAAATTTATTTCTAGTTACCTTAGTTATTTATTTTTTGTTGTTTTTGCAACAGTAAACAGGGTTGTTTTCTTAGTTTCTCTTTCTGATAGTTCATTATTGGTGTATAAAAATGGGACCGATTTCTAGATATTGATTTTGTATTCTGCTACTTTGCCAAATTCATTTATTAGATCTAGTAGATTTTGGTGAAATTTTGAGGGGTTTCTATGTACAATATCATGTCATCTATGACTAATGGCAGTTTTAGTTCCTCCTTTTCAAATTAGATGCCTTTTATTTCTTCTTCTTGTCTGTTTGCTGTGGCTAGGACTTCCAGTACTCTGTTGAATGAGACTGGTGATAGCAAACATCCCTGTCTTGTTCTTGATCTTAAGAAAAACACTTTTAGCTCTAACCGGTTTGGCTCAGTAGATAGAGCGTTGGCCTGCGGACTGAAGCGTCCCAGGTTCGATTCTGGTCAAGGGCATGTACCTTGGTTGTGGACACATCCCCAGTAGGGGGTGTGAAAGAGGCAGCTGATCAATATTTCTCTCTCATCGATGTTTCTAACTCTCTATCCCTCTCCCTTCCTCTCTGTAAAAAATCAATAAAATACATTTTTTTTAAAAAAAAGAAAAACACTTTTAGCCTTAGCCAGTTTGCCTCAATGGTTAGAGTGTCAGCCCTCAGACTGAAGGATTATGGTTTCAATTCTGGTCAAGGGCACATACCTAAATTTTAGGCTCAATCATCAGTCCTGGGTCAGGCACGTGCAGGTGGCAACCAATTAATGTGTCTCTTTCACATCAATGTTTCTCTCTGTCTGTCTCTTCTCCTCCCTTCCACTCTCTAAAAATCAATGGAGAAAATATTCTCCTATGAGGATTAACAAAAAAAATTTTAAAAAGAAAAACGCTTTCAGTTTTGTCCATTATATATGATGTTGGCTATAGGCTTTTCATATATAGCCTTTATTATGTTGAGGTATGATCCCTCTATTCCCACTTTTCTTAGAGTTTTATCATAAATGGGTGCTGGATTTTTCGAATGTTTTTTCTGCATTTATTGATATGATCTTGTGATTTTTTTATCTTTCATTTTTTTATTTGATATATCACATTTATTGATTTGTGAATATTTTATGAAGCTTGCATTCCTGGAATAAATCCCACTTGGTCATTGTGTATAATCTCTTTAATGTATTGTTGGATCCAATTTCCTAATATTTTGTTGAGGATTTTAGCATCTACTTGTATGTTCATCATGGATGTTGGCCTATAGTTTACTTTCTTTATAGTGTCTTTATCTGGTTTGCAATTAGTGTAATGCCAGCCTTATAAAAAAAAAGGTTGGAAATCTTCCTGTCTCTTGAATTTTTTGGAATAGTTTGAAGATGATAGGTTAGGATAAAGTGACTTCTTTAAGTAGAAAAGAAAAGGCCCAAAGTACAATAAATTATAGCATAGAAATAATTTCACTGATAAAGTCAAACATTTAGTGGATCAACCAATTATAAAGCTATTATAAATATTAAAATAAAAGAGTAATAAAATCATGAGTATCTACAATAACAAATTAAATGGCATGCACACAGAGAACATTTAAAATATGATGTAAAAATATAAATGGGGGATTAAAAACTGTAGTCCATTTACAATGCATTCAAACTTAAGTGACCATCAACTTAAAATGAACTGTTTAAATGTAAATATAGTTTGCTGCATATGAACATATTATATCCACATGGTTACATGTAACCATGTAATAAACCAAAGCCTATAATAGTTACACAAAAAAATTAAACAGAAAAGAATCTGAACATATCACTAAAGAAAGTCATCATTGAATAAAATAATAGAACAGAGAAGAAGAAAGAAAAATAAGTTCAATAAAATAGAAAACAATTAATAAAATGGGCAATGAGTATATATCTATTAATAATTAATTCAAATGTAAATGGACAAGATGCTCAAATCAAAACACATACAGTGACTGAATAGATAAAAAAAAACAAAAAACAAGAGGAGAATCCAAGATGGCTGCCAATGGGACAGCAGGCTGCAAGATAGTGTGTGAGTGAGAGAATGAAAAGAGAGTGTGTGGAGGTGCGGGGAGTATCTGTATTTGTGAGTGAGGGACAGCTATATTCCAAGGGACTGTTGGGGACTACTGGACCAGGCTCTCCTGGCTGGGCAGCCTCTACTGCTGCTGAAATCTCTCCCAGAGCAGCCGGCTCTGCTGCAGAGACCATGCCATTTTGAAGGGGAGACCGGCTGTGATCGGAAGCCCAGCCTTACCTTCAACCAGGGAGACCTCAGATACCTCCCGGAACCCTACAACCAAAACGCCCAAGGACCAGCTGCTTCAACTGCGAACACTGGGACTCCAGCCTCCCTCACTGCGGGCGCCTAAATAGTCTGTCCAGGTGGAAACAAAGTGGTGCGAATACATGGATGCGGACAAGCCCTGCACCTTATCACAGAGCAGATAGAAGGAACAGCTGAATTGAACAACACCCACCTGGAATTGGCGAACTAAACACTGCTGGTGAGGCAATCCATGGACAGAAAGGTCAGATATTGCAGAGAAAGGTGAGGTCTGGGATCCAGGCTGTAGGGAGAAATGCATGCAGTGGGAACTAAAGTCTCAGAGGAAGACTGCACCCCACAAAATTGGCAGCCGTTGGGGTCAGTGTAGCCTGCGAGTGTGGAAGGGGGTCCACAGGGCTGCTGGCAGAAGGGGACTCTAGAAATCAACCCACAGCTGGGCTGGGCACAGAAAGGCAGCCTGAAGTTCTACCAGTATACTGGCTGCACAGTGGCAGGGGAAAAAGATGTGCACAGAGACACATGCAGTGCCTGGGGAAAAAATCACCAGTCCACGAGCTTACTCTGGCTTTTTTTTTTTTTCCTTTTTAAATCCTTGCTTTTGAATACTAAGCCCAGTACATAGTATCTTCTAATTAAAAACACTCACAGAGACTGCAGGGGAAAATTGTTTTTGTGGAACCTGGGGATCAGAGTGGGGAGAGATGAACAGAAAACCAGCTCTGGGGAAGTCTTTCCCCCAACCCAGTATTAAGTGTGGCAGGGAAAGCAATCTAAAGCAATCTGGGTTGAGGGGGCTTTAACCACCAGATATTAATACAGAAACACTGACACCCAGAGGTTGAATCACAAATTGACTCTTGTATAAATACAACTAAAGGCAGGCTGAGAAACAAGGAGAACCTGCCTGCTTGAAAACAGGGTTGTGGCTTACAACACAGAGGAACGGTGGATCGCAGGGAACTTCAATACTGTCCTGACTACCTGACAGGAAACAGATATGCCAAACAGAACACTAGAGCAGTGGTTCTCAACCTTTCTAATGCTGTGACCCTTTAATACAGTTCCTCATGTTGTGGTGACCCCCAACCATAAAATTATTTTCATTGCTACTTCATAACTGTAATTTTGCTACTGTTAATGAATCGTAATGTAAATATCTGTGTTTTCCGATGGTCTTAGGCTCTACAGCAGTGGTTCTCAACCTGTGGGTCACGACATCTTCAAGATATTGTACGTAGAAACCTGTGGGTCAAGAACCACTAGCAGGGTCACCTAAGACCATTGCGACCCACAGGTTGAGAACCGCTGGCAGGGTCGCCTAAGACCATTGGAAAACACAGATATTTACATTACGATTCATAACAGTAGCAAAATTACAGTTATGAAGTAGCAATGAAAATAATTTTATGGTTGGGGGTCACCACAACATGAGGAACTGTATTAAAGGGTCACAGCATTAGAAAGATTGAGAACCACTGCTCTAGAGGAAGTCAATGACCTTCACTACTGCACATTTTTATTTTTTTTATCTTTTACTTAGGAAACCAATTTTTTCTCACTTGATTTTACTTTTTTATTATTATATTTTTATTATTATTACTATTATTTTACCTTTTTAAAGTTTTATTTCATTTTTTCTTTATTTTATTTTATTTTGCAATTAGTTTTCTACATTATATTTTTATTTTTCCTTTAGCATTATTTTATTCTATGTCAATTTTTCCTTTATGCTAACAATCTCTTCCTCACTTTTTCCCATTTTTGTCCTGTTTCTCTTACGCTATTCCTGCTTTATTGTTTCCCTATCCTTTCTTTTTACCCCCGTTAAAAATTGATCTTACTTATATATCTAATTTCCCCTCACCTGATCCAACTCTATACACACTTCTCTCTTCTCTTTCTGCACTATCCAAATTTTTTTCTCTTCCTTTTTTTTTTTGTTTTGTTTTCTTTGGACTTTTTCTTTCTCTCTGTCTTGTTGTTTGTTTGATTGTTGATTAGTTTTTTGTTTGTTTGTTTGTTTTTCTTTTTTTTGCTTCTGTTTTTCTCCTCGCTTGTTTTCTTATTATACTAATAACTAATTCCAATCAACAACTCGGGCCTATCTACTCTATATTCTCTTTTTCCAATAGTTAATGAATATATAGATAGATAGATAGATTAAAAAAGGGGAAAATTGCCGAAACCAGTTTGGCTCAGTGGATAGAGCGTCGGCCTGTGGACTGAAAGGTCCCGGGTTTGATTCCGGTCAAGGGCATGTACCTTGGTTGCGGGCACATCCCCAGTGGGGGGTGTGCAGGAGGCAGCTGATCGATGTTTCTCTCTCATCGATGTTTCTAACTCTCTATCCCTCTCCCTTCCTCTCTGTAAAAAATCAATAAAATATATTTAAAAAAAAAGGGGGAAATTATATATATATAAATAAACTTTATATATATATATATTTTAATATATGTGTATATATTTTTCTTTTTTTGTATTTTGTTTTTTACTTTTCTTCTTTTTATTCTGTATTGATTAAGGTATTACAAATGTGTCCTTATCACCCCCATTGTCCCCCCATCACCCCAATCCTGCCCTCACCCTCACCTCCTGTTGTCTGCGTCCATTGCTTATGCTTATATGCATGCATACAAGTCCTTTGGTGGATCTCTCCCCCTTACCCCCACCATCCCCTACCCTCCCTCTGAGGTTTGAGCATCTGATCGATGCTTCACTGTCTCTGGATCTATTTTTGTTCATCGGTTTATGTTGTCCATTATAATCCACAAATGAGTGAGATCATGTGATATTTATCTTTCTCTGCCTGGCTTATTTCACTTAGCATAATGCTCTCCAGCTCCATCCATGCTGTTGCAAATGGTAGGAGTTCTTTCCTTTTTACTGCAGCATAGTATTCCATTCTGTAGATGTGCCACCATTTTCTAATCCACTCATCTGCTGATGGGCACTTAAGCTGATTCCAAATCTTGTGCTGCTATGAACATAGCGGTGCATATATCCTTTCTCATTGGTGTTTCTGTTTTTTTGGGATATATTCCTAGAAGTGGGATTACTGGGTCAAATGGAAGTTCCATTTTTAGTTTTTTGAGGAAACTCCATACTGTTCTCCACAGTGGCTGCATCAGTCTGCATTCCCACCAGCAGTGCATGAGGGTTCCTTTATCTCCGCATCCTCACCAGCATTTGTCATTTGTTGATTTGTTGATGATAGCCATTCTGACAGGTGTGAGATGGTACCTCATTGTCGTTTTGATTTGCATCTCTTGGATGATTAGTGACTTTGAGAATGTTTTCATATGTCTCTTGGCCTTCCTTATGTCTTCCGTTGAAAAGTATCTATTTAGGCGCGTTGCCCATTTTTTGATTGGGATGTTTCTCTTCCTTTTGTTAACTTGTATGAGTTCCCTGTAAATGTTGGAGATTAAACCCTTATCGGAGATAACATTAGTAAATATGTTCTCCCATGCAGTGGGTTTTCTTGCTGTTTTGTTGATGGTTTCTTTTGCTGTGCTGAAGTTTTTATTTTGATGTAGTCCCATTTGTTTATTTTCTCTTTAGTTTCCATTGTCCTAGGAGCTGTATCAGTGAAGATATTGCTTCAGCATATATCTGAGATTTTTTTAAAAATATATTTTATTGATTTTTTACAGAGAGGAAGAGAGAGGGATAGAAAGTTAGAAACATCGATGAGAGAGAGACATCGATCAGCTGCCTCCTGCACGCCCCCTACTGGGGATGTGCCCGCAACCCAGGTACATGCCCTTGACCGGAATCGAACCTGGAACCCTTTAGTCCGCAGGCCGACGCTCTATCCACTGAGCCAAACCAGTTAGGGCTATATCTGAGATTTTGATGCCTGTGGATTTCTCTAATATTTTTATGGTTTCTCTTCTTATATTTAAGTCCTTTATCCATTTTGCATTTATTTTTGTGTATGGTGTAAGTTGGTGGTCTAGTTTCATTTTTTTTTTTTTGCACGTGTCTGACCAAATTTCCCAGAACCATTTATTGAAGAGACTATCTTGACTCTGTTGTATATTCTTGCCTCCTTTGTCAAATATTAATTGAGCATAGTGGTTTGGGTCAATTTCTGGGTTCTCTACTCTATTCCATTGGTCTATATATCTGTTCTTGTGCCAGTATCAGGCAGTTTTGAGAACAGTGGCTTTGTAATACATACTGATATCTGATATTGATATCCCACCTACTTTGTTCTTCTTTCTCCAGATCTCTGCAGCTATTTGGGGTCTTTTTTTTTATTCCAGATGAGTTTTTGGAGAGCTCTTTCTAGGTCTGTGAAATATGCTGTTGGTATTTTAATTGGGAGTGCATTGAATCTATAGATTGCTTTGGGTAGTATGGACATTTTAATGATGTTGATTCTACCAATCCATGAGCACGGTATGTTCTTCCATTTCTTCATGTCTTCCTCTATCTCTTTTTTCAAAGTCCTGTAGTTTTCTCCGTAGATGTCTTTTACCTTCTTAATTAAGTTTATTTCTAGGTATCTTAATTTTTTTTTGTGCAATGGTGAATGGGATTGCTTTTTAATGTCTCTTTCTGTAAGTTCACTATTGGTATATAAAAATCCCACAGATTTCTTGGCATTAATTTTGTATTCTGCTACATTGCCGAATTTATTTATTAAGTCTAATATTTTTGGTGGAATCTTTAGTGTTTTCTATGTACAGTATCATGTCCTCTTTGAATAATGACAACTGTACTTCTTATTTTCCAATTTGGATGCCTTTTATTTCTTCTTCTTGTCTGACCGCAATGGCTAGTACTTCCAGCACTATGTTGAACAGGAGTGGTGAGAATGGACATCCCTGTCTTGTTCATGTTCTTAGGGGAAATGGTTTTAGTTTTTGCCCATTGAATATGATGTTGGCTGTGGGTTTGTAATATAAGGCTTTTATTATGTTTGGGTATGATCCTTCTATTCCCACTTTGCTGAGTGTTTTTATCAGAAAAGAGTGTTGGACTTTGTCAAATGACTTTTCTGCATTGATTGATATGATTATGTGATTTTTGCCTTTCAGTTTGTTTACGTGATGTATCACGTTTATTGATTTTCAGATATTGTACCAGACTTGCATCCCTGGAATAAATCCCACTTGGTCATGTGCAGGGGCCTGATGTTGTAGGGGCCAAACATGGTGGGGATCTCCCTTTTTCGCGTCCTGCGGAAAAGGAGATGAACGAACAGATTCTAAAATGGAGGCGGCCAGGGATTGAGAAATATTAGAAATATAGAAACAAGACACAGAGATAGATTTGGAAGCTGGGTACTGGGTGGGACGCCATCTTTCCTCTCTGATGGAGAGGCTGCAACGACGACGATGACCCAAGCCACGCAGTGCGTTTATTTTATAGGCCTAGATTTACATATCTAGTCCCACCTCTGCTGACACCTGGGCTGCTATGAAGTCAGAACTGATTAACATGTTCAGCCTCATTGGGGAAGCATGTTCCCAGGTCGTGACTCGGCCTACGCCCTGAGTTCAGCTGACGATAATTAAGGAAAATGCCCATGTGTCTTCCCAGGCGGCCCTCTACAGTCATGGTTTATGATCTTTCTAATGTAATGCTGGATCTGGTTTGCTAGAATTTTGTTGAGAATTTTAGTATCTATGTCAGGGGTGGGCAAACTTTTTGACTCGAGGGCCACAATGGGTTCTTAAACTGGACTGGAGGGCCGGAACAAAAGCATGGATGAAGTGTTTGTGTGAACTAATATAAATTCAAAGTAAACATCATTACATAAAAGGGTACGGTCTTTTTTCTTTATTTCAATAGTTTTATTCATTTCAAACATTTTAACAAGAAGAATGTAAACACTAATTATTATAATTTGAAACTTCAAAAAATGGAGGAATCATAGCACAATAACATACCTTATATTGAAGATGGCAAAGGCAAAATAAAATTGCCTAACAAAGGAAAGGTACAAAAGCCTTTCAAATTAAACTTAAATGTAATAAAATAATTTAAAACTAAAACAAATAGAAAAGAACAAAATGTGTAAACAGTAAATTAAACATTTTCTTTAGTGCAACTTCCAAATTATGCCCGGGACGTAGATGTAGATGGCAATGTAGACTGGGTTGAAAGGCTTTTGGTCTTTAAAACATCAACTTCAGTGGGAACAGTGTTGTTGGTCTCCTTTTTAACTAATGCTCTGATACTGTGCTCTCCAGGGGCCTGTCTCCCTACATCACCACGATAACGTGTCTACGCATTCCCAGGGTGATGTCAGGGGACGCGTCTGCGGGCATTACAAGGAGTCTCTGGAAGATTGAGAGGTTGTTCCTTCTACTGAATGGGCGGATATAAATCCGCCCACTCAGAAGAAGGAGCTGCGGCCATGTTTCCAGATGTTGCCATGTTAACACTGCTGCTGGTGAAGGAGTGGAGGGGAGAGCAAGAGAACCCTTCGCTCTTTCGGCTCCGCGGGCCAGATAGAACAGCTGAACGGGCCGGATCAGGCCCGCGGGCCATAGTTTGCCCACCGCTGATCTATACTGTTGTTCTCTATTTAATTCCTGATCTTGCTGTCTATAACTCCCCATTTTATTTTTTAATAGTCTTAACCACAATCATGGTAACATATTATCTTTTCAAAATGGTTTAAAATGCATTGCTTTTGAAAAATGTACTCAGGGTGAGCAATGGCTCCCCACACAACTTCATGGTTTACCTTCTCTTCACTTCAGTGAATTTATGGGTCATGATAAACAGTGTTCTAGCAAATGTATGAATGCTGGAGATGATATATGATATGGGGAATGGTATATGTCTTTGACATGAGAATAGGAGTCAAATCTGACTCCATCCTTCCCCCAATTTCCATTGTCTTCCAAAAATGCTGAGGGCTGGCATACTAGTAACTAAACAATGGTAAATGCTGAGACTTGATATGCAGGTTCTTTTGTCCTCCCTGCATTTTTTTTCAATTATTGTGCCACAGATTCTTGTTATGAGAAAGTGGAAGGAGGAGAAAATAATCGTCATTGAGACGAAGATATAGAGTCCTATTATTTTGTCTGTACATGGAAGATACATAATATATTTAAACTTAATTTTGTCCCTGGTTCCCTCCCACAAAGTGCAGGGAGAGGTAATTCAGCCACATGCCTTTTTACAGCTCATTTTCCAAAAAAGCCTTATAAATTCCATGATGAAAGAAGGTATAATTGAAAAATAAAAACCTAGACTGGGACCTAGTAGATATGACTTTGAGTTTGGGTCCTGCCAACAACATTCTGGGCAAAGCCCTTTACCTTCCTGAGTTGTGGTGTTCTCATTTTCCAAGTATAAACAATAAATCAAGAAAGGACCTCAACTTAACTCAGTCTTTCCCTCTGCCTTTAGATGTTTAATGTTAAATATTTCCAAGCCAATGCATTGATGAAGAGAACTGAGCTGGGTGTATAGATTGAGTAGATGAGAAGATATTGGGGGAGACAGGGAGAAGGAAAAAAAAACAACCCTTAACTCACTGTTTCAGCTTCTCATGCCCATAGCTAGGTGTTCTAATCCTCTGTGCCATTTTTTTTTCCTTGGGAACTAAATTTTATAACCCTTCAGAAATCAGATTGGGAGCTGGAGCAACATTACTTCTTCACTGCCACTACCATACCTGATTCAGCATTTTTTTTTTTTTGCATTGTGTTTTCAGGGGATTGGCTGCCATTACCTGGACCTGGGGCATTGGATCTGCAGGGAGTCGGGCCCGCATCTTGGAACACCCCTGCTCTGATAACCCCCTTGTTACTTGCAACCAGCTCACCATCTTCCACACAGAAGCTGGTGACACTGGATACTTCACATGTAGCTACAAGGATGTCGCTGACATCAAGGATCCTAATGGCAAGACCAGTGTGTATGTGTATGTCAAAGGTGAGTGAGTGCCTCCTGCTTTGGGACTGAAGGATTTTGCATTATTTTGTGGATGTCTAGATACATAAAACCCCAGGTAAGCTTGGAATAAGTTGGAGTGCTTTTCTGAAGACAGTAGAGCAAGAACAGGCCTTCTGCTTTGAAATTTTGTTAATGACACCCAGTTTTACTATTCACCCACATTTTTTTCAAAGATGAAGTTCTTGATCTCTGACCCCATGAGACAAGAAAAATAATATGATTCCTTCAAAATTCAAGTAGTTACCAGTGGTATGTAAAAGGAAGTGTCTGTGGAGAGGCAGATGTCACTGACAAGCTACAGGCAAGCTTTGTTTGATCTTCCTCTACCTCCAGATGACCAGGAAGGCTCTTATCATTTGAATTTCCTTTCCAGAACTTCTGTGACTTGAGGCTATGGTGCTGGGAGCTGGATTATTGCTCCTTTTAGATTATTATTTCCTCTTGAGAGCACAGTGAGTGCCTTTCACAAACCTGTTTTCTTTGCTCCTCTTATATACCCCATCTCTCTCTGAGCCATATTTTCACTTCCTTATACATTAATTGGCAACCAATCTCTATAAAGCAGCAAGGCTGGCCCTGAAGAAGACCTAAATCCCAACCCACAGTCCTTCTGGGCTTCCAAAAACACAGGTTAAGTAGGTCTAAAGGACTATATTATGAAGGATTAGGATGAGGTGGAAACAACTCTAGTCTTGACTCCATTGTTTTTTAGCACAAGTCACTAATCTCTCTGATTCTCAGTTTCCTCATCTATAAAATGAAAGCTTTTCATAAGCATTAGAGGTGATATGTATAAAACCTTTCAATGCAATGCCTTAAAATTACTAGGCATTGCATAAAATATATGAAAACATTTTGTAAACCCTATGTTGTCATGCAAAAGAAATGATGGAACAACCTCCACTGCTCTATGATAAATCCCAGGGGAAGGGGGGGTAATAGGTATTGAAAGGGAAATGGTACAATAAATACATATCATCATCCAGGGATGTTTAAGGCGCAGGGTGCATACCAGCCTGCCAGAAGACCAGGATATTGACAAGGAGATAGGCTGAAATAGAAATGATGGGATAAATTTTGGGAAGCCCTAGAGTGCTAGAGTAAGGAATTAGGGTCCCATTCTTTGCTTGCCAACTCTTAATCCTCACTTCAAACTGGGATAAATATTGAAGTCTTGTTGGCTTGAGCTCCTCACTCAGATTTGGAATTGAATATGAAGCTCTTGAGATTTGATTCAGATCATAAAGATGAAAGCTCTTCTTAGAGATGTTGTTCTCCCTGAACTTCCCTTTTGTGGGCCTTTCAGAAAAGTTTACGTCCTCATTCTCCCAACTCACACTCCCTGGACATCATGCTGCTGACCCAAATAGGGGACAATGTGAGGATAATAAGCCTCAGTATATGCAAGTCCCTTCTAGGCTTGGCTTGCATTCTGAGAGCTGGAGTCTTAAAATATGTAATTACTAGGAATGAGGCTTTGTGATCTGAAATTTTAAATATTTCTAAAATTTAAGTACAATTGGTATATAATATAACATAGGTAATATTAGTTTCAAATGTACAATATATTGATTTGACATTTACATACCTTACAATGTGATTACCCCACTAATTCTAGGAATCATCTGTCACTGTGCAAAATTATCACAGTATTATTGACTATATCCACTTCCTCTTTTTTTCTATCCCCCACCCACTGCCTTCTGGTAACTATCCCTTTGGTCTGTTTCTAAAGGTCTCTTTTTGTTTTGTTTTATTTGTTCCTTTGTTTTGGTTTGGATTTAGATTTCCCATATAAGTGAAACCATACAGTATTTGTTTGTCTTGCCTGACTTATGTTATTTAGCATAATACCTTCTAGGTCCATCCAAGTTGCTACAAATGGCAAGATTTCATTATTTTTATTGCTGTGTAATGTCCCATTGCATGTCACATCTTCTTTATCCATTCATAATTCGATGGACACCAAGATTGCTTCCATATCTTAGTTGTTGTAAATAATGCTGCAATGAAATATAGAGGCACTTATAACTTTTCAAATTAGTGTTCTCATTATCTTTGGATATATACCAAAGAAATGTAGAGTTGCTGGATTTAATGGTATATCCACTTTTAGATTTTTTTAAAAAAATTCTTTATTGTTGAAAGTATTACAGATGTCTTCTTTGTTTGTGTGGTTGTTGTTTTTTTCCATTGACCCCCTCCAACCCATACCTACCCCTCGCAGGCCTTCATTACTCTATTGCCTGTGCCTATGCACTATGCATATATGCATATAAGTTCCCTGGTTAATCACTCCTCTCCCACCCCCTCACCCCTGACTTCCCTCTGAAATTCGTCTGTTCCATGCTTCTATGTCTCTGGTTCAATTTTATTCATCAGTTTATTTTGTTCATTAGATTCCACATATGAGTGAGGTCATGTGACACTTACATTTCTCTGACTGGTTTATTCTGCTTAGCATAATACTCTCAAGGTCCATCCAGGCTGCTGCAAATGGTAAGAGTTCTTTCTTTTTTACAACTTCATAGTATTACATTGTGTAAATGTACCAGTTTTTTATCTGTTCATCTGCTGATAGGCACTTCAGCTGCTTCCAAATCTTAGATATTGTAAATTGTACTGCTATGAATATAGGGGTGCATACATTCTTTCTGATTGGTGTTTCTGATTTCTATTCCTAGAAGTGGGATCACTGGATCAAATGAGAGTTCCTTTTTTAAAATTTTGAGCAAGTTCCATACTGTTTTCAACAGTGGCTGCACCAGTCTGCATTCCCACCAGCAGTGAGTGTACTAGGGTTCCCTTTTCTCCAATCCTCACCAGCACTTATCATTTGTTGATTATAGCCATGCTTGCAAGTGTGAGGTGATACCTCATTGTCATTTTAATTTTTATCTCTCTGATGATTAGCGACTTGGAGCATTTTTTCATGTTTCTCTGTCTTTTGTATGTCCACTTTGGAGAAGTGTCTATTTAGGTTCTTTGCCAATTTTTTAATTGGATTGTTTGTCTTCCTTTTGTTAAGCTCTATGAGTTCCCTACATATTTTGGAAATTAACCCCTTATGGGATGTATCATTGGCAAATATGTTCTCCCACACAGTGGGTTCTCTTTTCATTTTGTTGATGGTTTATTTTGCTGTGCAGAGCTTTTTATTTTGATGTAGTGCCATTTATTTACTTTCTCCTTAGTTTCCTTTGCCCCAGGAGATGTATTGGTAAACATATTGCTATGAGAGATGTCTGAGATTTTGCTGCCTATGGTTTCTTCTAAGATTTTTATGGTTTCACAACTTACATTTAAGTCTTTTATGCATTTTGAATTTATTCTTGTGTATGGTGTAAGTTGGTGGTTTAGTTTCCCCTTTTTTCCCCCAACACCATTTATTGAAGAGATCGTCTTGAGTACATTGGATGTTCTTACCTCCTTTGTCACATATTCTTTGAGTATAAATAACAGCATGGGTCAATACCTGGTGTCACTGCTCTGTTCCATTGATCTATATGCCTGATCTTGTGCCAGTACCAGGCTGTTTTGAGTACAGTGGTTTTGTAGTATAAATTGTTATCTGGTATTGTGATTCCTCCAACTTTGATCTTCCCCAAGATGGCTATGGCTATTCCAGGTCTTTTGTGGTTCCCTATAATTTTTTTGTAGTGTTTGTTCTAGATATGTAAAATATGCCATTGGTATTTCAATAGGGATTTCATTGAATCTATAGATTGCATTGGGTAGTATGGACATTTTAATGATATTGATTCTACCAATCCATGAACAGGGTGTATTCTTTCACTTGATTATACCTTGTTCTATGTCTTTTTTCAATGTCCTGTAGTTTTCAGAGTATAGGTCTTTTACCTCTTTCCTTAAGTTTATTCCTAAGTATCTTAATTTTTTTGTTGCAATGGTAAATGGGATTGTTTTTTTAGTTTCTCTTTCTGAGAGTTCATTATCTATACTAATAAAAGCCTAGGTGGCCCTCGTGCCCTTACGTGACACCCTCACATCATCACAAGATGGCTGCCCCCATGTTGTCACAAGATGGCCACCCCCACATGGTCAAAAAATGCCTGTCACAAGATGGCCGGCATAAGAGGGCAGTTGTGGGTGATCAGGCCTGCAGGGAAGGGCAGTTAGGGGCTACCAGGCTGGCAGTGGAGGGCAGTTGGAGGTGACCAGGCCTGCAGGGGAGCAGTTAGGCATCAATCAGGCTGGCGGGGGAATGGTTGGGGGTGATCAGGCTGGCAGGCGTGTGGTTAGGAGCCAGCAGTCCCAGATTGTGAGAGGCTATGTCTGACTGCCAGTTTAGGCCAGATCCCTGTGGGGTCCCAGATTGGAGAGGGTGCAGGCTGGGCTGAGGGACAACCCCCCCATGCACAAATTTTGTGCACCAGGCTTCTAGTTGGTATATAAAAATGCCATAGATTTCTGGGTGTTAATTTTGTATCCTGCTACATGCCAAATTTATTTATTAAATCTAGTAGGTTTTTATAGAGACTTTAGGATTTTCTAAGTACATATCATGTCATCTGCAAATAATGACAGTTTTACTCCCTCCTTTCCAATTTGGCTGCCTTATGGCTAGGACTTGCCATACTGTGTTGAACAAAAGTGGTTAGAGTGAGCATTCCTATCTTGTTCATCTTCTTAGGGCAATGGTTTTAGTTTTTGCCCATTGAGTATGATATTGTCTGTAGGTTTGTCATATATGGCTTTTATTATGTTGCAGTATGATCCCTCTAGCTTCGCTTTGCTGAGAGTGTTTTCCCCCTATTTATGTTGATTGATTGAATTATTATTATTATTATTATTATTATTATTATTATTATTATTTTGCTGTGAGTTTTTACCAAAAAAGGGGTCTTGGATTTTGTAGAATGCTTTTTCTGCATCAATTGATATGATCATGTGATTTTTGTCTTGGAATCTGTTTATGTGATGTCTCACATTTATTGATTTGAGAATATTATACCAGCCTTGCATCCCTAGAATAAATCCCACTCGGTCATTGTGTATGATCATTTTCATGTATTGCTGGATCCAGTTTGCTAATATTTTGTTGAGCAGTTCAGCAACTATGTTCATCAGGGATATTGGCCTGTAATTATGTTTGTGGTGTCTTTATCTGGTTTTGGAGTTAAGATAATGCTGACCTCATAAAAAGAGGTTGGAGGCGTTTCTTCCTCTTGAATTCTTTGAAATAGTTTGAGGAGGATAGATGTAAGTTCTTATTTGAATGTTTGATAAAACTTCCTTATGAAGCTGTCTGGACCAGGGCTTTTGTTTGTTGGAAGTTTTTTGTTGTTGCTGTTGTTTGTTTGTTTGTTTTTTGTTGTTTTTTTGTTTGTTTGTTTGTTTGTTTTTTTACTGCTTCAATTTCATCAGTAGTTACTAGCCTATTCAGGTTTTCTGATTCTTCCTGATTGAATTTTGGAAGATTGTATTTTTCTAGGAAAATGTCCATTTCATACAGGTTGTCTAGTTTGTTGGAATATAGTTGCTCAGAGTATTTATTTTACAATCCTTTGTATTCCTGTGGGGTCAGTTGTTACTTCACCTCTTTTGTTTCTGATTTTGTTTATTTTGGTCCTCTCTCTTTGTTTCTTGATGAGTCTGGCTAGGTTCATCACTCTTGTTTATGTTTTTCAGGAACCATCTCTTGATTTTATTGATCTTCTGTATTATTATTTTTTTACTTTCTATGCCATTTATTTCTGCTCTGATCTTTATTATTTAATTCCTTTTACTTACTCTAGACTTTTCTTTTTCACTCTTAAGTTATCTCTTTAGGGTTAGACAACTTATTACCAGTTTTCTTGTTTTTTTGAGGTAGGCCTGTAGTGCTATGAATTTCCCTCTCAGGACTGCTTTCACTATGTCACATAGATTCGGGATTGTTGTATATTCATTTTCATTGGTTTCCAGAATGTATTTTATTTCATCCTTGATCTCTTTGATAATCCATTGTTTAATAGCATGCTATTTATCATCCATGTTTTTGAATATTTTGAGTGTTTTTATTGTAGATAATTTCTAATTTCATGCCATTGTGATCTGAGAAGATGCTTGATATGATTTCAATTTTCTTGAACTTGTAGAAACTTAGTTTGTGTCCTAACAAGTGCTCTATCTTTGAAAATATCCCATGTGCACTTGAGAAGAATGTGTATTCTGTCTTTTTGGGGTGTAATTTTCTGGAAATTTCAATTAATTCCATCTGATATAGTGTGTCATTTATGATTGCTGTTCCCTTGTTGATTTTTTGTCTAGAAGATGTATCCACTGGTGTCAGTGGGGTGTTGAAGTGCCATACTATGATTGTATTGCTGTCGATCTCTCCCTTGAAATCCCCTGAAAAATGTTTTATATATGTGGATGTTCCTACGTTGGGTGCATATATGATTACCAGAGCTATATTCTCCTGTTTTTTCTATCCTTTTAGTATTATGAAGTTGCCTTCATTATCTCTTGTTATGGCCAACACTTTGAAGTCTATTTTGTCACATAATGAGTATTGCTACCCCAATTTTTTTTTCATTTCTATTTGCCTGGAAAAAAAAATTTCTATTAATTTAATTTCATTCTGTTTGAGTCCTTTGTTCTGATATGGTAATAAGACTGCTCAAACAATTGGACTCTTGTAGAGAGCATATATATGGGTCATTATTTCTTATCCATTCAACTACCCTATGTCTTTTGATTGTAGCATTTAAGCCATTTACATTTATGGTTATTATTTATAGGTACATATTTATTGCCATTCTTATTCTTCATGTTTGTGTTCTCTTTCTCATTATTTCTTTTTCTTAAAATAGTCCTTTTAGCATTTCTTGCAGTGCTGGTTCAGTGGTAATAAACTCTTTTAGCCCCTTCCCCATTTTTTTTTTTGTCTGTGAAGCTCTTTATTTCACCTTTGATTTTTAATGATAGCTTTGCTGGATAGAGTAGTCTTAGGCTCAGTCCCTAAGTTTTTATTACTTAGTATACTTCATGCCATTCCCTTCTGACCTTCAGTGCTTCTATTGAGAAGTCAGCTTACAGTCTAACAGGGGCTCCCATGTAGGTAACTTTTTGTCTCTTTCTTATGGCCTTTAAGGGTCTTTCTTTGTCTTTAATGTTTGTCATTTTAATTATAATGTGCCTAGCAGTGGGTCTTTTGGGGTTCATCTTGATCAGAACTCTCTGTGTTTCCTGAACTTGAGTGACTTTTTTGTTCACCAGGTTAGGGAAATTTTCTGCCATTATTTCTTCAAACAAGTTCTCTATTCCTTTCTCAGATTTTGTTCCTTCTGGTACCCCTATAATGCCAATGTTGTTACATTTCATATTTTCCAAAACTTCCTTTAGGCTCTCCTTCTGCTCTTTAATTTATTATTTTCCATTTGCTACTCTAAATTGGTATATAGTTTTTTTTTAATACCTTGTCTTATAATTCATTGATTCGGTCCTCAGCTTCTTCTAGTGTACTATTGAATCCTTCCACGGTGTTCTTTATTTCAGCTATGTCATTCATAATTTCCAATTGATTCTTATTTATTGTTTCAAGCTATCTTTTCATGTTGGTATAGCTCTCATTAAGACCCTTATAATTCTCATTTAGTTGCTATAGTTCTCAGTGAATTGTTTGAGCAGTCTTATTACCATTAGTCCAAATTCTTTATCTGACAAATTGTTTACCTCCATTTCATTTTGTTCATTATCTGGTGATTCCTCCTTTTCTCTCAGTTGGGGTTTTTTTTTGTCTCCCCATTTTTCCTGTTCCTTTGTTTTCATTTCTATGTATTAGATCAAACTGTTATGACTCCCAGATTTTGTGGAGTGTATTTATGCATTGGGGGTTTTGTGGGACCCAGTGGTACAGTCTCTTAGATCTCCTAAGCTGGGTGCTCTAGGAAAGCCCCGTATTTGAGTTATTTGTTTCTCCTGTTGTAGTTGGCTCTTGAATATTATTGTCCCATTCATGGATGGAGTCTCCTCTCTGGCTGCCTGACTACGTGGCTCACCCCCGACCACATCATGCGAGCTGTTGTGGAGGTGCTGACTGAACAGAACAAAATATAATACAACAAAACACAAAACAGAAGAAACTCAACAAAACATACGCAAGACCCCTACAGCACCAACAAAACAACTACCAGAGAAGAGAGAACTAAGAAAGAGAAATGAGAGCAAGAATGGTAGAAAAAAGAAAGGAAAAATATGAAGAGAAAACAAAACAGAACAAAAAACAAATAAACTAAAAAGTACAAATAAAGAACAACAAAAAAGGAGGATGGAATATGTAGATGCAGAGTTGAAATAAAGAAAATAAGAATAAAGAATTAGAGGAATAGGGGAAGGAAAACAGTTTAAAATAAAGGAGGGTGAAAAGATAAGAAAAACACTTTTTGAAAAGGAAAATAGAGGAAAAAGCAGATAGACCTGAAATATGAAAAAAAGATGATAAAGCAGGAGAAAAAGAAAAGAGAAAAAAATGAGTAGTAGAAAAAAATTGAGTATGAAAATGGAAGAGGAAAATTAGATATATGAATAAAACAACAGAGACTAGAATAATAACAAATCAATAAAGCACATAAATAAGATAAATTGTAAAAAGGGAAAAAGAAAATAAAGAGAAAAAAGAAACCAAGAAACAGGGAGGAAAAAAGAGAAAAAAGAAGGCAAAAATAAATGAAGTAGCATTCCTTTCAGCCCAGTTTACTGCCCCATGGGAGCTTGCTTTGGATTCCATTCTTCTGTTCTTTCTGCCAATTCTGGTCTTCCTGTTAAGTACTTAGGTGCTAACTACTGTCAGGTACTAACCTTTGGCTTTTAACAACCTGCTTGAAGCTCCAAGCTATGCAGTGACCCACCATTTGTGTCTGTCTCCAAATGCCTTGGCTGTAAGCAGGAGGGGCCAATCTGCCCTGTAAAGGAGGTTTGTTATCAGCATTGGGCCCAGGGCTGGATTAGCAAACTGCCCCTGGTTCCCAGCCTCTGCCTCTGCCCACCATTGCCTGCTAGCCAGCTGTCAATCTTAATCACTCAAAAGTCTGTTTGTGAAAGGGCTTTATGTGGGGGAGGTGTTGTTTAGCTTTCAGGGAATATGGTGGTTGTGTTTCCTTGTCCCAGAGCTATTCCTTCATGAGTGGCCCAAAATATTACTTTGCCCTTGACTGGACAGAGATCCTTGTATGGAGACCAGCGGGTTCTACAGGAAACCTGGAGTTTTATCATCTATCCCATGTGGGGAAAGTAGGAGTCTGGTTCTCAGGATAGTGGGGCAGATGCCCCTCCCTCAATCCAGTCACTGAGGGATTCCTGAGACTGTTTAAACCTGTAGACTTGGCCTCTGCTTTTGTTTACTCAGAAGAGGTCAAAATTCAGGATGTGACATACAGGGCTCTTGATGGTGGGACAGGCTGTATCACCTAAGGCAGATTTTTTTTCTTTTCCTGCCCTGCAGCTCCTGGGAGCGGCCAGCTCCCCTCAGGAAAAATGGCCATTTTGGTTTGGGGGCCTATGACCAAATGCTCCTGACTGCTGTTTTTCAAAGTCACCCCCACACCTGTCCCACAATGCTCCTAATTCCAGCCTCTCTTTAGGCACCTCAAGTACACGCCTCCCTCCCTGCACCAAAGCCTTGGCTAAGTAGCTGCAAATGTTACCTGGGTCATGCTTGGGGCTGTGGAGCCCAGCCTGGATTGCCTGACTCTATCTTTGACTCATAGCCCAGCACTCCCTTCTCTCTCTCTCTCTCTCTCTCTCTCTCTCTCTCCCTCTCTCTCTCTCTCTCTCTCTCTCTCTTTCTCTCTCTCCTCTCTCTGTCTCTCTCCTATTTCTGTCTCTGTCTCTGTCTCTGTGTCTGTCTCCCTCTCTCTGCCCTGTGGCCCTTGAGAGCTTGTCAGCTCATCTTTTGACCTCGCCTTCCCTACGGATCTCCAGGTGTTTTCTATCCTTTTATATAAGTCTCCTCCTCAGCTGGACCTCAGTTGGTAATTCCAGGTGAATGTTCCCCAATTAGTTGCATTTAAACAGTCTGACCTGGAGATGAGGTGCATGACAGGTCTGCCCATATGGCCACCATTTTTTTTCTCTCTCTCTTTCCTTTTAGTATTTATTTATTTATTTTTGTTGTTGTTGTTGTTAGGTGCAATGGATGTAAGAATTTTATTATGGTGTATATTTATTTTTCTTTAGATTTTTAAATATTCTTTATTGTTTAAAGTATTACATATAGTAATACATATGTCTCCCTTTTCCCCCAGTGACCTCTCCCTGGCCACAACCTCATCAGCACTTGTTGGTTGTCGATTTGTTGATGATAGCCATTCTGATAGGTGTGAGATGGTATCTCATTGTCATTTTGATTTGCACCTCTTAGATCTAAGACTTAGATGATTAGTGACTTTGAGCATGTTGTCTTTCATATGTCTTTTGGCCTTCTGTATGTCCACTTTTAAAAAGTGTCTATTTAAGTCCTTTGCCCATTTTTTTTTTTCTTTCCTACCTCTTGGGTCTGGGGCTCCTATGATTTTTACTGAACCTCTTCTCTCCAGGACCCATTGGGAAGAACAGCCTACATGAATTTCAATCTTAAGCTGGAGGGCTGGTAGAGAGCAGGAGAGAGCTGGCATTGATTTGAGTATCTAATCTTCCTATATCTTTTCCTTGTACCAAAAGTGATATAGCTCTGATCTTCTCCCATCCTTTGTATTTTTCTCCTCTTTATCCAATATGCAACCCCTTTTTAAAAATTCTTTATTGTTGAAAGTATTACATATATCTCCTTTTCTTCCTACTGACCTCTCCCAGCCCACTCCCACCCACTGCAGCCCTCTTTCTTATCCACTGCCTCCTGACCCTGGGACTGTCTTGTTTCCTAGTCCCACAGTTAGGAGTCCTTAATTTCTCTGCTTTCCTTCAAGAGTTAGCTGATGGTTTATCTGCCCATCTACCTCTAGTGACTGGAAGCTCTCAAGAGTGGACTCCAGTTTTGCCCTCTGTCTCAGTTCCCCCATTGCAGGGGCTTAGTATTAACACTACCCATCCTATCCTTGGCATAATGACTAATGAGAGCCATTTATATTCTTCCCTGATAGCTCTGGTAACCTTGAACAGTGTCCCCCTCTCTCTTGGCATTTTCTCAGATTGTATGGTGCCAGTGTACTGGGATCAATTGCCACCTGTCCATGACAAGCCTCCGAGTGGAAGAATAAACATGGCCTGGAACTAAGCTGGGGAGAATAAAGCTGGCAATGATGATTAGGATGATGAGTGTGTGGGAGGTGGAGGTGGAGGATATGAAGGGAGCAGAGGGTGAGAAGAGGAGAGAGCCACACAGAGCTTGGTGTGTGGGGGTGTCAAAGTTCTATTTATTTATTTATTTATTTTTAAATAAATCTTTATTCAGATTATTACAATTATTTCTCCTTTTCCCCCCCATAGCTCCCCTCCACCCATTTCCCACCCCACCTTCTGCCCTTACCTCCCCCCCACTGTCCTCATCCATAGGTGTATGATTTTTGTCCATTCTCTTCATGAACCCCCCATACCCCTTTCCCCCTGAGAATTATCAGTCCACTCCCTTTCTATGCCCCTGATTCTATTATATTCACCAGATTATTCTGTCCCTCAGGTTTTTAATTCACTTGACTTTTAGGTTCGCTTGTTGATAGATATGTATTTGTTGTTCATAATTTTTCTCTTTACTTTTTTCTTCTTCCTCTTCTTTAAGAATACTTTTCAGCATTTCATATAATACTGGTTTGGTGGTGATGAACTCCTTCAGCTTTTACTTATCTGTGAAGCTCTTTATCTGCCCTTCAATTCTGAATGATAGCTTTGCTGGGTAGAGTAATCTTGGTTGTAGGTTCTTGCTATTCATCACATTGAAAATTTCTTGCCACTCCCGTCTGGCCTGCATAGTTTCTGTTGAGAAGTCAGCTGACAGTCGTATGGGTGCTCCCTTGTAGGTAATTAACTGTTTTTCTCTTGCTGCTTTTAATATTCTCTCTTTGTCTTTTGCTCTTGGCATTTTAATTATGATGTGTCTTGGTGTGGTCCTCTTTGGATTCCTTTTGTTTGGGGTTCTGTGGGCTTCCTGGACTTGTAAGTCTATTTCTTTCACCAGGTGGGGGAAGTTTTCGGTCATTATTTCTTCAAATAGGTTTTCAGTATCTTGCTCTCTCTCTTCTTCTGGCACCCCCATAATTCTGATGTTGGTACGCTTGAAGTTGTCCCAGAGTCTTCTTACATTATCTTCAACTTTTTGGATTTTTTTTTTTTTGCTTTTTGCTTTTTCGGTTGAGTGTTTTTTGCTTCTTTGTATTTCAATTCTTTGACTTGATTCTTGGGTTCCTCTATTTTGTTTTTGGGTCTCTGTATAATATTTTTTATTTCAGTCAGTGTATGTTTAATTTCTAGTTGGTCCTTTTTCATATCTTCGAGGGTCTCGTTATATTTATCGGCCTTTTCTAGGATATTCTTAAAAAGTCTTATAACCGTGGTTTTGAATTCTATATCCAGTCGTTTGTTTTCCTCCATTTCTTTCGTTTGTGATCTGATTCTTTGACCCCGCATTTTCACTGATTCCCTGAGTTGGTAAGGTAGATATTTGTGCTAGGTTTCCAATATGGCCCAGTGGGTCTGCTTCCCCAGTTAACCTGAGGTGGACACTCTTGGTGCACCCCTTTGTGGACTGTGTGTACAGCCTTGTTGTAATTAAGTCTTTATTGTTGTTGGTATCACTGGGAAGAATTGACCTCTGGGCCAGTTGGCTGTAAGGATCAGCTGTGTCTATGCTGGGAGAAGTTCGGTGCTGGAGACAGCCTTATAGGATTAGACTTGCCAAATTGCAATAGCCTCTGTGCTCAGCTTGGATGGGGTGGAGTCTCAGTTTTGGCTTCCTGTCAGCCTTGCCCTTGCGCGCATGTGCGCTTTCAGTCCTCTGCCTTCCCCAGCTCGAGTCTCCGCCTGAGAGTCCAGACTCCCCCCACAAGAGCGTGGGTCCCCAGGGGCTCGCCTGGAACTGGGGTTTAGTGCAGTCAGAACTGGGGCTCAGTGCCGTCAGGAGCCTCTGACTCCCTTTCACTAGGGAAAGCCTGTGGCAACCTCCGCAGCCTTTGTGCGCACTGGCACGCGCACGTGCGCTTTCAGTCCTCCACCTTCCCCGGCTCCCGAGTCTCCGCCCAAGAGTCCAGACTCCCCCACAAGAGCGTGGGTCCCCAGGGGCTCGCCTGGAACTGGGGTTCACTGCAGTCAGAACTGGGGCTCAGTGCAGTCAGAATCCTCTGACTCCCTTCCACTAGGGAAAGCCTGTGGCAACTTCCGCAGCCTTTGTGCGAACTGGCGTGCGTGCGCGGGCACTTTCAGTCCTCCGCCTTCCCCGGCTCCCGAGTCTCCGCCCGAGAGTCCAGACTCCCCCACAAGAGCGTGGGTCCCCAGGGGCTCGCCTGGAACTGGGGTTCACTGCAGTCAGAACTGGGGCTCAGTGCCGTCAGGAGCCTCTGACTCCCTTTCACTAGGGAAAGCCTGTGGCAACTTCCGCAGCCTTTGAGCTCACTGGCGCGCGCGCTCGGGCACTTTCAGTCCTCCGCCTTCCCCGGCTCCCGAGTCTCTGCCCGAGAGTCCAGACTCCCCCCGTAAGAGCGTGGGTCCCCAGGGGTTCGCCCGGAACTGGGGTTCAGTGCTGTCAGAACTGGGGTTCAGTGCGGTCGAAAGCTTCCTTCCCCCTTCCGCCAGAGAAAGTCAGCCAGGCTCTCAGCCGCCCTTCCTCTCTGCGCGCACAAAGCCCCTTTGCCGTACCTCCAATTCTCTGTGAGCTTTCCTCTTTCCTTCTAGTTGTAGAATTTCCACTCAGCCAACTTTCCTGTGGTTCTGGATGGTGTCCGTTCTGTCTTTTAGTTGTAGTTTTGAAATTGTTGTGCGAGGCAGCAGTTTAGGTGTTTACCTATGCCGCCATCTTGGTTTCCCCTTTGCCCATTTTTTGATTGGATTGTTTATCATCCTATTGTTAAGATGTATGAGTTCCCTATAAATTTTGGAGATTAAGCCCTTATCAGAGATAACATTGGCAAATATGTTTTACCATGCAGTGGGCTTTCTTGTTTTTTTTGTTGAAGGTTTCTTTTGCTGCGCAGAAGCTTTTTATTTTGATGTAGTCCCATTTGTTTATTTTCTCCTAGGTTTACATTGCCCTAGGGGCTGTATTGGTAAAGATATTGCTACCACATATGTCTGATGTTTTGCTGCCTATGGATTCTTCTAAGATTTTTATGGTTTCCCATCTTACGTTAAAGTCCTTAATCCATTTTGAGTTTATTTTTTTGTATGGTGTAAGTTGGTGGTCTACTTTCATTTTTTTTGCATGTATCTGTCTAATATTCTCAATACCATTTATTGAAGAGACTGTCTTGACTCCATTTTATGTCCTTTCCTTCTTTGTCAGATATTAATTGAGCATAACAGAAATTGGGTCAATTTCTGGATTCTGGGTTCTGTTCCATTGGTCTATATATCTGTTCTTGTGCCAGTACTGGGCAGTTTTGAGAACAATGGCTTTCGAATATAGCTTGATGTGATCCATCCAACTTTGTTCTTCTTTCTCAAGATTGCTGTGGCTATTAGGTGTCTTTTTTATTCCATATGAATTTTTCAAAGGTTTTTTTTCTAGGTCTGTGAAATATGCTGTTGGTATTTTAACGAGGATTGCATTAAATCTATAGATTGCTTTGGGTAGTATGGACATTTTATGATGTTGATTCTACCAATTGATGAACATTGTATATTCATCCATTTGTTTATGTCTTCCTCTATCTCTTTTTTTCAATGTCCTATAGTTTTCTGAGTACAGGTCTTATACATCCTTAGTTAAATTTACATCTAGGTATCTTCATTTTTTTGATGCAATGGTAAATATGATTTTTTTTTTTGGTATCTCTTTCCGTGAGTTCATTATTGGTGTATAAAAAAGCCATAGATTTCTGGGCGTTAATGTTGTATCCTGCTACATTGCCAAATTCATTTATTAGGTCTAGTAGTTTTTTGATGGAGTCTTTAGGGTTTTCTATATACAATATCATGTTGTCTGTGAATAATCACAGTTTTACTTCTTCTTTTCCAATTTGGATGCCTTTTATTTCTTCTTCTTCTCTGATCGCTATGGCTAGCACTTCCAGTAGTATGGTGAACAGAAATTGAGAGAGTGGGCATCCCTGTCTTATACTGTTCTGTGAGGAAATGGTTTTAGATATGCCCATTGAGTATAGATGTTGGCTGTAGGTTTGTCATATAAGGCTTTTATTATATTGAGGTATGATCCCTCTATTTCCATTTTGTTGAGATTTTTTATCAAGCAAGGTTGTTGGATTTTGTCAGATGCTCTTTCTGCATAAATTGATATGATTATATAATTTTTGCCTCTCCATTTGTTTATCTGATGTATCACGTTTATTGATTTGTGGATATTGTACCATCCTCGTATCCCCAGAATAAATTCCCTTGGTCATGGTGTATGATCTTTCTAATGTAATGCTGGATTCATTTTGTTACGATTTTGTTGAGGATTTTAGCATCTATGTTCATCAGAGATATTGGCCTGCAATTCCCTTTCTTTGTAGTGTCTTTATCTGGTTTGGGGATTAGGGTAATGATGTCCTAAAAACAAGAGTTTGGAAGTGTTCCTTCCTCTTGATTTTTTGGAATAGTCTGAGGAAGATAGGTTTTAGTTCTTCTTTGAACATTTGGTAAAACTCCACCTGTGAAGCCATCTGGTCCTGTGCTTTTGTTTGCTGGAAGTTATTTTTTTATCATTTTTTAGTGATTAAGGTATTACATATGTACATATCTTCCCATTGCCCTTCCGAACCCCACTCCCATACATGCCCTCACCCCCCAGTGTCCTGTGTCCATTGGTTATGCTTATATGCATGCATACAAGTCTTTCCATTGATCTCTTATCTCCCCCACTTCTCCCCAACCTTCCCGCTGTGATTTGACAGACTGTTTGATGCTTTACTGCCTCTGTATCTATCTTTTTGTTCATCAGGTTATAATGTTCTTTATTATCCATAAATGAGTGAGATCATGTGGTATTTTTCTTTCATTTCCCGGCTTATTTCACTTAGCATAATGCTCTCCAGTTCCATCCAGGCTGCTGCAAATGGTAAGAATTCCTTCTTTTTTTATAGAAGCATAGTATTCCATTGTGTAGATGTACCATAGTTTTCTGATCCAGTCATCTGCTGATGGGCACCTAGGCTGTTTCCAAATCGTAGCTATTGTAAATTGTGCTGCTATGAACATAAGGGTGCATATATCCTTTCTGATTGGTGTTTCTAGTATCTTAGGATATATTCCTAGAAGTGGGATTACTGGGTCAAATGGGAGTTCCATTTTTAGTTTTTTGAGGAAACTCCATACTGTTCTCCACAGTGGCTCACCAGTCTGCATTCCCACCAGCAGTGTACGAGGGTTCCTTTTTGTCCGCATCCTCACCAGCACTTGTCATTTGTTGATTTATTGATGAATGCCATTCTGACAGGTGTGAAATGGTACAGCATTGTTGTTTTGATATGTATCTCTCGGATAATTAGTGACTTTGAGTATGTTTTCATATGTCTCTTGGCCTTCCTTATGTCTTCTTTCTAAAAGATTCTATTTAGGTCCGTTGCCCATTTATTTATTGGATAATTTATCTTCCTTTTATTAAGTTGGATAAGTACCCTGTAGATGTTGGAGACTAAACCTTTATCAATGATAACATTTGCAAATATGTTCTCCCATATAGTGGTCTTTCTTGTTGTTTGTTGATGGTTTCTTTTGCTGTGCAAAAGCTTTTTATTTTGATGTAGTACCATTTGTTTACTTTCTCTTTAGTTTCCATTGCCCTAGGAGCAGTATTGGTGAAGAAATTGCTTTGGCATATGTCTGAGATTTCTCTGCCTGTGGATTCCTCTAGTATTTTTATGGTTTCCCATCTTATGTTTAAGTCCTTTATCCATTTTGAGTTTATTTTTGTGTATGGTGTAAGTTGGTAGACTAGTTTCATTTTTTTGCATGTATCTGTCCAATTTTCCCAACACCATTTATTGAAGAGGCTGTCTTGACTCCATTGTATGTTCATGCCTTCTTTGTCAAATATTAAATGAGCATAGTGGTTTGGGTTGATATATGGGTTCTCTATTCTATTCCATTGGTCTATATGTCTATTCTTGTGCCAGTACCAGGCTGTTTTGAGAACAGTGGCTTTGTAATACAGCTTGAAATCTGGTATTGAGATCCCACCTACTTTGTCCTTCTTTCTCAGGATTGCTGTGGATATTCGGGATCTTTTTTTTATTCCAGATGAATTTTTGGAGAGTTCTTTCTAGGTCTGTGAAATATGCTGTTGGTATTTTAATGGGGAGTGCATTGAATCTATAGATTGCTTTAGGTAGTATGGACATTTTAATAATGGTGAGTCTACCAATCCATGACCATGGTATGTTCTTCCATCTGTTTACGTCTTCCTCTATCACTTTTTTCAGTGTCCTGTAGTTTTCTGCATATAGATCTTTTACCTCCTTAATTAAGGTTATTCCTAGGTATCTTATTTTTTTATTTTTTTTTTGGTGCGATGTTAAATGGGAATGCTTTTTTATCCTCTCTTTCTGTAAGTTCACTATTGGTGTATAGAAATGCCATAGATTTCTTGGCATTAATTTTGTATCCTGCTGCATTGCTGAATTCATTTATTAAGTCTATTAGTTTTTTTATGGAGTCTTTAGGGATTTTCATGTACTACTAGAGGCCCTGTGCACGAAATTCGTGCACGGGGGGGTGTGTCCCTCAGCCCAGCCTGCACCCTCTCCAATCTGGGACCCCTCGAGGGATCGGGCCTAAACGGGCAGTCGGACATCCCTCTCAAAATCCAGGACTGCTGGCTCCCAACTGCTCGCCTGCCTGCCTTCCTGATTTCCCCTAACCGATTCTGCCTGCCAGCCTGATCACCCCCTAACCACTCCCTGCCAGCCTGATTGATGCCTAATTGTTCCCCTACCAGCCTGTTTTCCCCTAACTGCCCTACCCTATAGGCCTGGTCACCCCTAACTGCCCTCCCCTACCAGCCTTGTCCCCCCAAACTGCTCTCCCCTGCAGGCCAGATTCCCGCCCAACTGCCCTCCCCTGCAGACCTGGTCACCCCTAATGGCTCTGCCCTGCAGGCCTGGTCCCCCCCGCAACTGCTCTCCACTGCAGGCCTGGTTGCCCCCAACTTCCCTCCTCTGCTGGCTTGGTCACTCCTAACTGCCCTCCCCTGCAGGCTTGATTGCCCCCAACTGCCCTCCCTTGCAGGCCTGGTCCCTCCCAACCGCCCTCCCCTGCTGGCCTGATCGCTCACAACTGCCCTCCCTTACAGGCCTGGTCCCTCCCAACTGCCTTCCCTTGCTGGCCATCTTGTGGTGGCCATCTTTTGTCCACATGGGGGCAGGATCTTTGACCACATGGGGGCAGCCATCTTGTGTGTTGGAGTGATGGTCAATCTGCATATTACTCTTTTATTAGATAGGACAGAGACCTGGTGCATGTGTGGGGGCCAGCTGGTTTGCCCTGAAGGGTGTCCCAGATCAGGGTGGGGGTTCCCTTGGGGTGTGGGGCAGCCTGGGCGAGCCTGGGTGGTTTGCAGGCTGCCTACGCCCCCTGGTGGCACAAGCGGAGGCCCTGGTATCTGGGGTTTATTTATCTTCTACAATTGAAACTTTGTAGCCTGGAGCGGAGCCAAGCCTTCGCCCTTGTTCCGTGGCGGCAGCCATTTTTGGGGGGATTTATGTATCTTCTATAATTGAAACTTTGTAGCCTTAAGCGGAGGCCTGGGCCGGCCAGGGTGTGTGGAAAACTTGGCTTTCTCCATCGCTGTGGGCAACCCTAGCCTCCTGTTCTTTCCAGCTCCGTGGCTGCCGCCATTTCTGTTTGGGTTTATGTATCTTCTATCATTGAAACTTTGTAGTCTTGAGTGGAGGCCTAGGCCGGCAAGGGCAGGCAGAAAGCTAGGCTTCCTCCATTGCTGGGGAAACCCATGCCTCCCTCTTGCTCTCTGTGACTGTAGCCATCTTGGTTGGGTTTATTTGCATATTCACTCCTGATTGGCTTTGTGGGCATGGCTTGTGGGCGTGGCTTGTGGGTGTAGCGGAGTGATGTTTAATTTGCATATCACTCTTTAATTAGATAGGATATCATGTCATCTGCAAATAAGGACAGCTTTACTTCTTCTTTTCCAATTTGGATGCCTTTTATTTCTTCTTCTTGTCTAATTGCAATGGCTAAAACTTCCAGTACTATGTGGAACAGGAGTGGTGAGAGTGGGCATCCCTGTCTTTTTCCTTTTCTTAAGGGAAATGGTTTTAGTTTTTGCCCATTGAGTATGATGTTGGCTGTGGGTTTACCATATATAGCTTTTATTATGTTGAGGTATGATCCTTCTATTCCCACCTTGCTGAGAATTTTTATCAAAAATGGGTGTTGGATTTTGTACATTGCATTTTATGCATCATTTGATATGACTATGTGGTTTTTATCTCTCAATATGATTATGTGATATATCACATTTATTGACTTGCAAATATTGTGCCATCTTTGCATCCCTGTAATAAATCCTACTTGGTCATGGTGTATGATCTTTCTGATGCACTGCTGAATCTGATTTGCTAGAATTTTGTTGAGGATTTTAGCATCTATGTTCATCAGGGATATTGGCCTGTAATTCTCTTTCATTGTGTTGTCTTTATCTGGTTTTCATATTAGGGTGATGCTGGCTTCATAGAAGGAGCTTGGAAGTGTTCCTTCCTCTTGAATTTTTTGGAATAGTCTGAGGAGGAAAGGTTTAAGTTCTTCCTTGAGTGTTTGGTAAAACTCCCCTGTGAAGCCGTCTGGCCCCGGGCTTTTGTTTGCTAGAAGCTTTTTGATGACTACTTCAATTTCGTCCACAGTTATTGGCCTATTGAGATGTTTAGATTGGTCTTTACTGAGTTTTGAAAGGTTGCATTTTTCTAGGAATATATCCATTTCCTCCAGGTTGTACAGTTTGTTGGAATAGAGTTGTTCATAGTATTTTTTAACAATCCTTTGTATTTCAGTGGGGTCTGTTGTTATTTCTCCTCTTTCATTTCTGATTTTGTTTATTTGGGTCTTCTCTCTTTGCTTCTTTGTGAGCCTGACTAGCGGTTTATCAATCTTGTTTATCCTTTCAAAGAACCAGCTCTTGGTTTTGTTGATCTTTTGTATTTTTTTGGGGGGGGGTCTCTATGTCGTTTATCTCCGCCCTGATCTTTATTATTTCCTTCCTTCTGCTTACACTGGGCTTTTCTTGTTGCTCTCTTTCTAACTCTTTGAGTTGTAGGGTTAGGTAATTTATTACCATTGTTTCTTGTTTTTTTTGCAGTAGGCTTATAGAGCTATGAACTTCCCTCTCAAGACTGCTTTCGCTGTGTCCCATACATTTTGGATTGTTGTGTTTTCATTTTCGTTTGTTACCATGATGTTTTCATTTCTTCTTCGATCACTCTGGTAACCCAATCATTGTTTAATAGCATGCTGTTTAGTCTCCATGTGTTTGATTTTTTTGGATTGTTTTTAATGTAGTTGATTTCCAGTTTTATGCCACTGTGATCTGAGAAGATGCTTGATATGATTTCTATCTTCTTGAATTTGAAGAGACTTTGCCTGTGAATCAATATATGGTCTATCTTTGAAAATGACCCATGTGCACTTGAGAAGAATGTATATTCTGTGGCCTTGGGGTGAAATGTTCTGAAGATGTCAATTAATTCCATCTGGTCTAGTGAGTCATTTAGGATTGATGTTTCTTTGCTGATTTTTTGTTTAGAGGATTTGTCCAATGGTGATAGTGTGGTATTAAAGTCTCCTACTACTATGATTGTATTGCTGTCAATCTCTCCCTTGATATCCTCCAGGAGTTTTTTTTTTTTTTTTTTTTATTCATTTGGGCGTTCCTATATTGGGTGCGAATATGTTTACCAGAGTTATTTCTTCTTGTTGGATTGCTCCCTTTAGTATTTGTGAAGTGGCCTTCATTATCTCTTTTTATGTCCTTCACTTTGAGATCTAATTTGTCAGATATAAGTATTGCTACCCCAGCTTTTTTCATTTCCATTCGCCTGAAAAACCTTTTTCCATCCCTTCACCATCAGTCTGTGTGCGTCTTTTTTTCTGAGGTGGGTTTCTTGTATACAGGGGATATGTGGGTCATGTTTTCTTTTCTAATCCATTACCTTATATCTTTTGTTGGGGCATTTATTCCATTTACATTTAAAGTTATTATTGATAGATACTTGTGTGTTGCCATTTTTATTCTTTACCCCTGTGTTTATTCTTCACTTCCTCTTTATTCTTTTTACAGCAGACCCTTCAGCATTTCTAGCATTGCTGTTTTACTCCCTTAATCCTTTTTTGTCTGTGAGCTCCTGATTCCACCTTTAATTTTTATTGATAGCCTTGCTGGGTATAGTATTCTTGGATTCAGTCCCTTGCTTTGTATCACTTTGTATAATTCATTCCATTCCCTTCTGGCCTGGTGTGTTTCTGTTGAGAAATCAGTTGATATTCTAATATGATATTCCTTGTAGGTAACTTTCTGTCTCTCTCTGGCAGCCTTTAAGATTCTTACTTTGTCGTTGGTGTTTGCCAATTTAATTATGATGTGTCTTGGTATCGGTCTTTTGGGGTTCAACTTGTTTGGGACTCTATGTACTTCTTGGACTTGCATAGTTTTTTTCTTTCCAATATCAGGGAATTTTTCTGTCATTATTTCTTCAAACAGGTTTTCTATTCCTTGCGTCTCTTCCTCTCCTTCTAGTACCCCTATTATGCGAATGTTGTTTCATTTTGTGTTGTCCCAAAGCTCCCTTAGGCTCTCCTCTTGCTTTTTAAGTCTTCTTTCCAGTTGCTGTTGTGTCTGTGTGTTTTTTCCTACCTTGACTTCTAATTCACTGATGCTTTCCTCAGCCTCTTCTAGACTACTGTTTAAGCCTTGCATTGTGTTCTTTATTGCAGCTATGTCTTTCTTCATCTCCTCTTTGTTCCTTTTCATGTTGGTGACATTCTCATTCATCTCCTTATAGTTCTCATTGAGATGTGTGTATTTGTCATTGAGTTGTGTGTATTTGTCATCTACCTGTTTATACATCCTTATAACCATTACTCTGAATTCTTTCTCTGATATGCTGCTAGCCTCAATTGAACTCAACTCTCTGGTGATTCCTCCTTTTCTTTCCTTTGGGGATTACTTTTTTGTCTTCCCATGTTTTGCTGTAACGTTTTAATTGTAGGTCCGATTGGTTTGATACTCAGGTTCTTTTGGGGATGGTGCCACTGGTGTGATCTCTCAGGTCTCCTGGGCTTGGTAATCTAGTGTAGCTCCCTACTTGAGCTATTTGGGTTCTCTTGATGTAGGCCTGAGAGCTGGAAAGGTACGACTGCGGTGTCTAGAAGTCAGCAGCCATGGATGGGGGCGTCCCAATTTTTGCTGTCTTGCACCCTTGATTGAAATCACGCGTGTCAAGCGGGGACTCACAGTAGCACCCAGGAACCGTCTATTGGGGTGATGGGGCTCAGTAGGCCTGTGTTCTGGAATTCATGACTATCATGTCCAGAGTTCTGTAGTTGTGGGGGGGGGTGCAGACTCAGCTTTTGCTGCTGCACCTGTGGTGGATATGCACACGCTCCCAGTGGAGGATCACAGGGGCACTCGCGGAGTGTTTGCCAGCGAGGGGCACTGAAGTACTCTTATGGGCCCTGGCAGTGAAGCAGTGTAATTGAGGTGTCTGTGTGCAGGTATCCCGGATGAGTGAATTCAGAATTTCTACTGCCAGGGGGAGTGTGTCCCTGTTTGTCCAAGATCACACCCAGCCAGGACTCACAGCAGCTCCCACAAGCACCCTGTGGATATATGGGCTCAGGGTGCCTTCCCGTTGGAAATGCACGCGGGGACTGGTGGTGTGTTAGCCGGCGCAGAGCTCTGACACACTTTGAGCAGCCCTGGCGCTGAAGTTAAGCAGCTGGGGTGTATGTGGGCAGTTATTCAGGAGGAAGGAGTTCAGTATTTCTACTGCGGGGCAGTGCATCCTTGTCTGTACAGAATCACACCCAGCAGGGGATCAAAGTAGCTCCCCAGAGGACCCTGTGGATATATGGGCTCAGGGTGCCTGCCCTTTGGAAATGTGCACGTCTGTGGCAGTTAGTTTGCTGGCACAGAGCTCTGATGCACTTTGAGGCCCTGGCACTGAAGTTACACTGCTGGGGTGTCTGTGCAGGTGTCCAGGATGAGTGAATTCAGAATTTCTACTGCCCGGGGCAGTGCATCCCTGTTTGTCCAAGATCACACCCAGCCAGGACTCACAGCAGCTCCCATAAGCACCCTGTGGATAGATGGGCTCAGGGTTCCTGCCCGTTGGAAATGCGTGCACAAACTGGCGGTGCCTTTGCCTGCACAGAGCTCTGACACACTTTGAGGGGCCCTGGCACTAAAGTTAAGCAGCTGGGGTGTATGTGGGCAGTTATTCAGGAGGAAGGAATTCAGAGTTTCTACTGCGGGGCAGCGCGTCCTTGTCTGTACAGAATCACACCCAGCAGGGGCTCAAAGCAGCTCCCCAGAGGACCCTGTGAATATATGGGCTCAGGGTACCTGCCCTTTGGAAATGTGCACATCTGTGGTGGTGAGTTTTCAGGCACAGAGCTTGGATGCACTTTGAGGGTCCCTGGTGCTGAAGTTACACAGCTGGGGTGTCTGCGGGCAGTTATTCAGGCAGAAGAAATTCAGAATTTCTACTGTGGGGCAGCGTGCCCTTGTCTGTACAGAATCACACCAGCAGGCGCTCCCAGTGGCTCCCAGGTGCTGCCTAGGGAGTGGTGTGCCCTGGATGCCTGCGTGGCTGGAAAAGCGCGAAAGAAAGTGGTGTCTGGAGTTCTGCCCCTGGGGAGGAGGAAGATGCACTTACTGCTGCGGGAATGGTGTACCTTTGTAGGTGGAGGTCCCAGGGTACAGGGGTCTGCAGCTGGGGTAGCAAGATTTTGGCTGGAGTGGCTGCTGGGTTGTGGGCAGTGTCAAAGTCCTGTCTGGGTGGTGATGCTGACAAGTTTCTAAAAAAGGCTGTTCTCCCCTTCAAGATGGTGTGGGCTCCATGCCCGAGTCCTGCAGTCCAGGAAGTGCCCACAGCAGTAGTAGTCTCTCTTTGTCTAAGAGAGTCTGGTCTGCCAGCCCCTGCTGTTCCTGCGAGATTTAACTGTCCCTTACTTACACACAGACCACACACATCCACACACTCTCCTTTCATACCCTCACTCACTCACTTCCTCTCCCTCACCTCTGTCCTGCCAGCTGCCATCTTCAAGTAACTTTCTTTTAATTATGGTGTCTCATTAATGGTGAGATTTAATGATTAAATAATAACTTTTAGTTTACTTTGTAAATAGTAGTGGAAGATATTTTTAAATTTCTTTTTTTAAGCTTAAATTTACTTTTAAACAGCATTCTTTTTGGCTAGTGCTCATTTTAATATGTATGCAGATTTTACTTTGGACTTTACTAGAACCAGTTGCTTATAAAATACTGGCTTCTTACATAAATGAGTTTATATGAGATCTTGATTATATTGTGAAAAGCTAACTTATTAAGTAATTAAAATAGGCACCTTTATTGAAAAAAGCAAAGCAAACTTATACATTTGACCTATGAAGTACAGATACCACCCCCCTGCCGCAGCCAATCTGAAGAGCAGGCTGGGTGGGGGTCTGAGGCATTATGTACACTCCTGTTTCAAAATTCCACTGCTGGATATTCTGGTTTTGCTTAAGAAGTATTCAGCAACCTTGTCCTGCCAATCTTAGAGGCTAAACCTCCACAACATTTAAAATACATGTATATAAATAGAACACAGTTGTTAATTTTTATTTGACATAGCTTCCCATGTGATTTTAAGTATATTAGATTGGCCTAATTTAATTCAAAAATATTTCTTTTAAGAAGAGAATATAAATCCTTGAATTATTCCAGGGCCCTTGAAATGTCCCAAAGTCATCTCTTGGTTAAAGTCATGAAATTTAACTTGGAAAGACTATCAAATATACATAACCCAAAGATTATATTACACAACTACTATAATTATTCTAAAAGATATCAATTAAATTTAAACTGGTTTTAATATTAAAAATTTGGTTCAGACCATAGAATTAATCCTCTTTTTCAATCAGCCAATAAAATATTATATCATAGGTTCAAATTTTACCACACATAGTACACCAACATACATACATATAAAGACTATATTTTGAACTAATTTTTCAGAGAAAACACAATAATTACTTTCCTCAAAAATGAATTTCTATATTTCATGCATTCTATTATCACAGCTATATAATTTCTCCCAACTTAATTTGAACTTTTAACTCTCAGAAGCCTCAAATTTTAGGTGGCAACTTAAATACTTAGCATTTCTCAGATTAGTAATATATTCATATTTTAAGAGATATTTGAAATAAAATACAAGACATATTCAATTAATAGATTCAAATTTTTTCTCTGGATTCTTCATATGAGGCAAATTTAGATTGATTAATGTTTCAGTATCCTGTTATTTCAAAATACCTAGATATTTAATAATTTTTATTATTTAATTCAGTAAACTCCAAAGTTTTAAGTTACCAAAGACTTTGGAAAACTATGTTTAGGCATATATAATTACCACTTAAAAAGATTTACCACATACCCTTTACTATAGTTATATATATTTTGCCTTAACAACTTTGAGATCATAAAGCCAATTATTATTACCCAAGACATTTTTCTTGGCAAATTCTGTAACAGAGATAACTCACTGGCTTTCAGTGGCTTTAATGTTAAAGTACTATTTTATTTTATTTTCCTTTATAAAAATAGGAGTGCCCCCAGGACTTGGGAGCCAACCTTGGAATGCGGTCCATTATTATTCAAGAACTGCCCATTATCCTGGGAATATTAACCTTGTTGCCCAAACCCAGCCTGCATATTTTCCTCGTGTCATTTTTGCCATCTTCCAAAGAAAAACAGTCTCAGGCCTGTTCTATAGCATCCGTGAAGAGATGGGGCTTAGGCCAAGAGGCCACCCAAAATTGGGTGGGGCGTGCCTCCCCCTTAAACTAGCCTTTTTCTCTTCATGGGTATAGAAGTCCTGGATGCATCCCCAAATTGTGAGAAATGGCTCATCTATCCAAATTTTAAATGATGGGCAGGGAAACAAACATATGGTGAAAATGAGACTTTTAATAAAACTCCCAAGAGCAGGTGCCCATTTTCCAGGATTGCAATAAAGGCCAAGGGCAAGAGACCTAGTAATTAATGGGCTGGGACCTTTTTTAGTTACCTCTACCTCCCTTTGTCTAGGGAATTTTCCTAGGAACTATGTTATCAGCCACATGTACCGCACATATTCTCTTTCCCCACCCCCACATCCTGTTTGCTTTGGGGAAATTCAGTAATGGCTTGGCCACCTACTGTTTCTTTTCTATGAAAATAAATCAGAGGCATTCTTTGATTAATCTTTTCCTGCTTCTTCCTCTCCCCTTACATCTGAGATTCATCAGTCTGTTCCATGTTTCCAAACCTCTGGTTATATTTTATTTATCTGTTTATTTTGTTCTTTAGATTTCTTGTTCATTTGTTTTGATTTTTAGATTAAATTTCTGAGAGATATGTATTTATTGCCTTTTATTGTTCATATTTCTTCATCTTCTTTCTTCTGTTTCTGCTTCTGCTTCTGCTTCTTTTTCAAGAAGACCATTCAACATCTCATGTAATACTCCTTTAGCTTTTTCTTATCTGTGAAGGACTTTATCTGACCTTCAATTCTAAATGATAGCTTTGTTGGGTAAGAAATCTTGGTTGTAAGACCTTGCTATCCATCACTTTCAATATTTCTCTTTTTTAAAAAATTTTTATTGTTGAAAGTATTACATATGTCTGCTTTTCCCCTCATTGACATCGCCCAGCCCACTCCCATCACCCAACACAAGTCCTCACCCCCCTATTGTATGTGTCCATTGTTATGCTTATATGCATGCATAAAAGTCCATAGGTTGATTTCTTACCCCCCCTCCCACCCTCCTCTGCCTTACCTCTGAGGTTAGATGGTCTGTTCAAAGCTTCTTTGTCTCGGGATCTATTTTTATTAATCAGTTTATGTTGTTCATTATACTCCACCAATCAGTGAGATCATGTGATACTTATCTTTCTCCTACTGGCTTATATCACTTAGCGTAATGCTTTCCAGGTCCATTCATGCTGTTACAATGGTAAGAGTTCTTTAATTTTTACAACAGCAGAGTATTCCATTGTGTAGATGTACCACCGTTTTTTGTTTTTTTTTGTTGTTGTTGTTTTTATTTTCTCTCCTCTCTGAAAGAGAATTACTTTCTTTTTCATTTTTATTCTTTAAAGTATTACATATAGTAGTACACATATCTCCTTTTCCCCCCATTGACCTTCCCCCAGTCTCCCCTACCCTTGTCACATGCCCTCATCCCAACTCCTCCCCCAGTGTCTTGTGTCCATTGGTTGTGCTTATATGCCTGCATACAAGTCCTTTGGTTGATCTCTTTACTCCCCTCCCCAACACTCCCCAGCCTTCCCGCTGGAATTTGACAGTCTGTTGGGTGCTTTACTGCATCTGTATCTATCTTTTTGTTCATCAGGTTATAATGTTCTTTATTTTCCATAAATGAGTGAGATCATGTGGTATTTTTCTTTCATTGACTAGCTTATTTCACTTAACATAATGCTCTCCAGGTCCATCCATGCTGCTGCAAATGGGAAGAATTCCTTCTTTTTTATAGCAGAATAGTATTCCATTGTGTAGATGTACCATAGTTTTCTAATCCACTATTCTGCTGATGGGCATTTAGGCTGTTTCCAAATCTTAGCTATGGTGAATTGTGCTGTTATGAACATAGGGGTGCATATATCCTTTCTGATTGGTGTTTCTAGTTTCTAGGGATATATTCCTAGAAGTGGGATTACTGGGTCAAATGGGAGTTCCATTTTTAGTTTTTTGAGGAAACTCCATACTGTTCTCCACAGTGGCTGCACCAGTCTGCATTCCCACCAGCAGTGCACCAGGGTTCCTTTTTCTCCGCATCCTTGCCAGCACTTGACGTTTGTTGATTTGTTGATGATTGCCATTCTGACAGGTGTGAGATGGTACCAAATTGTTGTTTTGATTTGCATCTCTCCGACAATTATTGACTTTGAGTTTTTGTCTTCTTCTTGTTTTCATATGTCTCTTGGCCTTCCTTCTGCCTTCTTTTGAAAAGATTCTATTTAGGTCCGTAGCCCATTTTTTTTATTGGATCATTTATCTTCCTTTTATTAAGTTGTATAAGTTCCTTGTAGATCTTGGAGATTAAACCTTTATCAGTGATAACATTGGCGAATATGTTCTTCCATACAGTGGGCTTTCTTATTGTTTTGTTGATGGTTTCTTTTGCTGTGCAAAAGCTTTTTATTTTGATGTAGTCCCATTTGTTTATTTTCTCTTTAGTTTCCATTGCCCTAAGAGTGGTATTGGTGAAGAAATTGCTTCGAAATATGTCTGAGATTTCTCTGCCTGTGGATTGCTCTAGTATTTTTGTGGTTTCCCGTCTTATGTTTAAGTCCTTTATCCATTTTGAGTTTATTTTTGTGTATGGTGTAAGTTGGTAGACTAGTTTCATTTGTTTGCATGTATCTGTCCAATTTTCCCAACACCATTTATTGAAGAGACTGTCTTGACTCCATTGTATGTTCATGCCTCCTTTGTCAAATATTAATTGAGCATAGTGGTTTGGGTTGATATCTGGGTTCTCTATTCTATTCCATTGGTCTATATGTCTGTTCTTGTGCCAGTTCCAGGCTGTTTTGAGAACAGTGGTCTTGTAATACAGCTTGAAATCTGGTATTGAGATTCCACGTATTTTGTTCTTCTTTCTCAGGATTGCTGTGGTTATTTGGGGTCTTTTTTTATTCCAGATCAATTTTCGGAGAGTTCTTTCTAGGTCTGTGAAATATGCCATTGGGATTTTAATGGGGAGTGCATTGAATCTATAGATTGCTTTGGGTAGTATGGGCATTTTAATGATATTGATTCTACCAATCCATGAACATGGTATGTTCTTCCATCTGTTTATGTCTACCTCAATCTCTTTTTTCAGTGTCCTGTAATTTTCCACGTATAGATCTTCTACCTCTTTAGTTAAGTTTATTCCTAGGTATCTTAATTTTTTTTGTGCAATTGTAAATGGGATTGCTTTTTTAGTCTCACTTTCTGTAAGTTCTCTATTGGTGTATAGAAATGCCATAGATTTCTTGGCATTAATTTTGTATCCTGCTACATTGCTGAATTCATTTATTAAGTCTATTAGGTTTTTGATGGAGTCTTTCGGGTTTTTTACATACAATATCATGTCATCTGCAAATAAGGACAGCTTTACTTTTTCTTTTCCAATTTGGAAGCCTTTTATTTCTTCTTCTTGTCTAATTGCAATGGCCAGTGCTTCCAGTACTATGTGGAACAGGAGTGATGAGAGTGGGCATCCCTGCCTTGTTCCTGTTCTTAGGGGAAATGGTTTTAGTTTCTGCCCATTGAGTATGATGTTGGCTGTGGGTTTATCATATATGGCTTTTATTATGTTGAGTTATGATCCTTATATCGCCACCTTGCTGAGAGTTTTTATCAAAAATGGGTGTTGGATTTTGGGAAATGCTTTTTTTGCATCAATTGATATGACTATGTGGTTTTATCTCTCAATTTGCTTATGTGATGTATCACGTTTATTGATTTGCGGATATTGTACCATCATTGCATCCCTGGGATAAATCCTACTTGTTCATGGTGTATGATCTTTCTGATTTACTGCTGAATCTGATTTGCTAGAATTTTGTTGAGGATGTTGGCATCTATGTCCATGAGGGATATTGGCCTGTAATTCTCTTTCATTGTGTTGTCTTTATCTGGTTTTGGTATTAGGGTGATGCTGGCTTCATAGAATTGTCTTGGAAGTGTTCCTTCTTCTTGAATTTTTTGAAATTGTCTGAGGATAGGTTTTAGTTCTTCCTTAAATGTTTGGTAAAATTCCCCTGTGAAGCCATCTGGCCCCGGGCTTTTGTTTGCTGGAAGCTTTTTGATGACTGCTTCAATTTCTTCCATAGTTATTGGCCTTTTGAGATTTTTAGATTCTTCCTGATTGAGTTTTGTAAGGTTATATTTTTCTAGGAATACGTCCATTTCCTCCCGGTTGTCCAGTTTGTTGGAATAGAGTTGTTCATAATATTTTTTAACAATCCTTTTTATGTCTGTGGGGTCTGTTGTTATTTCTCCTCTTTCATTTCTGATTTTGTTTATTTGGGTCCTCTCACTTGGCTTCTTGGTGAGCCTGGCAAGAGGTTCATCAATCTTGTTCATCCTTTCAAAGAACCAACTCTTGGTTTTGTTGATCTTTTGTATTGTTTCTTTGGTCTCTATGTCATTTATCTCTGCTCTGATATTTATTATTTCCTTTCTTCTGCTTACACTGGGATTTTCTTGTTGCTCTCATTTTAACTCTTTGAGTTGTAGGGTTAGGTAATTTATTACCATTGTTTCTTGTTTTTTTGCAGTAGGCTTGTAGAACTATGAACTTCCCTCTCAAGACTGCTTTCCCTATACCCCATAGATTTTTGGATTGGTGTGTTTTCATTGTCATTTGTTGCCATGATGTTTTTTATTTCTTCTTTGATCTCTCTGGTAACCCAGTCATTGTCTAATAGCATGCCATTTGGTCTCCAAGTGTTTGATATTTTTGGATTGTTTTTATTGTAGTTGATTTCCAGTTTTTTGCCATTGTGATCTGAGAACATGCTTTATATGATGTCTATCTTCTTGAATGTGAAGAGACTTTTCCTGTGTCCTAATATGTGGTCTATCCTTGAAAATGTTCCATTTGTACTGGAGAAGAATGTATATTCTGTAGCTTTGGGGTGAAATGTTCTAAAGATGTCAATTAAGTCTATCTGATCTAGTGTGTCATTTAGGATTGTGGTTTCTTTGCTGATTTTTTGTTTAGTTGATTTATCCAGTGGTGTCAGTGGGTATTAACATCCCCTACTATGACTGTATTGCTATAAATCTGTCCCTTGATATCTTCCAGAAGTTGTTTTATGTATTTGGGTGCTCCTATATTTGGTGCATATATGTTTACCAGAGTTATATCTTCTTGTTGAATTGTTCCCTTTAGTATTTTGTAGTGGCCTTCCTTATCTCTTGTTATGGCCTTTACTTTGAGGTCTATTTTATCAGACATAAGTTTCGCAACCCCCACTTTTTTCTCATTTCCATTTGCTTGAAAAATGTTTTTCCATCCTTTCAGTCTGTATGAATCCATTGTTCTGAGGTGGGTCTCTTGCAGAAAGCAAATATATGGGTCTTGTGTTCTTATACATTCAGCTACCCTATGTCTTTTGATTGTTGCATTTAATCCATTTACTTTTAATGTTATTATTGAGAAGTACATGTTTATTGTCATATTTTTTCTTAATGTTTGTGTTTCTTCTTGCCTTTCTCTTTCTTCTTTTTATAGCAGTCCCTTTAGCATTGCTTGCATTGCTGGCTTGGTAGTGATAAACTCTCTTAGCCCTTTTTTGTCTGTGAAGCTCCTGATTCCACCTTCAATTTTGAATGATAGCCTTGCTGGGTAAATTATTCTTGGGTTCAGTAACTTGCTTTTCATCACTTTGTAAATTTAATTCCATTCCCTTCTGGCCTGGAGTGTTTCTGTTGAGAAATCTGTTTGTCTTCTAACAGGAGAACCCTTGTAGCTAACTTTCTGTCTCTCTCTGGCAGCCTTTAAGATTCTTACTTTGTCGTTGGTGTTTGCCAATTTAATTATGATGTGTCTTGGTATCGGTCTTTTGGGGTTCAACTTGTTTGGGACTCTATGTACTTCTTGGACTTGCATAGTTTTTTTCTTTCCAATATCAGGGAATTTTTCTGTCATTATTTCTTCAAACAGGTTTTCTATTCCTTGCGTCTCTTCCTCTCCTTCTAGTACCCCTATTATGTGAATGTTGTTTCATTTTGTGTTGTCCCAAAGCTCCCTTAGGCTCTCCTCTTGCTTTTTAAGTCTTCTTTCCAGTTACTGTTGTGTCTGTGTGTTTTTTCCTACCTTGACTTCTAATTCACTGATGCTTTCCTCAGCCTCTTCTAGACTACTGTTTAAGCCTTGCATTGTGTTCTTTATTGCAGCTATGTCTTTCTTCATCTCCTCTTGGTTTCTTTTCATGTTGGCGACATTCTCATTAAGCTCCTTATAATTCTCATTGAGTTGTGTGTATTTGTCATCCAGCCATTTAAACATCCTTAAAACCATTACTCTGAATTATTTCTCTGATAAGCTGCTAGCCTCAATTTCATTTAACTTCCTTTCTGGTGATTCCTCTATTTCTTTCCTTTGGGGAGTGCTTTTTTTTTCTTCCCATGCTTTCCTGTAATGTTTTAATTGTAGATCCAATTGATTTGCTACCCAGGTTCTTTTGGAAATGGTGCTACTGGTGTAATCTCTTAGTTTTCCTGGGCTTTATAATCTAGTGTAGCTCCCTACTTGAGTTATTTGGGTTCTCTTGATGTAGGCCTGTGAGCTTGAGAGGCACAACTGCGGTGTCTAGAAGTCAGCAGCCATGGAGGGGAGTGTCCAAATTTCTATGTGTTTCTGTGCCCTATCTTCACCCTTAATTGAAATCACATGTGCTCAGTGGGGACTCACAGTGGCACCCAGGAACCATCTGTTGGGGTGATGGGGCTCAGGGGGCCTGCACTCTGGAAAGGCATGACTGTGGTGTCCAGAGTTCTGTAGATGTGGGGTAGGCATACTCAGCTTTTGCTGCTGCACCTGTGGTGGATAGGCGCTCACTCCCAATGGTGGCTCCCAGGGGCACCTGCAGTAAGTTTGCCTGCAAGGCACACTGAAGCATTCTGAAGGGCCCTGGCAGTGTAGCCACGTAATTGAGGTGCCTGTGGGCAGGTATCCTGGATGAGTGAATTCAGAATTTCTACTGCCCCGGAGGGGGGGAGGTGTGTGCCCCTTTTTGTCCAAGATCACAACCAGAGAGAGCTCACAGTGGCTCCCATGAGCACCCTGTGGGTAGATGGGCTCAGGGTGCCTGACTGTTGGAAATTCACATCTGTGGAAGTGCGTTTGCCAGCTCAGAGTTCTGATGCACTCTAAGGGGTCCTGGCACTGAGGTTGAGCAGCTGGGGTGAATGTGCGCAGTTATTCAGGAAGAGGCAATTCAGAATTTCTACTGCAGGGCAGTGCACTCTTGTCTGTGCAGAATCACACCCAGTAGAGTCTCACAGCTGCTCCCCTGAGTGAGCTGTGGATAGATGGGCTCAGGGGTCCTGCTCCTTGGAAATGCACACATGTGGAGGTGCCTTTGCCTGTGCAGAGCTCTGAGGCACTGGGGCACTGGCACTGAAGTTTCATAGCTGGGGTGTCCGTGGGCAATTATTCAGGAAGAGGGAATTCAGAATTTCTAATGCAGAGCAATGTGCCCTTGTCTGTGCAGAACCACACACAGCAGAGTCTCACAGCTGCTCCCCTGAGTGTGCTGAGAATAGATGGGCTCAGGGGGCCTGCCTGTTGGAAATGTGCATCTGTGGAAGTGCCTTTGCCTGCGCAGAGCTCTGAGGCACTCTGAGGGGCCCAAGCACTGAAGTTGCACAGCTGGGGTGTCCGTGGGCAGTTATTCAGGAAGAGGGTGTTCTGAATTTCTACTGCAGGGCAGGGCGCCCTTGTCTGAACAAAATCACACCTACGGGGGCTCCCAGTGGCTCCCAGGCACTGCCTATGGAGTTGTGTTCCCTGGATGCCTGTGAGTTGGAAAAGCGGGAATGTGTTGTCAGGAGTTCTGCCACTGGGGAGGGGGAGGTTGCACTTACTGCTGCTGAGTGGTGCACCTTTGGAGATGGAGGTCCCAGGGTCCGTGGGTCTGCAGGTGGGGCAGCAGGAAATTTGGGTGGAGTCGCTGCTGTGTCATGGGCCAGTTCCAATGCCTGTGTGGCTAGTGGTGCTGATAAGTTCCTAAAAAAGGCCGTTCTCCCCTTCAAGATGGCATGGGGTCCATGCTGGAGTCCCGCAGTCTGGGGAGTGCCCACAGCAGTGGTAGTCTCTCCTTGTCCAAGAAAGCCTGGTCTGCCAGCCTCTGCTGCTCCTACGGGGATTTAACTGTTCCTCACTCACTCACACACACACCACACACATCCACACACTCTCCTTTCATACCCTCACTCACTCACTTCCTCTCCCTCACTTCCAACCTGCCAGCCGCAATCTTCTGCTGGAAGTTATTTTATTACTGCTTCAATTTCCAACATAGTTATCAGCCTATTCAGATATTTTTATTCTTTCTGATTGAGTATTGGAAGGCTTTATTATACTAGGAATAAGTCCATTTCTTATAGGTTGACCAGTTGGTTGGAATAGAGTTGTTGTTTATAGTATTTTTTTTTTACAATCCTTTGTATTTCTGTGGGGTCTGTTGTTATTTCACCTCTTTCATTTCTGATTTTATTTGGGTCCTCTCTCTTTGCTTCTTTGTGTGCCTGGCTGGAGGTTCATCAATCTTGTTTATCTTTTCAAAGATCCAGCTCTTGTTTTCATTGATCTTTTAATTTTTTTTTGTCTCTATGCTATTTATTTCTGCTCTGATCTTTATTATTTTCTTCCTTTTGCTCACTCTGGGCTTTTCCTGTTGCTGTCTTTCTAATTCTTTCAGTTTTAGAGTTAGATAATTTATTACCAGTTTTTCTTCTTTATTTGAGGTAGCCTGTAATGCTAAGAACTTCCCTCTCAGGACTACTTTCACTGTGTCCCATAGATTTTTGGATTGTTGTTTTTTCATTATTATCTGTTTCCAGGATGTTTTTTTTATTTTTTATTTTTTTATCTCTTCGGTAGCCCAATCATTGTTTAATAACATGCTGTTTAGCCTCCAGGTTTTTAATTTTTTTATTGCTTTTATTGTAGTTTATTTAGAATATTATTCCATTGTCATCTGAGATGTTTGATATGATTTCAATCTTCTTGAATTTAATCAGACTTTGCCTGTCTCCCGATATGTGGTCTATCTTTAAATATGTCCCATGTGCACTTGAGACTAATGTATATTCTGTAGCTTTGGGTTAAAATGTTATGAAGATGTCATTTAAGTCCATTTGATCTAGTCAGTCGTTTAGGAGTGCTATTTCTTTGTTATTGTTGTTGTGTTTGTTTTTGTCTAGAGCTCTAATCCAGTGATGTTAATGGGGTATTAAAGTCCCATACTATGATTGTATTGCTGTCAATCTCCCCATTGATATCTTCCACAAGTTTTTTTTTTTTAATTTATTTGGGTGCTCCTGTATTGGGTGCATAGATGCTTACCAGAGTTATATCCTCTTGTGGTATTGATCTCTTTAGTATTATGAAGTGGCCTTCTTTATCTTTTATTATGGCCTTCACTTTGAGGTCTATTTTGTCAGATATAAATATTGCTACCCCAGCTTTTTTAAATTTGCATTTGTCTGAAAATTATTTTTACATCCCTTCACTTTCAGTCTGTGTGAGTCCCTTGTTCTTAGGTGGGTCTCTTTTAGACAGTATATATATGGGTCATGTTTTCTTAAACATTCAGCCACTCTATATCTTTTGATTGTAGTGTTTAGCCTAGTTACGTTTAAGGTTACTATTGATAGATACTTGTTTCTAGCCATTTCTATTCTTTATGCCTGTGTTACTTCTTCCCTTTCTATTTCTTCTTTTTACAACAGTCCCTTTAGCATTTCTTTCATTGCTGCCTTGGTAGTGATAAACTCCCTTAGCCTTTTTTTTTCTGTGAAACTCCTGATTTCCCCTTCAATTTTGAATGATAGCCTTGCTGGATAGTGTATTCTTGGATTCAGAGCCTTGCTGTGCATCACTTTGCATACTTCATTCCATTCCCTTCTGGCCTGATGTGTTTCTGTTGAGAAATCATTTCATAATCTGTTGGGAGATCCTTTGTAGGTAACTCCCTATCTCTCTCCTGCAGCCTTTAAGAACCTCTCTTTGTCGTTAACATTTGCCATTGTAATTATGATGTGTTTTGGTGTGGATCTTTTTGGATTCATCTTGTTTCAGACTCTCTGTGCTTCTGTGACTTTTTTTCCCCCTAATCAGGAAAGTTTTCTGTCATTATTTCTTCATATAAGTTTTCTAATCCTTTTTCCTCTTCTGGTACTTCTGGTACCCTTAGTATACGTATGTTACTTCATTTCATGTTGTCCCAAAGCTCCCTGAGACTCTCCTCCTGCTTTCTATTTTTTTCCTCCAATTGCTGTTCAGATTCTATGTGTTTCTGTGCCCTATCTTCTAACCCACTAATTTGGTCCTCCGCTTCTTCTAGTCTACTGTTGAAACCTTCCATCATGTTTTTTATTGTATCTGTATCATTTTTTATTTCCCCTTGATTCTTATGTAAGTTGTTGATTTTCTCATCCATCCAATTTATGAACTATGACCCTTACTCTGAATTCTTTTTCTGACATATTTCATGCCTCTGTTTCATTTAGTTCCTTTTCTGGTGATGTCTGCTTTTCTTTCATTTGGGGTTGTTTCTTTGTCTCCTCGGTTTTATTGTCTTTTTCTTGCCCTTTGCACCCTGCTTGGGGTTTGAGAGGTTGAAGACCCTAACAGGGTAATGGTCCAGAAATTGTTAGCTCAGAGGCTGGGTCTGCCTTGAGTCTCCTGCTTTTATTGTCTCTTCTCTGAGTTGTATCCCCTTCTCCCACTGATCTGGTTCTTTGGTTGCCTGCTTCTGATGCTCAGGGTGGTGGGAGAATGTGCACAGTTCCTCTGTTGTGTGACTCCCTGTAAGGACCCAGAGCCCTCTGGCATTCAGTTCGTTGTTCAGCCCAGCACATATGGCAAGGTGGTACCCTAGATCCCTTTGGCTGCACACTTGTGGTGCAGTCCTCTGGCCCGTGGCTGGGCTCACCAGCTATTCTGGGTCACTCTGGCAGTACTTTCCTATGGCCCAGAGGGAAGATGTGTGCTGGGTTGCTCCGGGTAGCCCCTGTAGGACTGTCCCTGGGGCTGGGGAGAAACAGGTGCAGGTTGCTCTGGGTCACACAATCCCCGCTTTCTTGTTACCCAGAATGAGACACTCACTAGGTTGCTCCAGTTTGCCCCTCCTCAGTATGGAGCAGGGGCGGATTGCCCTATGTTGCCTAGTCTGAGCTTCCCTGTGGCCTGAGTTGGGCACATACTGGGTTACTCCAGGTCACCCAGGAAAGAAGACTCTATGCTCTGGGTGGAGCAGGCACAGGTTGCTCTTGGTTTCACAGTCAGAACTCCCCTGTGGTGTGCTCTGGGTTGCTCCAGGTTGTCCCAGAAGCAGTTCCCGGTGCTGCGGGTGGAGTGGGTGCCAGATGGCTTTGGGTCAGGCTAGCAGTATGATTCTGGGTTCCAGGTGGGGGTGGGGTATAGGGTTCCCCCTGGCTTGCACTCAATGTGGGGTCTTGGAGTCGAATCCTAGGATTCCGGGTCCCAGTGGGCTGCTGAGGAGGCCTGGTGTGGGAGTTCACTCTAAAGGTGTGCACTCACTGCAGACCCCTGGGAGCCTGCCAGTAGGTACTGCACCACTCACTGCTGGGGTATGGTGGTAGTTCTACCTGGGTTATGGCTGGCATGCAGCTTTCTCTAGGCATCCTCTGCCCTTTCTTATTGAAAATTGTCTCCTTTGCTGTGTCTAATTTGTTAATTCTGGGTGGATGTTTTCCGATTTAGTTGCTTTTCTGGCCTGGCCCTAGGAGGAGATGCACAACACTGCTGCCTATTTGGTTGCCATCCCCCACCCCTTTTTTAGTATTTAAAGGAGTCTCAGTAATGTTTTCTGTAGGTGCTGCACCACTGGGCAGTCCCACAATCAGTGCACAAGGATTCCATTTCCTCCACATTCTCATCCACATATGTTATGTACTGAGTTTTTGATAATACCTATTTTGACTGCTGTGATAATGGTATTTCAGTGTGAATTTGATTTGCATTTTCCTGATGATTAGTGATGTTAAATATCTTTCCATTATATCTGTTGGCCATCTGTATGTTTTCTTTGGAGAAATATCTTTTCATGTCCTTTGCCCTTTTTAAATTCACATTGTTATTTTTTTTGTTATTAAGCTGCATGTGTTTCTTATATATTTTATATACCAACCTCTTATTGAATATTAGAGGCCCAGTGCATGAAATCCATGCACTGGGGGGGGGGGGTCTCTCAGCCCGGCCTGCACTCTCTCACAGACCAGGACCCTTGTGGGGGATGTCTGCCTGCCGGCTTAGGCCTGCTCCCACCACTGCCGCTGTGCTCGCCAGCCATGAGCCCGGCTTTTGGCTGAGCGACACACCCCCTGTGGGAGCACACTGACCACCAGGGGGCAGCTCCTGTGTTGAGTGTCTCCTCCCTGGTGGTCAGTGCACATCATAGCGACCAGTCATTCCACTGTTTGGTCGATTTGCATATTAGCCTTTTATTATATAAGATAGATTCTCTCTTGGATAGTCCATGCAAGATACTCCTCAGAAATTTTAGTAACCAACATCTTAACAAATCTCACACTTAGACTTTCTCTAAGAAATGAGCTTGATTCAATATAAATCTCATTAGCTTTCCCCCTGCATAGTGGGAAATGGCAGAATAAGGCCTCTTCCACTTAAGAGCCTCTTCAAACTGGGACCCCTTTTTCCAAAATCTCACTCAAGCAGACTTATTTCCTACTGCCACAGGTCCTCATATAATCTTACCAGATGACACTTCCCAACAAATAATACTTCCCCTGCCCTTGTGAGGGGAGGTCCAGAGCTTGGGAATAGACAGGGAAAGGAGGAAAACTGGATACCACAGCAATTTGGAAGCTATATAATTGCCCTCCTTAAATGTTTGGGGACATGGGGCTGGAAATAATGCAGACCCTCATGAATGAGAGTAGTACCTTATTAAAAGAATCTCCAGAGAGCTCCCTTGTCCCTTCTATAATGTGTGGAAACATCAAGAAGTTGGCCATCTATAAACCAGGAAGCAGGTTCCCACCAGACACCAAATCTGCTTGTGCCTCTATCTTGAATTTCACAGCCTCCTGAATTGTGAGAAATAAATTTATGTTGTTTATAAGCCACCCAGTCTATGATATCCTATATAATAAAAGGCTAATATGCAAATTGTCCCCTCGACAGGAGTTTGACCAGGAATTTGACCAGGGGGCAGGACCAGCTGGCCAACCACCTATAGCCCCTCCCCCAGCCAGCCCTACCCCCGATTGCCCCCCAAAATTGGTGACAGGACCAACCAGCCAACTTCCCCATTCCCTACCCCCAGCTGGCCCCACCCTCAATTGGACCCCCACCCTGAGCAGGGGCAGGGCTGGCTGGCCAACCTTCCACCTCCCCTCCTCCTGGCCAGCCCAGCCCGATCACCCTGATCAGGGCAGGCCGGCCGGATCCCACCCATGCACAAATTCATGCATCGGGCCTCTAGTTGTGATATAACTGCCTTTTAGGTGACTAAGAAGACACCATCATATTTAGACTTGAAACACGACACTCCCTACCCACTTTCCCTGCTTTATTTATTGACATATCCCACCATCTAACATTCTATATATGTTACTTAGTTTTTGTCTGTCTGTAAGATCCATGAAGAAAGATATTATTTTGTCACTTTTTTAATGTTCTATTTAGCATCTATAAACAATACAGAAAGTTGTTTTATAAGTGTTTATTGACTTAGACCTAAGTCTTGAGGAACAACTACTTGAGGGGCTATGGCATATTTGGAAGTGCTGAATTAGTATCTATTTAGTGTGTATATGGTGAGCACAGGGGGAGTATGGAAGGACAAAGGGAGATAGCACACACTTTCCCCTGAAGTGGTTCTAACCATTCATGGGAGGCTGGGTTATAAATTATAGTGTTTAGCGCACCACTGACCAAAAAAGACATGATGTAAGCCGTATGTGTCATTTTAAAATATCTGGTAACTATAGTTAAAAAAGAAAAAAGAAATAGGTGAAATTAACTTAAATTATATATTTAAAATGATATATGTAAAATATTTCAACATGTAATCAACATAAAATACTTATGAAATATTCTATATATATTTTTCCATACTAAGTCTTAGAAATCCTGTGTGTATTACACACTTACAGCACATCTCCATTCCTAATAGCCAAGTTTCAAGTGCTCAATAATCACATGTGGCTTATTGCTACCATATTTGATGGGGCAATCATAGAACCTCAGGCCAAAGCCGCTCTCTCCCTTTTAAGAATTAAGCTAAAAGTATAAGTGAATGCATGTTTGGTCCCATTGTCTTCTGTAAAATACTCTTTCTTTGGCCCCAAGATGCACTTCACTCTCTCCTTGAAAGAAGATGGGGATGGTATTGCTCTCTCTGCTCTTCTCATGGAAGAAGCCAAGTGGAAGGATGGTGGTGGATGAAGGTGCTGCTTACTTTGAATATAGATCCCTAGGTCATGAGGGGTCAGTGACATCAGCCCTCAATTTTGACTGCATCTCCTCTTCCCTCAGCCCATGGTATATAGTTAATTCTCCCTTACCTCCTCCTGTACGCCTTCTGATCTCCCATTCTTCTTCGTAGAGCAAGGAAACCTGAAGAATTCAAATCACAAGGATGAAAATAGCTTTCAGCCCCAGCAATATTTTTTCTGTACTTTGAATGTCTCTTAGCTTTTCCTTTGTATTCTGATAAAGATCTTGGAGAGAAGTCACATGTGTATGCTTTTATCCACACCTTTTCCTTTTCTAAATTTGTCTGTTGGCCCCGAGCCCCCAGGCATTGTAAACCCCTGGTCCACACCCTCTTTTTTACAGCACAATAGCTCAGGCAATAAGGATAAGACAGGTCCATCTTGACCCAGGATGGGAGTGTCCTTTCCTCACCATCCTTAGTCCAGCTCTGGATTACCTCTAGTCTAGCCCTGGCTCAATCCAATGATTCCTAGGATACAAAAGGAGAGGAGACTCTCAGGGGCTAGCTGCATAATTTCACTTCTTTGCATTTTCTCAGTGTTGGGGCATTTAATCCATTTACGTTTAATGTTTGTAGCCATTTATCTCTTTATGCCTGTGTTCCTTCCTCCCTTTCTATTTCTTCTTTTTACAATATTCCCTTTAGCATTTCTTGCATTGCTGGCTTGGTAGTGATAAACTCCCTTAGCCTTTTTTTGTCTGCAAAGCTCCTGAGTTCCCATTCAATTTTGATTGATACTCTTGCTGCATAGAGTATTCTTGGACTCAGTCCTTTGCTTTGCATCACTTTGTATACTTCCTTCCATTCCCTTCTAGCTTGATGTGTTTCTGTTGAGAAATAATTTGATAATCTGATGGAGGATTCTTTGTGTGTAACTCTCTGTCTCTCTCTTGCAGCCTTTAAGATTCTCTCTTTGTTGTTAACATTTGCCATTGTAATTATGGTATGTCTTGGTGCGGATCTTTTGATATTCATCTTGTTTGGGACTCTGTGCTTGTGTAACTTTTTTCTTCCCCTAATCAGGGAAATTTTCTGTCATTATTTCTTCAAATAAATTTTCTAATTCTTGCTGCTCTTCTTGTTCTTCTGGCAGCCCTATTATACATATGTTACTTCATTTCATATTGTCCTAAAGCTCCCTGAGGCTCTCCTCCTGCTTTTTAATTTTATTCTCCAGTTGCTGTTCAGATTGGGATTGTTTCTCTACCTTATCTTCTAACTCACTTATTCAGTCCTCTTCTTCTTCTAGTCTACTATTGAAACCTTCCATGGTGTTTTTGATTGTAGTTATATCACTTTTTATTTCTTCCTGATTTTTGTATAGGTTGTTGATTTTCTCATCCATCTAGTGTATGAACTGTATGACCATTACTCTGAATTATTTTTCTGTCATGTTGCATGCCTCTGTTTCACTTATTTACTTTCTTAGCGACTCCTCTTTTTCTTTCCTCTGGGAATTATTTCATTGTCTTCCCATCATAACTATCACCAGAAAATTCAAACGCCGAGTTGCGGGGGTCTGAGCCATATGCAGTGGGAGCTTTACGTGATCCAAGTGTCAATGAAGACCTCCGACACCAAGACGTGTGGCTGCCATGAGTTTGTGGGAGCCACACTCACCCAGGATCAGAGTCACCAGCGCTCAGTGCAGCCTTGTGCATGCACCTAGAATCAGGAACCCTGCCTGTGCTGCGCTGAAAAAGAGACCCCCATTGGCATGTGTCAAAAATCAGAGTCCCCTAGCACATGTCACGAGTCAGAGTCCCCCTGTACCCACAACAAGAATCAAGTATCAGAGTTTCAGTTGCTTGGTGCGGCCTCGCACTGAGAATCAGGGTCTCTGTGTACACATGCGCCAAGAGTTGGAGTCACTGGCTCTTAGTGTGTGTGCACTGGGGGATCCCAGGTGTATGTGATAAGAAACAGAGTCAAGTCACTGGTGCTCAGTGCTACCTCTCACACAGAGAATCAGGGTCCCTGGTCTGTTTGGTTGGACTGTGTTGCACAGCCGCTCTGTGTCGGCAGGAGGTCCACTCCTGCACTGTGAAAAACAGACTTCTGTGTGCGCTTGCCCAGAATCAAAGTCAGGTGGCATTTCCGCCCTGTGTGGGCATAGGACCTGGTCATAAGAGTGCGCTCTGTGGGAAGCAGATTCCCAGTGTCTGCGTGCCTAGGCTCAAATTCGGGCAGCAGAGCCAGAGCCGCCCTGTGTGGGCAGGAGGTCTGCTTGCACGGGGCAGGACCAGCAGTTCCCATGGTGCTGCAGAGAGCCTGTGGGGAGAGGGATGGGCTCTGTGACTCACAGAAATCTGCGGCCAGGATGTCTGGATTCTTGGTGTCTATGGATCTGCAGCTGTGGCCACAGGTCTTTGTCCCCAATGGCTGTAGGGTCCCAGTTTGCATCTGAGACCAGATTGGGTGGTAGTGAGGCTAGGATCCTAGTCTCAAGCAGTTCTGTTTTTCAAGATGGCATGGTTCTGTGCCCACACTGGCCACTACCGGAGTGTCCGTGGTGACAGCGGGGTTTTGCCATCTAAGACTGCCCGTTTTGGCAGCCCCTTGGAACACCTGCAGGATCTAACTGTCCTTAGCGCTCTCTCTCTCTCTCTCTCTCTCTCTCTCTCAACACACACACACACACACACACACACCACACATCCACACACTACTCTATCACTCTCTCACTCTCTCACACACTCTCCCTCCCTACCTTCTTGCCGGCCGCTATCTTTTCTCTCAATCTATATATTCTTTACTAGCTTCTCAAAATGTTAGCATTTGTAAAAATCAGAGTAAAATTATAAAAATCAATAAATTAACATAAGTTTAATGCTACTTTTATACCTATCCAAATTTCACCAATTATCTTGTTAATATCCTTTATCTGATCCAGGAACCCACATCAGTTTTGGTTGTCAGGTCTCTATTTTCTTCCACTTGGTGACAGCTTCTCAGTCTTTCCTAGTCTTTTATGACCTTGATATTTTTGAAGACTATAGGCCAGTTATTTCATAGAATGTCCCTTAATTTGTTTTTTTCTGATGATGTTGCCTTATGATTAAACTCAGTTGTTGCATTTGTTGTAAAAAATGTTAAGAAGTGATGTCTTATTAAGAGTCTTATGGTGTCTATTCTATAACTGATGATATTAAATTTGATCACTTGTTTAAGGTTTTTATGCCAGCCTTTTCCACTGTAAATTACTATTTTTCTTTTTGATATTAATGAGCAAGTAGACTTTTTTTCTGATAATGAAGGGAACACAGGTAGAAAGTGGTGGAGGGTCTCCTCTCTAAAGCTTGTAATTAATTATTCTTCTCTTCCCCTATATTCTTCCCCTCTTGTAAGATGCCAGGCCTACCTCTTAATGGCTTTGCCATGCTGGATTCAGCTTTATTCTGTACCTATTAGCTTGTTGCATTTAGGAGAACAGCAAGCTTTATGACAGCCTTTCCCTAATTTGGGGTTTGAGCTCATTAGCCATTGGAATGGATGTGAAGGGAGCTCTCTTCCTCTGGTTCCAGGATCACCATCTGATCTGATAGGAGTTATGGAACCTTCAGAAGGGTTATGGTTCCTGTCCCCTCTCCTTCTACCATCTGTTTTTATTTGCCATATTGTTTAATGACTCACACTATCTTGGAAAGGTTTATTGATAGAGAATAAATGATCTTGATATCCAATTCTGGGAAAAAAAAAGCACACAAAAAAACATCAGATAAAGAGAAGTTCCTCTCTTATGTTGAAGGTATCATATGGTGAGGCTGATCATCCTAAACCTTTTGGTCTCTACCATTACTTCAAAACCACTCTGGATCTATTCCGTACAAATTTGAAAAATTCCTGGAAAAATCAAAGATAAGGTTTATGGGTGCCTTCCATCACTCCTGTCTTTTATATCAATCCTAACTCATGATACAGAGAATAATTCATTCTGCAGTCTAAGATTGTGAATTACTTTATGATTTGAGATTTGGAATAGTTTGAGAAAGATAGATGTTAATTCTTTTTTGAATGCTTGGTAAAATTAATCTGTGAAGCCATCTGATCCAGGACTTTTGTTTGCTGGAAGTTTTTTATTATTGCTTCAATTTCATTAGTTGTTAATGGTCTATTAAGGTTTTCTGATTCTTCCTGATTCAGTTTTGGAAGATTGTATGTTTCCAGGAATGTGTCCATTTCACCCAGTTTGTTGGATTGGTTGGCACATTGTTATCCACAGTATTTTCTTACAGTCCTTTGTATTTCTGTGATGTCAGTTGTTACTTTGCGTCTTTCATTTCTGATTTTATTTATTTGGGCCCTCTCTCTTTGTTTCTTAGTTAGTCTGGCTAAGGATTTGTCAATCTAGGTTTATCTTTTTAAGGAACCTCCTCTTGGTTTCCTTGCTATTTCATATTGATTTTTAGTCTCTATGTCATTTATTTCCACTATGACCTTTATTATTTCCTACTTCTACTCCCTCTGGGCTCCTTTTATTGTATTTTTTCTAGTTCTTTTAGGTGTATGGTTAGATAGTTTATTTGAGATTTTCCTTGTTTCTTGAACTAAGCTTTTAATTCTATGAACTTGCCTTTCAGTACTGCTTTCACTGAGTCCCATAGATTTTGGGATGTTGTGTGTTAATTTTCATGTTTCTAGGAAGTATTTTAATTTTTCCTGGATCTTATTGGTAATCCATTAACTATTTCATAACATACTATTTAGCCTGCATGTGTTTGAATATTTTGAGATTTTTTTGTTATAATTGATTTCTAGTTTTATGTCTTTGTGATATGAGAAGATTCTTGATATGATTTCAGTCTTTTTGAATTAGTTAAGACTTATTTTGTATCCTAACATGTGGTCTGTCTTTGAGAATGTTCCATATGCACTTGAGAAGAATGCTTATCTTTTGGGATGAAATGTTCTGTAAATAGCAATTAAATCCATCTAATCTAGTGTGTTGTTTAAAGTTCCAGTTTACTTGTTCATTTTTATGTCTGGAAGATCTATTCAATGATGTCAGTTGGGTGTGAAAGTCCCCTACTATGACTGTTTTGCTTTCAATCTCTCCCTTAAAGTCCACCAAGAGGTTTTTTTTTAAACATATATTTAGGTGCTCATATATTGGGTGCATATATATTTATCCCCTTGTAGGATTGATCCTTGTAGTATTATATAGTGACCTTCTTTGTCTCTTATTTTGGCCTTTGTATTGAAGTGTAGTTTGTCAGTTATAAGTATTGCTACCCCAGCTTTTGTTGTTGTTGACATTTGCAGGGAATATTTTTTTCCATCCCTTCACCTTCAGATTATGTGTCTTTTGTTCTGAAATTGGTCTCTTGTAGACAGCATATACATGAGTCATGTTTTCTTATGCATTCAGCTACCCTATGTCTTTTGATTGGAAAATTTAATCTATTTACATTTTAGGTTATTATTGACTAGAGGCCCGGTTCACAAAATTCATGCATGGGTAGGGTCCCTAGGCCTGGCTGGTGATCAGGGCCAATCGGGGCCTTCCTTCATTCCGCGCTGCCTCCTGGTGGTCAGTACACATCATAGCAAGCAATTGAACTCCCAGTCTCCAGGTCAACCTCCAGACGGGACACTTTGCATATTAGCCTTTTTTATATATAGATAGATAGGGCCTTATTTATTCCCATTTTTATTCTTTATGCCTATGTTCCTCTCTGTATATATTTCTTTTCCTTCTAGCAGTCCCTTTCACATTTCTTCCTAGGTTGGTTTGCTGGTAATGAACTCCTTTAACCTTTGTCTTTGGTCTGGGAAGCTCTTCACTTCACTTTCAATTTTAAAAGAGAGCCTCACTGGATTGAGTAATCCTGGTTTCATATCCTTGCTTTTCATTACTTTGAGTTCTTCATGCCCTTCTGGTCTGTAGTGTATCTGTTGAGAAATCATCTTACAGCCTTATGAGAACTCCTTTTTAAGCGACTGAGTATCTGTGTCTTGATTTATTTAAGGTTGTTCTTTGTGTTTAAACTTTGCCATTTTAATTATGATGTGTCTTGGTATAGGTCTCTTTAGTTCATCTTTATTGGGACTCTGTGCTTCTTGAACTTGGTAACTTTTTTTTCACTAGATTAGAGTTTTCTGTCATTATTTCTCAAACAGGTTCTCTATCCCTTATTCACTTTCTTCTTTTTCTGGTACCCTTATAAAATTGTTATATTTCATGTTGTTCCAAAGTTCCCTTAAACTATCCTCATGGTTTTTAATTATTTTTTCTTCTCTGATTGTTTTTTTCCTACCTGTCTTCTAATTTGCCAATTTGACCCTCTGTTTCATCTAACCTACTGTTTATTTCTTCCAGTGTATGCTTTATTTCAGATATGTTATTCTTCATGTCCAACTGGTTGCTTTCATGTTGTCTATGTCCTTTGTCATACTGTTGAACATTCTTAAAACCATCACTTTGAGCTCTGTCTCTTTTTCTTAAAAATCTTTATTGTTGAAATTATTACATAGGTCCTCCTTTTCCCCCCATTAAACCCTTCCAGCCCACTCCCATCCACCCCCCAAGGCCGTCACCGCCCCATTGTCTGTGTCCATGGGTTATGCATGTATGCATACAAGTTCATTGGTTTATCTCTTTCCATCCATCCTCCCCTGCCTTCCCTCTGAGGTTCAACAGTCTGTTCATGCTTCTATGTCTCTGGGTCTATTTTTGATCATCAGTTTATTTGCTTCATTAGATTTCACATATGAGTGAGATCATGTGATATGTATCTTTCTCTGACTGGCTTATTTAACTCAGTATAATACTCTCCAGGTCCATCCATGTTGTTGCAAATGGTAAGAGTTCTTTTTTTATTGCTGCATAGTATTCCATTGTGTAAATGTACCACAGCTCTTTTTTATTTCAGAGAGAAAGGGATAGGGAGAGAGAGATAGAAACATCAATGTGAGAGAGAATCACTAATCGATTCCCTCCTGCACACCCCACACTGGGGTTCAAGTGCCCCCGACAGGAATTGAACCTGGGACCCTTCAGTCGGTAGGCCTATGCTCTATCCACTGAGCAAAACCAGTCAGGGCAAGCACAGCTTTTTTTCTTTTTTTTTCAAAAAAAAAATTTTAATTGTTTAATGTATTACAAATAGTAGTATATATATCTCCTTTTTTCCCCCCATTGACCTTCCCCCAGCCTCACCTACCCTCTGGCACATACCCTCACCCCAACCCCACCAGTGTCTTGCATCCAATTGTTGTGATTATATGCATGCGTACAAGTCTTTCAGTTGATCTCTTACCTCCCCCACACCTTCCCAGCCTTCCCGCTGTAATTTGACAGTCTGTTTGAAGCTTCTCTGACTCTGTATCTATCTTTTTGTTCACCAGGTTATAATGTTCTTTATTATCCATAAATGAGTGAGATCAAGTGGTATTTTTCTTTCACTGACTGGCTTATTTCACTTACCATAATGCTCTCCAGTTCCATCCATGCTGCTGCAAATGGTAAGAATTCCTTCTTTTTTATAGCAGCATAGTATTCCATTGTGTAGATGTACCACGGTTTTCTAATCCACTCATTGGCTTATGGGCATTTAAGCTGTTTTCAAATCTTAGCTATTGTTAATTCTGCTGCTATGAACATAGGGGTGCATATATCCTTTCTGATTGGTGTTTCTGTTTTCTTAGAATATATTCCCAGAAGTGATATTACTGGGTCAAATGGCAGTTCCATTTTTAAATTTTTGAGGAGACACCATACTGTTTTCTACAATGGTTGCACCAGTCTGCATTCCCACCAGCAGTGCACGAGGGTTCCTTTTTCTTTGCATCCTCTCCAGCACTTGTCATTTGTTGATTTGTTAATGATGGCCATTCTGACTGGTGTGAGGTGGTACCTCATTGTTATTTTGATTTGCATCTCTTGGATGATTAGTGACTTTGAGCATGTTTTCATATGTCTCTTGGCTTTCTGAATGTCCTTTTCGAAAAGTGTCTATTTAGATCCTTTGCCAATTTTTGGATTGGATTGTTTATCTTCATTTTGTTAAGTTGTATGAGTTCCCTGTAAATTTTGGAGATTAAACCCTTATCAGAGATAACATTGGCAAATATGTTCTCTCATGCAGTGGGCTCTCTTGTTGTTTTGTTGATGATTTCTCATGCTGTGCAGAAGATTTTCATTTTGATATAGTCCCATTTGTTTATTTTCTCCTTAGTCTCTCTTGCCCTAGGATCTGTGTCTGTAAAGATATTGCTATGACATATGTCTGCAATTTTGCTGCGTATGGAGTCTTGTAGGATTTTTATGATTTCCTGTCTTACATTCAAATCCTTTAGCCTTTTGAGTTTGTTTTTGTGTATGGTTTAAGTTGGTGATATAGCTTCATTTTTTGCATGTATCTGAACAAATTTCCCAGCACCATTTACTAAAGAGATTGTTTTGACTCCATTGTATGCTCTTGTCTCCTTTGTCAAATATTGAGTATAACGGCTTGGGTCAATTTCTGGGTTCTCTATTCTGTTTTATTGGTCTATATGTCTGTTCTTGTGCCAGTACCAGGAAGTTTTGAGAACCGTGGCTTGGTAATATAGCTTAATGTCTGGTATTGTGATCCCTCCAACTTTGTTCTTCTTTCTCAAGATTGCTGTAGCTATTCAGGGTCTTTTTTTATTCCAGTTGAATTTTTGGAGAGTTTGTTCTAGATCTTTGAAATATGCCATTGGTATTTTAATAGGTATTGCATTGAATCTATAGATTGCTTTAGGTAGTATGGACATTTTAATGATGTTGATTCTACCAATCCATGAAAATAGTATGTTCTTCCATTTGTTTATGTCTTCCTCTATCTCTTTTTTCAATGTCCTATAGTTTTCCGAGTACAGGTCTTTTATGTCTTTAGTTAAGTTTATTCCTAGGTATCTTAATTTTTTTTTGCTCCAATGGTAAATGGGTTTGTTTTTTTCATTTCTCTGTGTGTTCATTATTTGTGTATAAAAAAGCCATAGATTTCTGGGCGTTAATGTTGTATCCTGCTACATTGCCAAATTCACTTATTAAGACTATTAGTTTTTTGATGGAGTCTTTGGGGTTTTCTATGTATAGTATCATGTCATCTGCAAATAAGGACAGTTTCACTTCTTTTCCATTTTAAATGCCTTTTATTTCTTCTTGTTGTCTGATCACTATGGCTAGTACTATGTCCAGCAGGAGTTGTGAAAGTGGATATCCTTGTCTTGTTCCTGTTCTTAGGGGAAATGAGTTTAGTTTTTGCCAATTGAGTATGATGTTAGCTGTAGGTTTGTTTTATAGGGCTTTTATTATATTGAGGTATGATCACTCTATTCCCACTTTGCTGAGAATTTTTATCAAGAAATGGTGTTGGATTTTGTCAAATGCTATTTCTGCATCAATTGATATGATTTTGTGATTTTTGTCTCTCAGTTTGTTTATGTGATGTGTCATATTTATTGATTTGCGGATATTGTACTATCCTTGCATTCTTGGAATAAATCCCACTTGGTCATGGTGTATGATCTTCCTAATGTATTGCTGAATCCGATTTGCTAAAATTTGGTTGAGGATTTTAGCATCAATGTTCATCAAGGATATTGGCCTGTAGTTCTCTTTTTTGTGTGGTGCCTTTATCTGTTTTTAGGATTAGGATAATGCTGGCTTCATAGAATGAGCTTTGAATTGAGCCCTCCTCTTGAATTTTTTGGAATAGTCTGAGGAGGAAGGTTTTAGTTCTTATTTGAATGCTTTGTAGAACTCCCTTGTAAAACGACCCGACCAGGGCTTTTGTTTGTTGGAAGATTTTTGATTGCTGTTTCAAATTCTTCGGTAGTTATCAGACTATTCATGTTTTTTTTATTCTTCTTGGTTGAATTTTGGGAGCTTGTATTTTTCTAAGAATATGTGCATTTCATCTAGGTTGTCCATTTTGTTGGAATAGAGTTGTTAATAATATTTTTTCATAATTGTTTGTATTTCTGTGGGATCGGTTTTTATTTCACCTCTTTCATATATGATTTTGTTTATTTGGTCCTCTCTCTCTGCTTCTTGGTGAGCCTGGCTAGAGGTTCATCAATCTTGTTTATCCTTCCAAAGATCCAGCTCTTGGTTTTGTTGATCTTTTGTATTTTTTTGTTTGTTTGTTTCTATATCTTTTTTCTCCACTCTGATCTTTATTATTTCCTTCCTTCTGCTTATGCTGGGCTTTTCTTGTTGCTCTCTAAGTCTTTGAGTTGTAGGGTTAGATAATTTATTCCCATTGTTTCTTGTTTTTTTGAGGTAGGCCTGTAGAGCTATGAACTTTCTTCTCAGGACTGATTTCACTGTGTCCCATAGATTTTTGGATTGTTGTGTTTTCATTGTCAGTTGTTGTCATGATGCTTTTTATTTCTTCTTTGATCTCTTTGGTAATCCAGTCATGGTTTAATAGCATGCTATTTATCCTCCAGGTGTTTGATTTTTTTATTGTAGTTGATTTCTAGTTTTATGCCATTGTGATCTGAGAAGATGCTTGATATGGTTTCTATATTCTTGAATTTGAAGAGAATTTGCCTGTGTCCCAACATATGGTCTACCTTTGAAAATGACCCATGTGCACTTGAGGAGAATGTATATTCTATGGCTTTGGGGTAAAATGTTCTGAAGGTGTCAATTAATTCCATCTGATCTAGTTTGTCATTTAGGATTGATATTTCTTTGCTAATTTATTGTTCAGAGGATTTGTCCAGTGCTGTTAGTGGGGTATTATAGTCGCCTACTATGACTGTATTGCTGTCATTCTCTCCATTGATCTCCTCCAGAAGTTTGTGTGTTTTTTTTGTGTTTTTTTTTAATGTATTTGGGTGCTCCTATATTGAGTGTGTATATGTTTACCAGAGTTATGTTTTCTTTTTGTATTGCTCCCTTTAGTATTATGAAGTGGCCTTCCTTATCACTTGTTATGTCCTTCACTTTGATATCTAATTTGTAAGATATGAGTATGGCTACCCCAGTTTTTTTTTTTTTTTTTTTTTTTCATTTCCATTTTCCTGAAATACGTTTTTTTCATGCATTCACCATCAGTGTGTGTGAGTCCTTTTTTCTGAGGTGGGTTTCCTGTAGACAGCAGATATATGGGTCATGTTTTCCTATCCACTCAGCTACCCTATGTCTTTTGGATGCGGCATTTAATTCATTTACATTTAAAGTTATTGTTGATAGGTACTTGTTTGTTGCCATTTTAATTTTTTATGTCTGTGTTCCTTCTTCGCTTCCTATTCTTCTTTTTACAGCAGACCCTTTAGCATTCCTTGCATTGCTGGTTTGGTGATGATAAACTCCCTTAGTCCTTTATTGTCTGTGAAGCTCCTGATTTCACCCTCAATTTTGATTGATAGCCTTGCTGGGTACAGTATTCTTGGATTCAGACCCTTTCTTTGCATGACTTTGTATATTTCATTCCATTCCCTTCTGCTCTGATGTGTTTCTGTTGAGAAATCAGTCACTAGTCTGATACCGGATCCTTTGTAGGTAACTTTCTGTCTCTCTCTGATAGCTTTAAGATTCTTACTTTGTTGTTGGTGTTTGCCAATTTAATTATAATGTGCCTTGGCGTCTGTCTTTTGGGGTTCATTTTATTTGGGAGTCTGTGAGCTTCTTGGACTTGTGTGATTTTTTTTCTTCCCTATATCAGGGAAGTTTTCTGTCATTATTTTTTCAAACATCTTTTCTATTCCTTGCTCAGTTTTCTTTCCTTCTGGTACCCCATACTATGCGGTTGTTATTTTGTTTCGTGTTGTCCCAAAGTTCCCTTAGGCTGTCCTCTTGCTTTTTAACCTTTTTATCTAGATGCTGCTCTGCTTGGGTATTTTTTTCCTACCTTGTCTTATAGCTCACTGATGCCATCCTCCACTTCTTCTAGTTTACTGTTGATGCTTTCTATTGAGTTCTTTATTGCAGTGATGTCATTTTTCATTTCTTCTTGGTTCTTCTTTATTTCCTCTTGATTCTTACACATATTGTTGAATTTTTCTTCCAAGCTTTTCAGTGACCTTATGACCATTTCTCTGAATTCTTTCTATGACATGCTTGCCTCCATTTCGTTTACTTCCTTTTCTTGTGATTCCTCCTTTTCTTTCGTATGCAGGCTGTTTCTTTGTCTCCCCATGATCTCTCTTCTCTGGGTGTCTGGTTATGTAGCTCTCTCTCCTGCATTGACTTAAAGGCACAAAATACAACACAACAAGGCACAACGCACAAGGCACTGAACACAAATGTATTCAGGATACTAATAACCCCAAATAAAGGTGACCAGTAGAGAACAGAGAATTTGGGGATTAAAAAAAGAGTGGAATATTATATTGATAAAAGGAAAAAAAGTAAGAGAGAAAAGAAAAAGAATAAAAAAGAAGGGAGGAAAAAACTATTAATATGGGGAGAAAACTCCAATAGAAAAACAACTAATCCAAAAAAATGCAAACAACTAACACCCAGATATGAATGCAAACTATGAACAACAACTAATAACACATGAAGAGAGGAAAAACAGAAGCAACAAAAAAGAGAAATAATCACAGAAATAAAAAAATCTAATCAACAATCAAACTAAGCAACATTAGGACAGTGAGAAAGAAGGGCAAAACAAAACAAAATAAAACAAACATAAATGAAAAAACAATAACAACAAAAACAAGCAAAAAAGGGAAGAGAGAAAAACATTTGGATAGTGAAGAGAGAATTGTGTATAGGCTTGGAGCAGGGGATTGGAAATTATATATGTAAGTAGGATGAATTTTTAACAGGGTTTAAAAAGAAGGAATAGGGAAAATCTAAAGCAGGAATAGGGTAAGAGAAACAGGACAACAAAAAGGGAAAAATGAGGAAGAGCGTGTTGGCATTAAGGTAAAGTTGAGATAGAGTAAAATGATGCTAAAGGAAAAATGAAAATAGAATGTAGAATACTAATCCCAAAATAAAATAAAAGATCGAGAAAACAAAATGAAACTTTAAAAAAAGGTAAAATAGTAGTAGTAATAATACTGATTAAAAATAAAAATATAATAATTAAAAGGGTAAAATCAATTGAGAACAAAAGAAAAAAATTAGTTTCTTAAATAAAAAATAAAAAAATACAAATGTGCAGTGGTGAAGGTCATTCACTTCCTCTACTCTTCTGTTTGGCATGCCTGATTACTGTCAGTTAGTCAGGCCAGTATTGAAGTTCCCTTCGTTCCACAGCTCCTCTGTGTCATACGCCACAATCTTGTTTTCAAGCTGGCAGTATTTCTTTGTTACTCAGCCTGCCTGTGCTTGTATTTACACCAGAATTAGTTTGTGATTCAACCCCTGGGTGGCAGTGTTTCTGTATTGACATACGGGGCTATAAGTCCTCTCTTCCCAGTATTTATAATATGTTTTCCCTGCTGCACTTAATACCATTTTGGGGGTGTGGACAGCCCCAGATCTGGCTTTCTGATCATTTCTCCCCTCTCTGATTCCCAGGTTCCACAAAAACAACTTTTCCCTGCAGTCTGAGAGTGTTTTTAATTGGGTGATCCTATGTACTGGGCTTAGTAATCAAAAGCAAGGATTTAAAGAGAAAAAAAAAATCCAGAATAAGTGCACGATCTCGTGACTTTTTCGCCCCAGCACTGTGCGCAACTCTGCTCATGTCTCTGTGTCCATCTTTTTCCCCTGGCACAGTGCAGCCAGTTTACTGTTAAAGCTTCAGGCTGCCTTTTTGTGCCCAGACTAGCTAAGGGTTGATTTCTAGAGTTCCCTTCTGTCAGCAGCCCTGTGGAGCCCCTTCCAAATTTGCAGACTATGCTGACCCCAACGTCTGTGGATTTTGGAGGGCGCAGACTTCCTCTGAACCTCTAGATCCCACTGCATGCGTTTCTCCCTTCAGCCTGGATCGCAGACCTCACCTTTCTCTGGGTGAAATCTGACCTTTCCATGAGAAGGTGCAGAGAGCGTGCGAGTCCATGTATTCATGCTGCTTGAGACCCGGTGTTTGTGGGTTTGCTGCTGATCCCTGGGTGTAGTGGTTGTAGGGTCCCAGGAAGCATCTTATTCTTCCCGATTGAAGGTAAGGCTAGGCTTCTGATCACAGCCCCTTTCCCCTTCAAGATGGCATGGTCTCTGTGGCAGAGCCGGTCACTCTGGGAGAGATTTCAGCAGCAGTGTAGGCTGGCCCGTCAGGGGAGCCCAGTCCGGCAGTCCCCAACAATCCCTTGGAATATAGCTGTCCCTCACTCACCAATAGACACTCCCCATAGGTCCACACACTCTCCTTTTATTCTCTCACTCACACACTATCTTGCAGCCTGCCTTCCCATTGGCAGCAATCTTCCTATCCAACCACAGCTTTTTTATCCTCTCATCTGCTGATGAGCACTTGGGCTGTTTCCAAATCTTAGCTATTGTAAATTTCACTGCTATGAAAATAGGGGTACATATATTCTTTCTGATGAGTGTTTCAGGTTTCTTAGGATATATTCTTAGAAGTGGTATCACTGGGTCATATGGCAGTTCCATATTTATTTTTTTTTGAGGAAACTCCATGCTGTTTTCCACAGTGGCTGCACCAGTCTGAATTCCCACCAGCAGTTTGCTAAATTCCATCCCTTTTCTCCACAACCTCACTATCACTTGTTGTTTGTTGATTTGTTGATGATAGCCAAACTGACAGGTGTGAGCTGATATCTCATTGTCATTTTGATCTGCATCTCTGGGGTGATTAGTGACTTTGAGCATTTTTTCATGTTTCTTGGCTTTCTGTACGTACACTTTGGAGAAGTGTCTATTTAGGTTCTTTGCCTATATTTAAATTGGATTGTTTGTTTTCCATTTGTTAAGTTATATGACTTCCCTGTATATATTGGAGATTAGCCCCTTATTGGATGTATCATTGGCAAATATTTTCTCCTATATAATGGGCTCTCGTGTTATTTTTTTATTTTTTATTTTTTTCAAATTTTTATTAAGGTATTATATGTGTACATATCTTACCATTGCCCCCCCCACCCCACTCCCATACATGCCCACCCCCCCCAATGTTTTGCATCTGTTGGTTACTCTTATATGCATGCATACAAGTCCTTCAGTTGATCTCTTATTTCCCCCACCTCTCCCTAACCTTACCGCTGTAAATAGACAGTCTGTTTGATGCTTTACTGCCTCTGTAACTATCTTTTGGTTCATCAGTTTATAATGTTTTTCATTATCACCAAATGAGTGAGATCACGTGGTATTTTTCTTTCATTGACTGGCTTATTTCACTTAGCATAATGTTCTCTAATTCCATCCAGGTGCCTACAAATGGTAGTAATTCCTTCTTTTTTATGGCAGCATAGTATTCCATTGTGTAGATGTACCAAGTTTTCTGATCCAGTCATCTGCTGACGGGCACCTAGGCTGTTTCCACATCTTAGCTATTGTAAATTGTGCTGCTATGAACATAGGGGTGCATATATCCTTTCTGATTGGTGTTTCTGGTTTCTTAGGATATATTCCTAGGAGTGGGATTACTGGGTCAAATGGGAGTTCCATTTTCAGTTTTTTGAGGAAACTCCATACTGTTCTCCACAGTGGCTGCACCAGTCTGCATTCCCACCAGCAATGCACGAGGGTTCCTTTTTCTCCGCATCCTCGCCAACACTTGTCGTTTGTTGATTTGTTGATGATAGCCATTCTGATAGGTGTGAGATGGTATCGCATTGTCGTTTTGATTTGCATCTCTCGGATAATAAGTGACTTTTAGCATGTTTTCATGTGTCTCTTGGCCTTCCTTCTGTCTTCTTTTGAAAAGATTCTATTTAGGTCTGTTGCCCATTTTTTTATTGGATCATTTATCTTCCTTTTATTAAGTTGTATAAGCTGCCTGTAGATGTTGGAAATTAAACCTTTATCAGTGATACCATTTGCAAATATGTTCTCCCATACAGTGGGGTTTCTTGTTGTTTTGTTGATGGTTTCTTTTGCTGTGCAAAAGCTTTTTATTTTGATGTAGTCCCATTTGTTTATTTTCTCTTTGGCTTCCATTGCCCTAGGGGCAGTATCAGTGAAAAAGTTCTTTTGGCATATGTCTGAGATTTTGCTGCCTGTGGATTCCTCTAGTACTCTTATGGTTTCCCGTCTTATATTTAAGTCCTGTATCCATTTTGAGTTTATTTTTGTGTATGGTGTAAGTTGGTGATCTAGTTTCATTTTTTTGCATGTATCTGTCCAATTTTCCCAACACCATTTATTGAAGAGACTGTCTTGACTCCATTGTATGCTCATGCCTCCTTTGTCAAATATTAATTGCGCATATTGGTTTGGGTCGATATCTGGATTCTATTCCATTGATCTATATGTCTGTTCTTGTGCCAATACCAGGCTGTTTTGAGGACAGTGGCTTTGTAATACAGCTTGAAATCTGGTATTGAGATTCCTCCTACTTTATTCTTCTTTCTCAGGATTGCTGTGGCTATTCGGGGTCTTTTTTTATTCCAGATGAATTTTTGGAGAGTTCTTTCTAGGTCTGTGAAATATGCTGTTGGTATTTTAATGGGGAGTGCATTGAATCTATAGATTGCTTTGGGTAGTATGGACATTTTGATGATGTTGATTCTACCAATCCATGAACATGGTATGTTCTTCCATCTATTTACATCTTCCTCTATCTCTTTTTTCAGTGTCCTGTAGTTTTCTGCATATAAGTCTTTTACCTCCTTGGTTAGGTTTATTCCTAAGTATCTTAATTTTTTTGGTGCAATGGAAAATGGGATTGCTTTTTTAGTCTCTCTTTCTGTAAGTTCACTGTTGGTGTATAGAAATGCCATAGATTTCTTGGCATTAATTTTGTATCCTGCTACATTGCCGAATTCATTTATTAAGTCTGTTAGTTTTTTGATGGAGTCTTTCGGGTTTTTTATGTACAATATCATGTCATCTGCAAATAAGGACAGCTTTACTTCTTCTTTTCCAATTTGGATGCCTTTTATTTCTTCTTCTTGTCTAATTGCAATGGCTAATACTTCCAGTACTATGTCAAACAGGAGTGGTGAGAGTGGGCATCCTTGTCTTGTTCCTGTTCTTAGGGGAAATGGTTTTAGTTTTTGCCCATTGAGTATGATGTTAGCTGTGGGTTTATAATATATAGCTTTTATTATGTTGAGGTATGATCCTTCTATTCCCACCTTGTTAAGAGTTTTTATCAAGAAAGGGTGTTGGATTTTTGTAAAATGCTTTTTCTGCATCAATTGATATGACTATGTGATTTTTATCTTTCAATTTGTTTATGTGATGTATCACATTTATTGATTTTCGGATATTGTACCGTCCTTGCATTCCTGGGATAAACCCTATTAGGTCATGGTGTATGATCTTTCTGATGTACTGCTGGATCCGATTTGCTAGAATTTTGTTGAGGATTTTGGCATCTACATTCATGAGTGATATTGGCCTGTAATTCTCCTTCATTGTGTTGTCGTTATCTGGTTTTGGTATTAGGGTGATGCTGGCTTCATAGAAGGAGCTTGGAAGTGTTCCTTGCTCTTGAATGTTTTGCAATAGTCTGAGGAGGATAGGTTTCAGTTCTTCCTTGAATGTTTGGTAAAACTCTCCTGTGAAGCCGTCTGGCCCCGGGCTTTTGTTTGCCGGAAGCTCTTTGATGACTGCTTCAATTTCTTCCATAGTTACTGGCATATTGAGCTGTTTAGATTCTTCTTGATTGAGTTCTGGAAGGTTATATTTTTCTAGGAATATGTCCATTTCCTCCAGGTTGTCCAGTTTGTTGGAATAGAGTTGTTCGTAGTATTTTTTAACAATCCTTTGTATTTCGGAGGAATCTGTTGTTATTTCACCTCTCTCATTTCTGATTTTGTTTATTTGGGTCCTCTCTCTTTGCTTCTTGGTGAGCCTGGCTAGAGGTTCATCAATCTTGTTTATCCTTTCAAAGAACCAGCTCTTGGTTTTGTTGATCTTTTGTATTGTTTCTTTGGTCTCTATGTCATTTATCTCTGCTCTGATCTTTATTATTTCCTTCCTTCTGCTTACACTGGGCTTTTCTTGTTGCTCTTTTTCTAACTCTTAGAGTTGTTGGGTTAGGTAATTTATTACCCCTGTTTCTTGTTTTTTTGCAGTAGTCTTGTAGAGCTATGAACTTCCCTCTCAAGACTGCTTTCGCTGTGTCCCATAGATTTTGGATTGTAGTGTTTTCATTGTCATTTGTTGCCATGATGTTTTTTATTTCTTCTTTGATCTCTCTGGTAACCCAGTCATGGTTTAATAGCATGTTGTTTAGCCTCCATGTGTTTGATTTCTTTGGGTTGTTTTTACTGTAGTTGATTTCCAGTTTTATGCCACTGTGGTCGGAGAAGATGCTTGATATGATTTCTATCTCTTGAATTTGAAGAGACTTTGCCTATGTCCCAACATATGGTCTATTTTTGAAAATGACCCATGTGCACTTGAGAAGAATGTATATTCTGTTGCTTTGGGGTGAAATGTTCTGAAGATGTCAATTAATTCCATCTGGTCTAGTGAGTCATTTAGGATTGATGTTTCTTTGCTGATTTTTTGTTTAGAGGATTTGTCCAATGGTGATAGTGGGGTATTAAAGTCTCCTACTATGATTGTATTGCTGTCAATCTCTCCCTTGATATCCTCCAGGAGTTTTTTTATGTATTTGGGTGCTCCTGTATTGGGTGCATATATGTTTACCAGAGTTATTTCTTCTTGTTGGATTGCTCCCTTTAGTATTATGAAGTGGCCTTCCTTATCTCTTGTTATGTCCTTCAGCTTGAGATCTAATTTGTCATATATAAGTATTGCTACCCCAGCTTTTTTTCAGTTCCATTTGCCTGGAAAACCTCTTTCCATCCCTTCACCCTCAGTCTGTGTGCGTCTTTTTTTCTGAGGTGGGTTTCTTGTAGACAGCAGATATATGGGTCATGTTTTCTTATCCAATCCATTACCCTATGTCTTTTTATTGGGGCATTTAGTCCGTTTACATTTAAAGTTATTATTGATAGGTACTTATTTGTCGCCATTCCTATTCTTTACACCTGTGTTCCTTCTTCGCTTCCTATTTCTTTCTTTTTTTTTTTTTTTTTACAGTAGACCCTTTAGCATTTCTTGCATTGCTGGTTTGGTGGTAATAAATTCCCTTAGTCCTGTTTTGTCTGTGAAGCTCCTGATTTCACCTTCAATTTTGATTGACAGCCTTGCTGGGTACAGTATTCTTGGATTCAGACCCTTCCTTTGCATGACTTTGTATATTTCATTCCATTCCCTTCTGGCCTGATGAGTTTCTGTTGAGAAATCAGTTGCTAGTCTGATGGAGGTTCCTTTGTATGTAACTTTCTGTCTCTCTCTTGCCGCTTTTAAGATTCTTACTTTGTCATTGGTGTTTGCCAATTCAATTATAATGTGCCTTGGCGTGAGTCTTTTGGGGTTCATTTTGCTTGGGACTCTGCGAGCTTCTTGGATTTGTGTGGGTTTTTTCTTCTCTATATCTGGGAAATTTTCTGTCATTATTTCTTCAAAGAGGTTTTCCATTCCTTGCTCAGCTTCCTTTCCTTCTGGAACCCCTATTATGCGGATGTTGTTTTGTTTCGTGTTGTCCCAAAGTTCCCTTAGGCTCTCCTCCTGCCTTTTAATTTTTTTTTTCTAGAAGTTGCTCTACTTGGGTATTTTTTTCCATCTTGTCTTCTACCTCACTGATGCGGTCCTCTGCTTCTTCTAGTCTACTCTTGATGCTTTCTATTGAGTTCTTTACAGCAGCGATGTCATTTTTCATTTCTTCTTGGTTCTTCTTCATTTCCTCTTGGTTCTTGCTCATATTGTCGAATTTGTCTTCCATTCTTTTCAGCCACCTTATGACCATTTCTCTGAATTCTTTTTCTGGAAGGTTGCTTGCCTCCATTTCGTTTACTTCCTTTTCTGGTGATGCCTGCTTTTCTTTCATATGCGGGCTGTGTCTTTGTCTCCCCATGGTCTCTCTTCTCTGGGTGTCTGGTTATGTAGTTCTCTCTCTCCTGCGTTGATTTAAAGGCACAAAATACAGCACTACCAGGTACAACACACAAGGCACTGAACAGAAATGTATTCACGATATTAATAACCTCCAATAAAGGTGACCTCCAGAGAAAGGCAAATTAGGGGATAGGAGAGAAAGAAGAAGAGGAAAAAGAAAGGAAGAAGAAGAAGAAAAAAGGAGTGTCAAAATGAAATTGCAAAAAGGGTAAAAAAGGAGATAAAAAAAATAAGAGAGACAAGAAAGAGACTAAGAGAGAAAGGGAAACACACTATATATATTGGGGATAAAACTCCAATAGAGCAATCACTTATCCCAGCAAATGCCAGCAACAAGTACCTGGGGATTAATACAAACTACAACACCAACTAATATTGAGTGAGGCAAGGGAAGACAGAAGCACTCAACAAACAAAAAAATAAACAAAAGAAGAATAAGCAAAACAATCTCACAAAAAAGCATAAAAATTCCATATAATCTACATTCAAGCGAACAACAACAAAAGGACAGAGAGAAAAACAATTTTTTGGATAGTTAAGACAGCAAAGAGAGAGGTGTGTATGGACTTGGAGCAGGGGATTGGAGATTAGATATACAAGTAGGGTGAAATTTTAACAGGGGGTAAACAGAAAGAATAGGGAAAATCTAAAGCAGGAAAGGGGTAAGATAAACAGGACACCGAAAAGGGAAAAGTGAGGAAGAGAGTGATGGCATAAAGGTAGAGTTGAGATAGAGTAAAATGATGCTAAAGGAAAGATAAAAATAGAATGTAGAACATTAATCCCAAAACAAAATGAAGAGAAAATAAAATGACACATAAAAAAAAAAAAGAAAATAGCAGTAGTAATAATACGGATTGAAAATAAAAATGTAATAATTAAAAAGGTAAAATCAAGTGAGGAAAAAAGAAAAAAATTAGTTTCTTGAGTAAAAGATGCAAAAAATGAAAATAAAAAAATAAAAAAATAAAAAATAAAAATAAAATATGGAGTAGTGAAGGTCATTCACTTCCTCTGTTGTTCTGTTTGGCGCACCTGTTTCTCAGTCCGGAAAGTATTTCAGTTCCCTGCGTTCCACTGCTCTTCAGTGATGTAAGCCAGTCCTGATTTTAAGCAGGTGGTGTGTCTTAATTCGTATTCCTTTATTTTTGATTACACAAGAGTCAATTTGTGATTCAGCCCCTGGGTGGCAGTGTTTCTGGATTGACTTCCGGGTTTATCTATGGCCTCTCTAGGGAGTGTTAGAGCCTTCTTTCCCTGTGGCACTCACTACTGGTTTGTGGGAGTGGGCTGCCTCAGAGCTGGCTCTCCGATGGTCACTCCCCGCTCCGATCCCCAGGTTCCAGAAAAACAACTTTCCCCTGCAGTCTCCCAGGGTGTCCCCAACTGGGTGATCCTATGTATTGGGCTTAGTAATCAGAAGCAAGAATTTCAAGAGGAAAAAGCCCAAGTGTGCGCACTCCATGACTGCGCGTAAGTCTAGCACACCCCTGAAATTCTTAGGGTGTCCCTGCACGTCAGATCAAAATGGGTTGCTTTTTAGAGAGCCCTTCTGTTAGCAGCTCTGAGGACCCCCTTCCACATTCACAGATCACGCCAGCCCCAACAGCCACGGATTTTTCTAGGCACAGACTTCCCTGGTCCCCCAGCTCCCGCAAAACGCGCGTTCCTCTCTCGCGCCGCTGGGACCAGAGACCTCACCTTATCCCAGGCGAAATCTGACCTTTCCATGGTGGAGTGTAGAGCTCCTCTGAACCCGTGTGTATGCGCCAATTGGGGAGCGTTCTCTCGTGCTATTTTGATGGTTTCTTTTGCAGTGCAGCAGTTTTTTTCATTTTAATGTAGTCCCATTTGTTTATTCTCTCCTTAGTTTCCATTGTCCTAGGAGATGTATTGGTAAACTTATTGCTTTGAGGGATGTCTGAGATTTTTCTGCCTATGGTTTCATGTCTTATATTTAAGTATTTTATCCATTTTGAGTTTGTTCTTGTGTATGGTGTAAGTTGTTGGTCTAGTTTCTGAACTCTGTTTCTGATAAACTGCTTATCTCCCTTTCATTTAGCTTTTTTTTTTTTTCCTGGAGATTCCTCATCTTCTTTCATTATGGCCTGTTTCTTTGTTTCCCCGTTTTTGCTGTTTCTTTTTATTTCTGTCTATGTTTTAGAAAAACTTATATGACTCACAGTCTTGCTGGGATGGCCTACAATAGTGGGTGTCCTGTGGAACCCAGTGGTTTAGTCTCCTTGATCTCCTGAGTGGATGCTCTGGGAAGGTCCCTTGTGTGGATTATGTGGTCCCTCAGGTTATAATTGAATCTTGATTGCTTGTGTCCTCCTTGTGGGTGGGCTTGGCCTTCAGCCTGGCTAACTATAAGTCTTAACTCCAAGTCATGTAAACTGTTTTACTGGTGCTGACAGAACAAAACAAGACAAAATAAGACTAAGCTGAAAAAAAAAACCACCATTAGGAAATAAGAGAAAAGAAAAAAAATATGAAAGAAAAAATAATAATTTAAAAAAGTAATAATAAAATAAAATATAGAATCCTATATAATAAAGAGGTAATATGCAAATTGACCCTCATGCCATAACACCCTCACAAGATGGCAGCCCTGCCCAGCCCCTCCCCTGGCCCCACTCCTGATCAGCCTCTCCCACCTCAATTGAGGGTGGGGCGGCTAGCCAACCCCCCATTCCCCCATGGCCCCTCACCCAGGCCAGCCATGCCCTGACACTTTCCCAGGGCTGGGGCTACCCCAGGCAGGCTGCAGGCACAGCATTGGTCAGAAGCAAAGGTCCTGGCTGTCCCTGGCCTAGAGAGTCCAGAAAACCTCAGCAGTGACCAAAGACCAAGACCAAGTGGAAAGGTCCTTGCCTGCGCTTATGGCTCAAAGTGCTAGGAGGAGGCGGAGCATCTTGACCCTGCAACCCTGGCATTAGCACACCAAGCCTTGGTGCACACCATGCCAGTGGCAACTGTGGGTGAAAGGGGGAGAGCAGGGAGCTGGGGTGCGAAGCTGGGAGGGGCCTAGAGTCTTCAGGAGCAGCCCGCCTGCCGAGGTTGCTGTGACCCATGTGCCTGGGCTTGATCAAAGCCCCTGGTCAGCTCTGCTGCTTGCCTTCCAGGTGCGGCTAGCCCTGAGCCAGCTTGTGTTGCACTCAGAGAAGCAGCTGTCACTGAGCTCAGTTAAATAAGAGAAATCAAAGAGCCAAGAGTAAATATCCTCCCAGCCCCTTCCTACACCCCACAACCCCAGGCAAGGAGGGCTAGGGATGGGGGTAATGGAAAATGGCTGCTGCTTTGCATTTTGTAATGAAAAGACTCCTGCTATGTAGAAAGGAGAGCTGATTCGTTTCCAGAAACACCTGACTTGTTCCCTGCCCCATCCCTGAAGCCTGACAGCACCTAACAAAGGTGTGTCTGCACAGCCATGTTGGCTTGGCTCCTGGAATGTTAGGAGCAAGTTTGAGATGCATAGATTTAAAAAAAATGTAAAGATTGAAAAACACCCCTTTATACTCAAATGGCAATATAAAATGCAGATTACGGCATCTAATTTTGTCTTCTGTGTTGATTTTGAGGCAGAGCGCAAATAGGTCAATGGGTAAAGCAGAAAAAAAAAAAAAACAAAGGGAAAGGGAGAGGATTCTGCAGTCCACAGCACTGAACATTGTTTTTTGTTTTTGTTTTTGTTTTTGTTTTTTTGTTATTTTTCCTTCTGTTCTTCAAGTCAGTATATCCCATTTAAAGTACTTTATGGTGTTAGGTAATGAGCTAATGCTTCCTCTATTAAGAGCAAGCAGCAGTGCCTTTCATATGAGTCACATACATTTAATCCATTCAAATGGAGCATACTGAGTGGAGAGAATGGTATGTGTCATTTTATAAAGAACTTGGCATTATGATCTGGCTGAAGATCTTATTTATTTTGCAATTTAGAGAACGTAGACAAATCAGGCATTGAAAATGAATGTGCATGCTTAAATTCAAGACTTTATTTTCATCCATAACGACCAAACCACCAGTCACCAGGATGTGCATTGATGAGTCCTGTGGCACGGTGGATCTGGGGTCTCACAGCGCAGCGGGTCTGAGTGAGGCTGCGTGGTGTGGGCCAGGGCCAGGGGACCTGAGGCTGCACCCCCCGCCCAGCAGGGGGATGGGGCTAGCCGGGTCTTGGTGTCGCCCAATGTGGGTGGGGCTGGCCGGACACTTCTATTATAGAGAATGGGCAAATAGCAATATTAAAATATTTCCTCTAATTAACTCCCTTTTAATGTGCATAAATTGTGTGTACTGGGCCACTAGCAGAAAAATAAAAATGGAAAAATTGAATAAAAAATAAAAAGAAAAGAACAAATAAGAAAAGTAAAGAGAGAAGAGATATGAAATAAAAAAGAGAAGAATAAAAAGTGAAATATAAAAAGACTAAATAAAATATTTTTTAAAAGTGGAGTTCACCTCAGCAAATTTTAGTGCCTATTGTGATCACTATTTGGATATGCTTCTTGTGGAGTTCACTGGATAATGCTCTGATCTTGTCTGAAGCTGGCCATGTGGTGTGCTGGGCCACCCAGGAGGGTCTCTGGTGCAAGCCAATATCAGTTGCTGTCCCTGCCTGGCCCTCAGTAGCCTGTCTAATGCTTGCCAAGGTAGAGTCCCAAGTTGTCTGGTGGGTAGGGCCTTCCAAACCCAGAAGCTGGGTCTGCCTCAGGTCTTGTCCCTTGAATGTTGCAGCTCTCAGCTTCTCTTCCTTCCCCTATGGAACTGTGTTCAGGCAGGCTTTCCTGGATCCTCTCCATATCTCCTCCTATCTTTCCTCTGTGGTCTCTGTTCTCAATATTTCAGATCACAACACTTCAACTGGTCTTTCAAGCCAATTGCTCTGCAGTTTAGCTCCAAGTCCAGTCCGTGGTTGGGATCAAAAGGATGGAGCTTCCAGCTATTCTACAGCCATCTTGGAATCCAATATAAGTATTCTCTATTTTCAGATTGACATTCTGTGTATTTACCATATGAGAAGTGCCTACACTGCAAGTGCCCACATAAATTTATTGATTGGTTCTGAGATCTCCTGTAGATAAACAAAGTAGATGTAACTTGAGATTGCTTGTAGTCATTCAAATGCATTTTCATTTATAAAAGGACAGCAGTGATCTGATTTTGGCATATATAGGAGATAAAGCATTCAAATAAACAGTTATCCTGGATATAGAATGTAATATGCCTAATCCATTAATCACTATGGATATTAGCTTAAATTATCTTGACAATCATTATATGCAGGGAATCCATAGGGTTTTAAACAGTTTACATGAAAAAGAAATAAGGATTTTAGATGACAGAAAATTTGATAATTATCAGAGACATCACCATGTGGATGAGAAATTTGACTTATACGATGTGACCCAATAGGTAAAATTAATGGAATGGATTTCTCTTACAAACTTTTATGAACAGACTTGTGTTTTTTCCTGGTTCTTATGAAAAAAAAATTTCCTAGGAGTTAGGGTACCTGGCTTCAAGTCCTCACTGTACCCCTTTGTTGAGTTCTTTTCTTTCTCTGAACCAGATTTCTTGTATAAAATTACAGAACTAAATATAATGATCTTCAAGTGCCATATAAAAACTATGGACTCTTATCCTGATGACAATAGCAATCCTGGTCTGATTTGTCATTACTGCAGATGACAACCAGGTCTTTGTGCAGACCTACTATGATACGCCACTGGTGATCACTGTGTTTACTGGAACCCAAGAGGTGGTTCTGCCATGCCGAGTTACTTCTCCTGATGTCAATGTCAAGCTTCAGTTGGTAAGTTTCATTATTGGGGTCTCAGATAGAGAACTTGCTGTTATCTAGATTGTGAAACATAAAGAGAGTAGGGGACAGTATTTCAGTCTCATTTCTTGCACCAGCTGTGTTGTGTCTGCCTCTTTGGAGCAGCATATAGAAGCAGACATAGTGCCATTTTACCATGGACCAGTGTCACCACGAGTGTATAAAAACTGTGGGGGGGGGAGAGACAATGGATGCTTAGATGTACTGTAAGACCTCATGTAGACTGTATGTAAATGCTGTTCATATGCAGAACCAGAGTGATTATTTTTCTTAAATAGAGAGAAAATGGTGGATAGTTTTCAGAGGAATACTCAAGAAGAATAGAGAAAGGGGAAACAAACCCATCTATCTTGATTAATTAAGTCAATCTTGGTGATGAATGGAGTAACATATGTCCCTTGTAGATAACTTTCACATCCACCAAAGCTCTTACAATCCATAGTTGTATAACATTACTACAAATTTTAAAATGGTTGTGGGTGACCAGGCCTGCAAGGGAGGGCAGTTGGGGGCGATCAAGCCTGCAGGGGAGGGCAGTTAGGGGTGACCAGGCTGGCAGAGGGAAGTTGGGGGCAAACAGGCTGGCAGGGCAGCAGTTAGACATCAATCAGGCTGGCAGGGGAGTGGCTAGGGGGTGATCAGGCTGGCAGGCAGAAGTGGTTAGGGGCAATCAGGAAGGCAGGCAGGTGAGCAGTTTGGAGCCAGCAGTCCTTGATTGTGAGAGGGATGTCTGACTGCCCGTTTAGGCCCGATCCCAGTGGGATCGGGCCTAAACGGGCAGTCGGACATCCCTCTAGGGGTCCCAGATTGGAGAGGGTGCAGGCTGGGCTGAGGGACACCCCTCCACACACCCTGTGCACGAATTCCGTGCACCAGGCCTCTAGTTTTATATATAATAGATGTTAGGCTTAGAGAAAAAGAAGAACTTGCTTATGATGTATATTTCATTAAGTGTCATAGTCAAAAGTAAAAATCAGGTGTTCAGATTCCCTGTCAAGTGTTTCAGTTATTATCCTGTGACCTTCTTTGTGATGGAAAGTTACCTCTGCTCCTCTCCTGGATGCACTGTTCCTCTGCACCCAAGCCCTTTCTCATTTTCTTGTTAGGAAAAAGCTGTGGACCTCCCACAAAAGCAGGCAAAGATCATTTCGCTTTCTTTCCTTAGAGGGAATGTTAACATTTCCCCAATATCTTCTGTCAGTACTGCTGGGTCAGCCAGGAAATTATGTCTGGTAAAACAACTGATGTGGCATAAGAAAGTGAAAAAGCCCATGGGCAGAAGAATTTAACCTCTAACAATGTACAGAAGACTTTGGATTCCATTAGCCACTCCCTGAAGACCACACTATCCTGATTGATAAACCCTCCTCTTCCCAGACTTACCTGCCCCTAAGGTTGTTAGAAAGTTCATTATACACTCAGAGGAGCAGTCCTCAGAGCCATATAGTTATTCTCCTTTCACTAAGCCACCAGCTCCCACTCTTCCCTAAGACATTCTATCGGCTATTTCTAATGGGAAAAGGAAGATGGCTCCTTGTCTTTGGGACTTGGTTCAGAAAGAAGCAGTGGTGTGTGGGGATGGATGGAGCAGGAAGGATGTAGTCTGCTGTATAATTTATATGCTTGGTTGTTCACCTCATCTTTCCTCTACCTAGTGGCAGGGAGAGTGTTCTGGCATACCCACCAGGCTTCTTTTACCTCTTCCTCTGGTGGATCTTGAAATCACTGTGTCTCCTTCCTCTGCTAAAATGAAGCACTAGGTAAGGAAGGGACTGAGCTGTCTGATTTCAAACATCCTTTTCTAAAATTAAACCCTGCTAGGTAGCCAGCTTAACTCCAGAGGATGTGTCAGAGTATGAGAGTCAAGGCAAACCTGAGATTTGCTTTTTCCTAAAGCCTTAGCTGCTTTAATTAGAGTAGGTAATCTCATAGTATCCAAAAATCTAACCCTTTTACTAAAAGGGGTTTCAAAGACACCAACTCATAACATTCCACTTCCTTTTCTAATCACCAACATTTTTCACAGTTCAGGTTAGCTTCTTTATTATCTTATTGTATTCTGAAAAAAAAAATTCAACTTACTGCTGCCCTTGAAAGAGCTTTTATCTAAAGACCCTATGTCAACCCTTAGACACCACTTTCATCCTGAAGCTTGACAACTATGATCTTAGAGGTGAATTAAAGAGGTGCCCCTGAAGAGGATATAGGAGGGTTTTTATCACACTGTAAATAGCTTTTGAGCTAGTCTCTAGAATCAGGCCAGTTTCCATAAGCCCACAGAAAGAGAGCAGTTCTGGACTAAGAAAGAGGAAACCTAGAGTTCAGGTTGGATAATGATCCTTAACCAGTTAGGAGGCTGAATGTGGATTATGCCTTGTAAAATACAATAAGTTATATAGGTGAAAGTACTGTATAATCATGATAATTAGGACTGGAAGTAGACTTCTTGTCTGTGTATTTCCTACTTCCTGCTCTGTCCTCACAGGACCCACATATGTGTTTGCATTCCCTTTCTTGCACTTAAGTCTCATCACTGGATTTCAGTGACACTCAACAGGTGGAGGAGAGAGAAGAGTGCCCCTTTTCCTAAAGTGTAGCTTCATCAGAAGTGAACTTTAGTTAAAAGCAAGCCAACAGTACATTTAAGGGAGTTTAACCAATGGTAACAGTAACCAAATCCAACTTCATGAAGAAGGAAAACAGAACTCATTCTGAGGTCAAATTTAATATAATTTGCTTCAGTCCAACACATTTACCAAGTTCACTCTGTGCCAAGCACTGCCAAAATATATTCATAGCAAATTACCATAAAAATTACCACAAAGTGAGTGGCCTAAAACTATGCTATCTAATAAAGAGGTACTATGCAAATTGACCATCATTCCAACATACAAGATGGCCACCCCATGTGATCAAAGATGATCATCCCTATCTGGACATAAGATGGCCACCATAAGATGGCTGGCAGGGAGGGCAGTTGTGGGCGAACAGGGGAGGGCAGTTGGAAGAGATCAGGCCTGCAAGGGAGGGCAGTAGGGGGTGACCGGGCCAGCAGGGGATGGCAGTTAGGGGTGACCAGGCCAGCAGGGGGGGGCTGTTATGGGAGACCAGGCCAGCAGGGGAGGGCAGTTGTGGGCAACCAGGCCTGCAGGGGAGGGCAGTAGGGGGACCAGGCCTACAAGGGAGGGCAGTTGGGAAGGACCAGGCCTGCAGAGGAGGGCAGTTGGGGAGGGACCCAGGCCTTCAGGGGAGGGCAGTTGGGAGGGACCAGGCCTACAGGAGAGGACAGTTGAAAGGAACCAGACCTGCAGGGGAGATCAGTTGAGAGGAACCAGGCCTGCAGGGGAGGGCAGTTGGGAGGGACCAGGCCTGCAGGGGAGAGCAGTTGGGGGCAATCAGACCTGCAGGGGAGAGCAGTTAGGGGTGACTGGGCCTGCAGGGGAGGGTAGTTGGGGGCAACAAGGCCTTCAGGGGAGGGCAGTTAGGGGGGACCAGGCCTGCACGGGAGGGCAGTTAGGGGTGACAATGCCTGCAGGGGAAGGCAGCTAGGGGTAACCAAGCCTTCAGGGGAGGGCAGTTGGGGGGGACCAGGCTTGCAGGGGAGGGCATTTAGGGGTGATCAGGCCTTCAGGCAAGGGCAGTAGGGGGACCAGGCCTGCAGGGGAGGGCATTTAGGGGTGACCAGGCCTTCAGGCGAGGGCAGTAGGGGGACCAGGCCTGTAGGAGAAGACAGCTAGGGGTGACCAAGCCTTCAGGGGAGGGCAGTTGGGGGGGACCGTGCCTGCACGGGAGGGCAGTTAGGGGTGACCAGGCCTTCAGGGGAGGGCAGTTAGGGGCAACCAAGCCAGCAGGGGAGGGCAGTTAGGGGTGACCAGGCCTGCAGGGGAGGACAGTTGGAGGTGATCAGGCCTGCAGGGGAGGGCAATTAGGGGTGTCTGGGCCTACAGGGGAAGGCAGTTGGGGGCATCCAGGCCAGCAGGGGAGGGCAGTTGGAGGCAACCAGGCCTTCAAGGGAGGGCAGTTAAGGGGGACCAGGCCTGCCTGGGAGGGCAGTTAGGTGCAACATGCCTTCAGGGGAGGGCAGTTAGGGGTGATCAGGCCTTCAGGGGAGGGCAGTTAGGGGTGACCAGGCCTGAGGGAAGGGCAGTTGGGGGCAATTGGGCAGGCAAGGGAGCAGTTAGGAATCGATCAGGCTGGCAGGGGAGTGGTTAGGGAGTGATCAGGCTGGCAGGCAGAAGCTGTTAGGGGCAATCAGGCAGGCAGACAGGCAAGCGAGCGGTTGGGAGCCAGCAGTCCTGGATTGTGAGAGGGATGTCCGACTGCCTCTTTAGGCCCGATCCCATATAGTCGTGCCTAAATAGGCAGTCGAACATTCCTCGAGGGGTCCCAGATTGGAGAGGAGTGCAGGCTCAGCTGAGGGATACACACACACACACACCCGTGCATGATTTTGTGCACCGGGCCTCTAGTAGTAATATATTCTCTCATAGGTCTGAAAGCCAGAAGTCTGAAATCAAAGTGTTGGCAGGAACATATTCCTACTGAAGGCTCTATAAGAGAATCCTTCCTTGTCTCTTCCAATATCCAGTGGCTCCACCCATTCCTTGGCTTGATACTGGGTAACACTGGTCTCTGCCTCTGTCCTTATATGGCCTTCTCCTTTCTGTCTCTATGTATGTCTTCTCTTGTCCTATCTTTTATAAGGACACTTATCATTGGACTTAGGGCCTAGACTAATCCAGGATGATCTCATCTCAAGATCCCAAAGTTAATTATATCTGCAAAGATTCCTTTTATAAATAACATCTCATTCACAAGTAGATATATGTTTTGGAGGGGTCACTGTTCAATACATAGACGCCGTTACCAGTGCCGTGTACTCTGCTGAGAGCTTTATTTGCATTATCTCATTTAATATACACAATTGATGTTCTCAGGTTTCAATTACTGACTTACAAGTAGTGTGGTATCCCTGTGTGTATATGTGTGTGAGTGTTATTAATAATTTGTTTGTCTAATTGCTCTGTTAGATATCTGTATGTACCAGACACAGTGGGAATAAAGAGGAGAAACAGATTAACTTCCTGAGTCAGTCTTTTCTGAGGTGCTAAACTGGTGACAAGCTGGGTCCTGGTAAATAACGAGAAGCACTTTAGGTGGATAATTGGGCAAAGAACACAAATAGAGGTATGAAAACATGGAGTATCCAGGATTATTGGTTGAAACCAACAGAAATCCAAACAAACCTAACACACTAGAATTAGTAGGTAAAATGGAAAGTGTATTTTAAAAAGAAGAGTATGGCTAAACCTCAGGGACATGTGTTCAGTAACAGCTCCACTATTGAATACCATAGACTTGCTTTGTTACAAGGGGGATGTGGTTATCTACAATACATTAAGTATTTATTGCCAGAGAACAACTGTGAGGTATTTCTTCTCTGACCCCAAATTACAAAATAATCACAGAAAAGGGTTTTGATTGCCTTACCTAAAATCTGATGCCCATTTCTAGACTGATTACTGTGGCCAAAGGGGAAGGATTTATATGAAAATGTGAAAATGGCAGCTCTCACAGAAACTACATAGTTAAAGGACATGTTTGTTTAGTGGTGAGAGGGATGTCAAGGATGGTTAGTAGGAAGGGGTAGAGACAAAAATAAGGTTCTTATTTTGAGCAATTGTGTCTAATATGGGTAATGAAGTGTCTAATATAGATAAGGGAAATCTAATTTAGAGTGGAAGGGAAGAGGAATGGCATAACAAAGATTTTGGAGGTGAAATCTTATATCAGGCTTTTTTTTTTTTAACTTGGTACTATTGACATGTGGTGTCAGATACTTCTTTGTTGTAGGGTTGGAGCTGTCCTGTGCATTATGGGATGCTTAACAGCATCCCTGGCCTCTACCTACTAGATGCCAGTAGCAACTGCCACCCCCCAAGTTGTGACAACCAAAAATGTTTCCAAACATTAACAAATATCCCCTGGGGAGCCAAACCCTTCCCCAGCCCTTCATTGAGAACCATTAATCTATAGGGTTAATTAAATGAATGAGTTGCTTTCTTAGGACTGAGGCTTTAGTCATTCAAATAGAAAAAGTATTAAGACACAGAGTATTTCAATTCTGCAATCAGATAGTGCAATATTTTAGTATCCCACCATTACTCTGAATTTCTGTAACACTGAATTTCTGCATAAGCATGCAATAAACTCAAGGTGTTTTGACTCTCCTTGATTATTGTAATTTATCCCATATGTTATTTGTGTTTTTATTTTATTTTATTCTATTGGTTTTTAATTGTCAGATTCCCTGGGGACGTCTGGTAGTTAGGTACATTTAGGTTATGGTAAAATTACTAATTGTGTAAGGGCGTCTCAAAGAGGCCAACAAATATTCTGGTGAAAAGTGGTTTTTGAAAAATGATTTTAAATGTTTTAATTCAGTAGTTAATACTTAAGAAGTAAAAACAAAACATGAAACTAAAAAGAAGTTTGACAAACTTTCAACCCTAAGTTTTGTGTTATTAGACAATATGTGATGACCTTGTCCTGATATTAAAAACCCGGAGATTATTATGCTAAGTGAAATAAGCCAGTCAGAGAAAGATAAATACCATATGATCACACTTACATGTGGAATCTAATGAAAAAAAAATAAACTTATGACTAAAATAGAAACAGAGGCATGGATACATGGAACAGACTGACAGCTGTCAGGTGGCAGGGGTTGGGGGGACTGGAAGAAAGAAGGTGAAGAGATTAGCCAAAGAACATATGTGTATAACCCATAGACACAGACAACAGTGTGGTGATGGCCAGAGGGAAGGGGGGCAGGGGCTGGATGGAAGTGGGCAAGGAGAGGAGAAAATGGGGACATCTGTAATAGTGTCAACAACAATAAAATTAAAAGTTAAAGAGAAAGAAATAGCCCTAGCCAGTTTGGCTCAGTAGATAGAGTGTCAGCCTGAGGACTGAAGGGTCCCAGGTTCTATTCTGGTCAAGGGCACATGCCTGAGTTGGGGGCTTGGTCCCCAGTTGGGGGCATGCAGAGGCAGCCAATCAATGATTCCCTCTCATTATGGAAGTTTCTATCTCTCTCTCTCTCACTTCATCTCTGAAACCAATAAAAATATTTTTAAAAAAAGAAAGAAAAAAATAATAAGTCTCTGAGTAGATCTTGTTGGATAAGAATAAGATAACTGACCTATGGGTCAAAAAGAGATAGCATCTCAGTGTTAGAAGAGACCTTACAGTCTAATTTCCCACAGAAATTATTTTATAGCACCCTGGACAAATAGTCATTCAGCTATTGTTTCAATACTTTCAGTGACAGAGAAGTCACCATCTGATTGAGCCAAAATCTGCATCACTGTCATTTCCACTTATTGGTCCCCATTATACCCTCTATTATACACAAAAGTTCCCAAGTAAGAGTTCTTCAAATACTAGGAAAGAGCCACTCCACCCCCAACCAATCACTAACTCCACCTACCACTTTCCATCCTCAAGTGTTTGGTCCTGCTAAAAATGTCCTGTTTCTTAAACGATTCCTTATATCACGAGGCTTCCAGAACCTTCATAGTTTTTATCATCTTCCTCTGACCATGCTTCAATTTGTAAAGATCCTCCTTAAAATATAGGGTCCATTCTTATATACCAGTGGATATAAATTAGTATATTCTGCTGTGATGGACTTTGGCAAAATATATCAAGTGCCTGGAAAATGTCTGTACACTTTGACCCAGTAATTGTTCATCTAAGGATCTTGTCCAGTGAATAAACAAAGATTGAAACATAAAGATATTCATTGTCACATTATTTTAAATAAAACAAAAATTATAATATAAATATCTAACAATAAAAGAATGGTAAAATAAATAATAGAATAACCCAAACAGGATAAATTGTACATACTTTACTAATATGGCTATGTAACAATATATACATACAAAGAAAAAAGACTGTAAGTAAATATGTTTTATTATTCCTAGTGGCTATTTCTGGGCTATAGGTCATCATTATTATTTATTTTCTCCAGTATTTTAAAAAAATGTTCACAATTGGTATGTATTACTTTTATATCAATCAAAAGAAGATTTAGTAATCCAGATCTGTTTAGAAACACACTAGCTGAGAGTAAGCACACTCAGTCTGTGCTGTTTGCAGTTGGATCCCTATTGCCTAGCACAGAGTAGATACTATGAAATATTAAATGTTTTATTAAATGAATGAAAGTATAAACTACAAATGGACTTCATGTGGGCCATTAAGTTCTTTAAAGTCTTTTTCATATGTCCTTCCTTACCTGAGGCAGAAAGAGCCACCTACAGTGACAGAATGTAAGTAAACATCAGGGGCCCTCATGAGAAGATGTGGAACCTGACAGATGCGATTCTCTTACATATCTTAAAAAGAAGGCCCAATGAATCTTAGCATAGCCTTTTTGGCTCTAAATATATCCAATATAAGAGACATAAGCCTTGATATTCAATCCAATAATAAGCAATCAGTTGAGCAAGGTGTCCCCTATGAACTTCATCTGTAAAATGAGAGTAACATTAATACCTATCTCATAGAGTTGTTATAAAGATTAAATGAGCTAATACAGTGCCTGGTACATAGTAAGTGTTGGGTAAGTGTTTATTAGTATAATTATTATTTATTGAGTATCTACTCTGAGCCCATCATTGTACTAATCTCTGAGAAGAAAACAAAGGTTAACCAGCACAGACTCAGTTCTAAGGAAACTTGGGCGGGTGATGGGGAGGGCAGGCCACTCCTTTCTGTGGCTTCAGAACAGATAGTTTGGGCATGATACTGATGACTGGCCAGAACTTTACATGTATGTCTTTCTATGTCCTCCTTTCTTGCCCCATAGTTACACTCTGCCACATTTTCCTATGTAAGCCAAAACTGGAATCCCAGGAAAGGCTTCATTGTGACCCGACCCTCTTACCACTTCTACAGCAGCATGCTCCAGTGCATTGCCGAAGTTAATGGGAAGACACACAGGTCATTCTATCTCCCACAGCGTCTGGGTATGTGATCTTATGTTTTTAGGTTAGGAAATAGGATCCTGCTGCTCCTGGTAATCACTTCCTATTTGTATAAACCTTACTTCAGCTATAATCTCTTCCATATTACTTAATAACTAGTGATTCTAAGCTTTTATTTTAAGAAATGTATGTATCTCAGCAGAAAAACCCCAGACTAAGGTCTGCTACTGTTTTCAGTTGCCTGATCAATAGATCCATAAAATCAATGGTTTATTAGTGTCTAGCAATAGATACTTAGCTTTTATAAGTTTATCTTTGCAAAACTATGAAATGATGGTACATATTGTGGCTAAACAATAGACATCTTGGAACTTTATATCAATGCTGCTCTTGTATAGAAGTGAAGACAGGCTTCTAACTCAGGGAAGACCCTTTGCTCAGAGAATTCAGAAATGTAGCAGAATTAGCCACAGAAGGGCTTAATGGCTTTAGATCAGTAGGAGGAAAAACTTTCTGATGGAGAGTTTATTAAATTGGGTATATGATTTCCTAAGCAGGATTGCAGAATCCTTTTCATTGAAAAACCTCAAGAACTAGAAAGATAGCCTTGCCACCACCACCAAGCCTCTTGATATAATTTATATAAAATCTTATCCAGCAGTTTCTGAATCATGGAATCTTCTGGTTTGGTTTTGAGTCTACATTTCCATATAAGAAAGGAAATGAGAAATTGAGAATTCTAAGAAGTACTCTATAATCCAGATTTTTGTCTCTTGCCTTCTTTGTCAGTATTATCATGCCATCTGATATATTTTTCCAGAAACCAAGAGAGAAAATATCTCCATCAGATACAACCACCAGAAACTTCTAATAGGAGATACCCTTTTCCTGCAATGTGTTGCAGAGACCACATTCAATGGACGAATCAAACTGAATTGGGTATTCAATCGGCAAGATGTAAGGACAGTATCCCTGCTCTAAATCTTCACAAATCCACCCACATCCTCTCTCTCATTGCCATCCCCACTCAGTTCCTACTTTGGGTCAAGAAATATGCAAAGTGCTAAGCAAATCAACAAAGTCGAATAATAAGCAGCTTCTGCATTTAAGGAAGCCACTCTTGTAAGGGGCTTGCATTTCATTTTTCACCACATCATGGTTCATTAGTTACATATGTAATGTAATAGAAGTTCAGGAAAAGTGTCAGGTCATCATAGGGATTTTCTTTGGCTTCCTATTGAGCTATGACAAGTTAGATACCTAGGAGTGCTCTATAATCTCAATTGAAATTTTTCTCTTTTTTCTTTCTCACCCCACAGTCCAAGACAACACCCAGGTGTTGTGAAATTAAAAGAAAATTATACCAAGGATCTCCTGTGTACAAGAGTTATAGTAACTTGACCATTTGGAATGTAACTATGGAAGACAAGGGTTTGTACATTTGCAGGGAAGAAAACAATACTTCCCTGCAAGCCAACATCACCATCATAGTGTACAGTACGTAATACTTTTACTCCTGACTCTTCCCTGAAAACTGGCCTGCCTACTCTTTTCCCACTATATATAAGAAATCACTCAGACATATCTTCATTTTTTTCCAGTATTATAGTCTCTAAATCTTACAGTCCAAATGCTTTGGTGCTTAAATCAGAAAAGCTAGCAAATGTCAGGCATCCCCTCTTGTGTTCTTTCACTCTGGCATGGGGATTGTATGCTGGGGAGCATTGTGATTTAACTTACATACTTTTACATCCTGTTGGCTAGTTACAGGTGTATGTTTTAAGAATTTAGGGTGAAGCTTATTAGTATTTTGGCCCATGTGAAGACTAGGTTCTTGAATCTTCTATCTTCTTTGCCAATTTTTTTGTGTGATCTTGGATAACTTGTTTCACCTCCTTGGGCTTCATTTTTTCTCATCTATCATTATCATCATTTTTGGCATCATTATAATACCAGTATAATGTTTGAGGGTGCTTCTAGCTTGTTTTTCTGATGTCAATGTGACCATAGATTTCCTAGTGAAAATAATTAAATGAACTTGAGCTTAACCTACCCTGTATTCATGAAGCTCTTTTCTTATAGACACGTGTACATACATACACATATACAAAAATATACTAACACATGCTCACACAAACACATTAATACCCATATTCATCGTAGTACAGTTATATAGACATACCTAATATTTGCATGAATACATAAAAACCTTAAGCCACAAATACTAATACCTATCCACACACAAATACTTAAAAAATACAAACATATACAGTGTGGATTTATTCTGTAGCAAGAAATTTAATCACTTAAGCGTAGTTCAACCTTCTATACCCTGGTTCAGTGTTTGGCAAACTGCGGCTCGCGAGCCACATGCGGCTCTTTGGCCCCTTGACTGTGGCTCTTCCACAAAATACCACGGCCTGGGCGAGTCTATTTTGAAGAAGTGGCATTAGAAGAAGTTTAAGTTTAAAAAATTTGGCTCTCAAAAGAAATTTCAATCGTTGTACTATTGATATTTGGCTCTGTTGACTAATGAGTTTGCTGACCACTGCCCTGGTTTATAAGGTAACCTACTTTAGTTCTCTTAGCTTCTGGGTTCCATACAGCCACTGGTATCATCTGGATTGCCTTCAGTTTCATGCAAGAAGAAACGACTAAAAATAGCTGAAACAATAAGGACAAATACCTCACGCAACAAGGAGTCCCAAGGTTTACAGTTTCAGTGCTGATTGACTTAGTGAATGATCAATGCCCTCTAGAAGTTTGGTTCCTTCTTCTGTTTTATTCATTATCTTCAAAGTACCCCTCATGCTTCCACAGTCCAAAACCCCATATGCCAATGATAGTGTCTTAGAGGTAAAAGTAAAAATCACACAAATTGTGTCTCCTTTTAAGTTTCAAAAATCTTTCCCAGAGGTACTCTAGCTAATTTCTTCTTTTGTTTTATTGTTCATAAATATATTACCTGCCCATGTTTAAATAATTACCTGGCAAAGAATAAGACCAACATTCTTGGCCTACGTTGTTGGTTCTCAACTCACAGGAAATGCATGAGGGCATCTTTTTCTTTGTCAAAATGGCTGGGGTTTACTACTAGAATTGATTGGACAGAGCAAGGATTATAAACATTTATTGAAGTTCAGGACAGTATTGCAAAACAAAGAATTAACCATTTGAAATTGTACAGATACATACAAAACAATCAAACTAGACCACCAACTTTCACCATACACAGGAATAAACTCAAAATGGATAAAAGACTTAATTGTAAATCATGAAACCATAAAAATGCTAGAAGAAAACATAGGCAATACAATCTCAGACATCTCACATAGCAGTATTTTCACCAATACATTGTCTAGGGCAAAGGGAACAAAGGAAAAAAATTAACAAATGGTACTAAATCAAACTAAAAGGTGTCTGAAGAGCAAAAGAAACCATCAAGAAAATGAAAAGGAAACTTACTGTCAGATGTATATTCACCAATGATACATCTAATAAAGAGTTAATTTCCAGAATATACAAAGAACTAATACAATTCAACACCAGAAAAACAAGCAACCCAATTTAAAAAGTGGGCATAGGACCTGAATAGGCACCTCTCCAAAGAGAACATAGCCATATGAAAAAATGCTCAACTTCACTAAACATCAGAGAGATGCAAATTGAAACTACAACGAGGTATCACCTCACACCTGCCAGAATGGCTACCATCAATAAATAAATAACAAGTGTTGGCAAGAATGTAGAGGAAAGGGGACCCTAGTACACTGCTCGTGGGAATGCAGACTGGTACAACCACTGTGGAAAACAGTATGGAGTTTCCTCAAAAAATTAAAATATAACATACATTTGACCCAGTGATCCCACTTCTGGGAATATATCCTAAGAAGCCCAAAACACCAATCATAAAGAATATATGCATCTGAGAGATGCAAATAAAAACGACAGTGAGGTACCATCTCACACCTGTCAGAATGGCTCTCATCAACAAATCAACAAATGACAAGTGCTGGCGAGGATGTGGAGAAAAAGGAACCCTCATACACTGCTGGTGGGAATGCAGACTGGTGCAGCCACTGTGGAAAACAGTATGGCATTTCCTCAAAAAATTAAAAATGGAACTCCCATTTGACCCAATAATTCAACTTCTAGGAATATATTCCAAGATATCAGAAACACCAATAGAAAGGATATATGTTCCCCTATGTTCATAGCAGCACAATTTACAATAGCTACGATTTGGAAACAGCCTAAGTGCCCTTCAGCAGATGTGTGGATTAAAAAATGGTGGTACATCTACACAATGGAATACTATGCTGCTATAAAAGAGAAGGAACTCTTACCATTTGCAACAGCATGGATGGACCTGGAGAGCATTATGCTAAGTGAAATAAGCCAGTCGGAGAAAGATAAATATCACATGATCTTATTTGTGGAATATAAGGAACAACATAAACTGATGAACAAAAACAGATCCAGAGACATAGAAGCATCAAACAAATCATCTAACCTCAGAGGGAAGGTGGGGGGTGAGGGAGTAAGAGATCAACCAAATGACGTGTATGCATGTATATAAGCATAACCCATGGGCACAGACAGTAGGGGGGTGAGGGCATGTGCTGGGGGCTGGGAATGGATGGGGAGAGGTCAATGGGGGAAAAAGGAGACATATGTAATACTTTAAGCAATAAAGTATTACAAATAAAGAATTTAAATTAAAAAAAATGCATCCCTATGTTCTTAGCAGCATTATTTAAATAGCTAAAATCTGGAAACAGCCCAAGTGACTATCAGTATATGAGTGGATACAAAAGATGTGATACATTTGCATAATGGAATACTATGCAGCTGTAAAAATGAAGGATCTCTCACGCTTTGAGGCAGCATGGAGGGACCTGGAGACTACTATGCTAAGTGAAATAAGCCATTCAGAGAAAGACAAATACCATATTATCTTACTTATATGTGGAATCTAATGAACAAAATAGGTCCAGAGGTATGGATGCATAGAACAGAATAACAGATCTCAGTGGGGAGGCAGAGAGGGTGTGAATGGGAGGATACAGGAAGAGATTAACCAAATGATATATATGCATATATGCATATTTCATGGACACAGATAATAGTATGAGGAAGGCCTGGTGTGGGGCAGGGATTGGGTAGGAGGGAGCAAAAAGGGAAAAAATGGGAGACATCTGTAATACTGTCAACAACAAAAAAGAATAAAGAAATCAACGAATATATCAGGTGAAGATTTAAAAAAAGAAAAATGAAAAAAAGATTTATCCCTTTAAAAATTCCAACAGTGCCTCCCTCCAATCCACACTGAGAAACACCAGCTTATGATAATCAAGATTGATCCCTCTGGGGCTTGGAAGGATGTGATTGCTAATGGGAAGTGTGAACAAAATTGGGACTCAGTTAAACCTTCTTCTGATTCCTTCCCTGTTCTACTTCCAGAGAAATCATTCCTCAATGTGAACTACAAGAGAAGCCGCATTTATGAGGTGACAGCTGGACAAAGTATGCTCAAAATGGGAGTAAGAGTGGATGCTTTCCCTCATCCCAATGTAACCTGGTAAGTAGGGCCTTCTATCCTGGGTGTTTTCTGTTTCCCAGAGTCTAATCCCCATCCTTAACACCTGTTCCTTCAATACATCCTTACTGAAGGTCAGTTATGCAGCAGACCCTGGGCTAAGTATTGAGGACTCAGAAATATACTCAACCCCAATCCTACTTTCAGAGCACTGACAGCCCTAGAAATTAGTGCTTTATCTTCTCCTCCATAGGTTTCTTTGCTTGTTTTCACTTTCTTTTATTGATCTTTCATGTATTTGGAAAAATGAGTTTTCTACTCTGAAAAGAGAGGAGGAAATACGACTGGGAAGGTACCAAGGCCATTGCAGAATTCCACAATCTCAGATTTGGAAGGAGTCTTGAAGGTGATCTTACCCAGTCTAATAGAGATCCATGAAGAGTAAGAAATAATACAATAGAAAGAATATGGGCTTTTGAGCCAGACAACCTGTGTTCTACTCCCAGTTCATCAAGTTACCAAACAAATTACTTAAACTCTCTAAGTTTCCGTTTCTTTATCTGTAAAATTTGGGTGGTGATATTTTATTGGTATAGAATTGCTCTAAGGAGTAAATGATAAATTATTGTTTTTTAAAATCTCTACTGCTTATTAGACAGTAGAGAACCATCAAAGACTCAAGTCAGGAGGGATAAATTTGATGCTAATATTTAGGAATATTAATGTGGCCTTATGTGTGTCAAATGGTTTGAAATGGAGAAAGACTAGAGAAATAGCTACCAGCTTATAGGGTTACAGCAATAGTTGTGAGACATTATATGGCCCTGGATAATTTGAAGGCAATGAGATATAAGAAGAAATAGATTTGGAAAACATTGCAGAGGCAGAATCTCCAGGATTCAGTATTCAATTAGATGTATGAATCAAAACCCAAAAATTAGAAGTGCTTTCACAATTTTCAAGTTTGGTGGAATGTGAGACTGGTGCTGCTATTACCAGTCTGGGTTTCATCAGGATGAAAATGTAGTGTGAATGGAGCAGGAAAGGAACACCAGGATGAGCTTATTTAGAGATGGTCAATTAACATTTTGAAATATGGGACTGGAACTACATGTTGAAGCTGTCAGCTGGAGAGTCATCAACTGGGAATGGATAAATGCACCCAGGCAGAGTGCATCCAGAGAAAAGAACCCAAAGGCAAAATCCAGGGGAACATTTATGTTGGGGGGTTTAAGCCTTTATTATGTTATTATTGATATTTACACAACACCCTATACATATTCAGCTTATTAGCAACTCCTAAATTTCTTATCCAAAGCTCCCATTTCCTTATTTCAGCAGTGTGCTGAAGTATTTTAAGTTCTTGCTCTGTAGGAAACATAATTAAGGGGGAAGGAAATGGAAGAAGAGTCAGTGAAGAAGAGAAACAATGATTAGAATAGTGTTCCAGAGGCTCTCGAAGATCTGAAGTTTGTGAATGCTGAGAGAAGGCCACTGGCTTTGATAAGCAGGGCATTGCTGGTAAACCTGGAGAATATGCTTATGAATGTCAGAGAGAAAAATCTGAGTTTCAAGTGTTAAGGAATGAATGGAAAGTGAGGAAGTGGAAGCATAGGTGAGGCCACTTTCCAAAAGTTTTTATTATTAAGGAAAAAAGAAAAGACAGATTTAATTTTTAATACCAGTGTGTCTGTACAAATTTCCTCCAGCCTGAGAATTTTATAGAGAGGATTCTACTGTTTAACCTCTCCTTACTGGTCATGATGAAGCATAATCAAAATGTCCCTGGGGTATAAAGTGTATGTCCTAGAAGCTGTCACTGTACTAACCATTCATTCCCCATGCCTCACAGGTTTAAAGATGGAAAACCACTCCTAGTAAACCATACCATTCAACTTGACCCTGTCAAGTACAAACTCACAATCCTGGAAGTGAATGTAAAGCATGCGGGGAACTACACTTTTGCTCTGAGCAACAGCAAGCATGGACTCTACAAAAACCTCACCATACAACTGATTGTCAATGGTGAGTTGTTGGGATTTGGAATCCATGCAACAAATTCCAGGTTCCTGTCTCTATTGTGTAAGAAAAAAATCAAAACAGGAATACAATAGGAACTACCTCAGCTATGAAGGGAAAAGTGTTTTGAAGGTGCTTTTGGTCACAAGATGTTTGTTGATTAACCCTCTATGCTGATAGAATTTTCAGAGCTCTGACAAATTCATTTCCTGTTATTTTCTGTTACCAGAGACCCTTAAAATTGGTCTATTCTTATTAAGAAAATGTCATTTGAGGTAGGGAGAGCCCAAACCCCATCTTGGTAATTGTTTCTGTACATGAAATGTAACTTGCTTGGTAACTTGATGAACTGGAATTGGGACACAGGTTGTCTGGCTCAAAAGCCTATATTCTTTCTATTGTATTATTTCTTATCCTAGATCCACTGCTGCTGATTTCCCTTGAAAGTAGAACAAAATGATAAAATCATACATTCTGAGCACAGTGGCCACTGTCTGCCTGATAATGTCCTTACTCCAATTTTATCTAATGGCTAGAAAACTTATATTACTTAGCTAGTTTATCTCTTCCCCCAAACCATTGCTCTATTTTAGTCTCTCTGTCTCTGCATTGTCTTCCAGTGGAAGACCTTCCTGCTATTATGAGCAGCCTACACTACCTTTTGCCTACATATTGGGCTTCTGGTAAGGAGAAGGGAAGTCCATGAGAAGTAAGAGCCATTCTTGGATAGAATGGTCCTTTGTATTTTTAGTCTTATTTCATCACAGAGCAGAAAGAGAAGGAAAAGCCAGATGTGTCCTTATGTGGCTCTAGGATTATGCCTTCCCATCTTTTCTTTCTCAACAACAAAGCTTTGCAAAGGAACAGAAGTTCTGGGAAAGAGGAAAGCTTCCTAGGTTCTTATTCAGCATATTTGTTTTATATAAACCATCGATTATCTGTTATTTGACCATCCTTCCTTACTATGAATGTTTCCTAGATTTCTCTGGGCCTTCCACTACCAAAAAGAGCAGGCTAATTTGAAAAACTAAAAACAGCTACCACCACTATCCCCATCACTACTACAATTGCCATGGTTAGATAATTTCCCGTTTGGACATGGAGGTAAGCACGTGGTAACTTTTTGCCACCTCTGTTAGTCTCTCAATTTAGGCTGATCAATTGTCACCTTTGCAATCAAGTGAGCACATAATGAAGGGAAGTTTAGCCTTAGTACCTAGTCTCAAACCCATATTCTCTGTATCAAGCTCTTACTGGCTATGTGAACTTAGCAATTCACTTACCTCTTATGATTCTGTTTAATCATCTATATAATAAAAGCCTAAGCTACCGTTAAGGCAGAATGACCAGAACAACTGCTTGCTATGATGCACACTGACCACCAGGAGACAGATGCTCAATGCAGAAGCTGCCCCCTGGTGGTCAGTGCACTCCCACAGGGGGAGCACTGCTCAGCCAGAAAGAAGCTTTGCTCATGGCTGGCAAGTGCAGCGGCGGTGGTGGGAGCCACTCCCACCTCTGCAGCAGTGCTAAGGAGCAGGGAGCTGAACAGTAAGGAGCAGCGAGCAGGCAGGCGGTAAGGAGTGAGGGATGCTGAACGGTGAGAGGGTGCAGGCCAGGCTGAGGGACCCTCCCCCCAGTGCATAAAATTCGTGCACCGGGCCTCTAGTCTTTAAAATAAGCAATGTGATACATGCCTCACAAGGCTGTCATAAAAATCACATGAGGTGAATAAAGTCTCATATTTTGCTACCACCTTTGCCTTATCTTTTATCAGAGTTTTTTGCCAAAATTGTTGAATATTACTACTTAATCAGCATGTCTTAGGTACTCTATTTCCCAAGATATTGTTTCTATATCAAGTAACATGTCAGGACACAGACCATCATTTATTCCAACTAGTCAAATAAATGTCAAAGCCAAAACAAAGAGCAAAATTCCACATCCCTACCCACCACTATCACTTTCTTTATGTTTCCTCTCTGTTATACCTATTCCTTGGCTCAGAATTTCATCAATAAGATATCTGAAGAGGAAAGAAAGAGAGCAACAAAAACCTAGTAACACCTTCCATCGGTCCTAGGGGTTCTCTGGTCAAAAGCTGTGTAGTTTGTGCTTTCTCAAGATCATGTTGCCTGTTTTTTGTGTTTTTTTTTTAATGTTTTCTTGTGTGTGTGTTTTTATTATTATGTTTCCAACTAATGCCTTAGTGATACCACATTGTTAGATAAACTCAATTCATAGTTTTTTAGGACAAAATAATATCTCTGCTCATGGCAGATAGTGAACTAAATAAGGTAAAGGGCTAGCCACCAGCCATGATATCTTTCCCCATGTCCTTACATGATGGCCTGATGAAGCTTTGTTTTCTTCTCTTATTCCAGTGCACACTTGCTCCCACAGTCCATTTGCGTCCAAAGAAATGGTTGATCTGCAGGCATGGGGTGGGGTTGGGAGCAGGGAAATATGTCTGCAGTCTCTGCATTGGCTCCCTACACTATCCTCTGACAACTTCTAAATAAATATGGAGACCACTTTTTGGTCCTAAAAGAATCAGGTAATGAGTCTGATTTAAGCACCCATACAGACTGGGATTCATAGCCCTGCATTATGGCTATGGGATACATGATTAAGGAATAACTATGGTTTCTTCTTTTAACCTGTCCATACTCTAGTAGAGTAAATAGAAAAGCAGCATAGCAGCACAGCCTACCAGAAGTAGCCCACCATCCCAAAAGGGAAAAAAATAGCTCCAAATAAAAATTTAGGAAATAGGTGTCAAGAGAAAACAAATAACCCACTTAGGGTCACCCAGATAGTTCCAAGTATAGGGTCATCTAATCCCACCCCATTTTCCTCTTCATTTTAAAGATGGAGGGGACAAAGCTGTGGTTTAGAGTGAGAAAGTGAATTCCCCAAGGTATTATAAAGTATATTAGAAAGCAGCCAGAACTTGCATGTAAATCTTCCATGTTAGTAAAGTTATAGGTTTAGCTGTCATTTTGGAGACTCAAAATAACACCGACTGGACAACCTGTTGATCATTTTACAGTGTTTACAAATATTGGTATCTTGCCATCAAATCACTATGTACACATGGAACTCATATAATATTGTATGTCAATTATGCCTCAATAAAAATTAACAATATTAATATAACAAAGTAAATATAATTTCTTAAATATGCTTACATATATGAAGATCAATAAAATAAAAACTTAAACAAGATAATACATAACCACCCTGGTCAGTGATCCAGGATACTGGTTGCTCTGCAATTCCTAAAGTGTCATTCTCATCCATGTGGTCTGAGATAGCTCTCTATCACCAAGTAGTGAAGGAGAACTCATGTTCTATCATTTAAGTGCATGAGAGGGGATTTGCACATATACCAGAACTTGGACACATGGTCACCCTAGCTGCTAAGGAGGATAGAAAACATAGTCTTTAAATAAGCAACCACATTTGGTTTTAAAATCTATTACTATGGATAAAAAGGAAAATAAAGATTGGAAAAACAAGAAGTGTCTTCCATATATACTGTTGCATAAGTGCAGCGACCTGCATGGCGGGGTTCAGAATCTGCAGGAGGGGCCAACACCCAAATGAAAATGCTATACAAGAAATATGAATTTTGGAAGGCCTGGGGGACCAGGTGGAAACCTCTTTCTTGAAGAGGCACTCTTGAAGAGGCAGACTGAGACTGGGTCCCGTCTGCTTTTGTTTACTTTGAATACACATTTTCCCTTTAGCAATGCATACAGGCAGATCAAAGGTAAAGTTTGGTAAACCATGTAAGAATTATCAGGTCAGGAAATCACCTCAAGCCATTGTAATCACAGGAGGGCACTCTTGTGCTGATATTCAGCACGGCTGAATATCAAAGTCCATTGGTCTTCCAATGTCTCTTTTGCACTTTTATGCTAATTGCTGTTTGCTTTTGCCTCTGGCATTTTCCCCTTTTTGTTTTCTTAGTAAATCTTGAAAAGTGTATGCCATCTGTAGGGCTCAAGTTTTTTTAAAGACTCTTCATTCCACATCTGCAGACTATAAATAAACATATAAGACCAAGAATGGGACAGACAATAGTGGTTATGCTAAGAGGCAAATGTAGGGAGATCCAATGAAAAGGATTGAATTCTTTCATGTCCTTTTAAAATTGTTGTCAGGCATTTAAGGCATTAGTCTGTAAGTTTGCCTGTGTCTTCTGCTATTTGGGGCTGGGGTAGTCGTCTGTCTGTGGCTTCAGGTACAGGTTGAGGCTCCAGGTACAAGGTCCTCATTAATTTGGTCAGTTCCTTCCATGGCTCTATGTTGGAGTTTGATGTTCCTTGCAGGAATCCACATGAGCTTGGAGGAGTTTTCTGGAAATACACAAGCATATTCTTTTTGTTGTTGTTGTTGTTTTTTTTAAAACATATTTTATTGATATTTTACAGAGAGGAAGGGAGAGGGATAGAGAACTAGAAACATCGATGAGAGAGAAACATCGATCAGCTGCCTCCTGCACACCCCCCACTGGGGATGTGCCCGCAACCCAGGTACATGCCCTTGACCGGAATCGAACCCGGGACCCCTCAGTCCGCAGGCCGACGCTCTATCCACTGAGCTAAACCGATTTTGGCAACACAAGCATATTCTTGACCAAAGATTAATAAAGGGTTGTGACCTTTCCATAACCAGACTCTGTATCATTCCATTTGATCAAGCCTTTTTTTGTTTTGGCTCATTATGACATCAGTGTAGCTCTATTGGTGTCTTGCCATTAGCACTACAAGTGAAAAAAATTAAAGTAATTAAGGCTTAGTGTAGTCTACTTATAGGAGATTTCTCCAGCATCACTATCCCCCCTTTTTGTTTTTAAAGTTGGGATTTCAGCTGCTGATGTTGGCATTCTATAATTGCCTATCCTTGAGAATTGTATGGTATTCCCATAATGTGTTGAATTTTCCATATTGTACAATACTGCTGGAAATGATAACCTCTGTTTGCAGGTTCATTATCAGTTTGAACAATTTTTGGAATTCCCATGATGGCAAAAGCAACTAGGCAATGATTAATGACCTGTTTCACCATTTTCCCTGTAGATGCAGTAGCCCAAAGGACTTTTTAAAATGTATCTACAGAGACATGTAATGCCCTAAGGCATCCAAAAGAAGTATAATGTGTTACATCCATTTGCCAGATATGGTTTCTTTTCAATCCTCGGGGGTTAATTCCTGTATTAGGCCCTTGAGGCAGATGTAACATATAAGTGGGAAATTACTTGATAATTTGTTTAGCCTGCTGTTGACTGATTGAGAATTGTTTAGATAACATTTTGGTAGGCTTATGTAAAAGCTGGTGGGATTCTGTGGCTTGTTGTAACAAAGTGACTAATTGATCGACATATGCATTTCCTTTTGTTAAAGAACGAGGCAGGGTGGTCTAATCCCTGATATGAGTAATATAAAAGGGATATTGCCTTTTCTGTACAATTTACTGTACCTGTTCAAATAGTATAAATAGACTTTGGCCACTGAACCATTTTAATCAAGCAGACTTAATTCTGTTTACCAGGCCAGCAGCATAGGCAGGATCAGAAATAACATTGAGAGGCTCATGGAAATCCTGCAATGCAGCCTTGATAGCTTCTAATTCAATCCTTTGTACAGAAGTGTGACTAGTCTGGATGACTCGGTCTGAATTTATGGTATGATAAGCAGCTTTGCCATTAGAGGAGCCATCAATAAAAACAGTTAATGCTCCAGGAATAGGTTCTAGCCTAGTATTTTTTTTTTTGGTATAGTTATAGGGGTGTAATATAAAAACTGTAGTAATTTGTTTTTCTTTTTTAGTAGGTGTCAACTAAGTTCTCTGAAATATTCACTTATTTCAATTTGCCAATTCAAATCAGTCTGAAATAAGGTTTATTTTCTAACTTCATTTGTCCTTGGGTGTGGACAGTAAATGATACTAATTGGATTTCTTTTTTTTTAATTTCTTTATTGATTAAGGTATTACATATGTGTCCTAATCCCCCCATTAACCCCCAACCCCCCCACTCATGCCCTCAATCCCCTGTTGTCTGTGTCCATTAGTTAGGCTTATATGCATGCATACAAGTCCTTTGGTTGATCTCTCCTGCTTATCAGTTTCCCTGAGTACATTGACATAAGCTATTTACCCTCTGTTTAGGGAGGCAAAATACAAATCATTTACTTTTAAGTGTCCTTGGTTTAGGGAAAATAGGATTTACTAGATGGCCCCAAACCTCTTGGCATCTAGATTTTCTAGATGGTTGCAAACTGCTGTTTCATGCTGTATTTGCTGTCTCACTGCTTGAGTGAGGCTAGCCACAAAATCAGAAATTGATTCTGTAGGTCCCTGCATACACTTAATAAAAGCTCCCTCAGGATTCCCTAAGTATATTGAATACATTTGTCATTTCTCCCGTACAGATTTTTAGGTAAGTCTTAACTAATTAATATCCCCTAATAATTTCTGGAAGTCATTCAGGGTCTTAAGGCAATTCTTTAGTATTTTATCTTTTGAGGCCTAATACATTGATTTTCAATTTATAGTTCTGAGATATTTCATTTATTTCTGTACCTTTTCTGGAACAATCCTTAAGCTCCATTTAGGGAGTTCCTTTTCTAATTGGATAACCATTACTAAAGTCTACTTTTCCTGTGTGCTTGTCATAAAACACTAAATTAAAGACTTTTACTTTCAGACAAAGCAACCAACTTGGTTGCCTTCCAGAAAAACAGGTAGGAGAGACACATGCTGACCAATACTCTGATGCATACATCTCAAGTAAAAGTAAATTTCTTTTTTTATTTTTTTTTATTTTTTAAATATATATTTTATTGATATTTTACAGAGAGGAAGGGAGAGGGATAGAGAGTCAGAAACATCGATGAGAGAGAAACATCGATCAGCTGCCTCCTGCACACCCCCCACTGGGGATGTGCCCGCAACCAAGGTACATGCCCTTGACTGGAATCGAACCCGGGACCCTTCAGTCCGCAGGCCGACGCTCTATCCACTGAGCCAAACCGGTTTCGGCAAATTTCTTTTTAAAAAAAAATAACTTTATTGTTTAAAGTATTACATATAGTAGTACATATATCTCCTTTTTTTTTCACACAGAACTTCCCCCAGACTCCTCTACCCCCTGTCACATGCCCTCATCCCACCCCCCTGCCAGTGTCTTGTGTCCATTGGTTGTGCTTATATGCATGGATACAAGTCCTTTGGTTAATCTCTTCCCCCCTCAACAGCATTCCCAGCCTTCCTGCTGTAATTTGACAGTCTGATCAGTGCTTTACTGCCTCTGTGTCTATCTTTTTGTTCATCAGGTTATAATGTTCTTTATTTTCCATAAATGAGTGAGATCATGTGGTATTTTTCTTTCATTGCCTGGCTTATTTCACTTAACATAGTGCTTTCCAGGTCCATCCATGCTGCTGCAAATGGTAAGAAATCCTTCTTTTTTATGGCAGCATAGAATTCCATTATGTAGATGCACCATAGTTTTCTAATCCACTCATCTGCTGATGGGCATTTAGGCTGTTTCCAAATCTTAGCTATGGTGAATTATGCTGCTGTGAACATAGGGGTGCATATATCCTTTCTGATTGGTGTTTCTAGTTTCTAGGGATATATTTCTAGAATGGATTACTGCGTCAAATGGGAGTTCCATTTTTAGTTTTCTGCGGAAACTCCATACTGTTCTCCACAGTGGCTGCACCACTCTGCATTCCCACCAGCAGTGCTCGAGGGTTCCTTTTTCTCCACATCCTTGCCAGCACTTGTCGTTTCTTGATTTGTTGATGATTGCCATTCTGACAGGTGTGAGATGGTACCGCATTGTCGTTTTCATTTGCATCTCTTGGATAATTAGTGACTTTGAGCATGTTTTCATATGTCTCTTGGCCTTCCTTCTGTCTTCTTTTGAAAAGATTCTATTTAGGTCCGTTGCCCATTTATTTATTGGATAATTTATCTTCCTTTTATTAAGTTGGATAAGTACCCTGTAGATGTTGGACACAAAAACTTTATCAATGATAACATTTGCAAATATGTTCTCCCATATAGTGGTCTTTCTTGTTGTTTGTTGATGGTTTCTTTTGCTGTGCAAAAGCTTTTTATTTTGATGTAGTACCATTTGTTTACTTTCTCTTTAGTTTCCATTGCCCTAGGAGCAGTATTGGTGAAGAAATTGCTTTGGCATATGTCTGAGATTTCTCTGCCTGTGGATTCCTCTAGTATTTTTATGGTTTCCCATCTTATGTTTAAGTCCTTTATCCATTTTGAGTTTATTTTTGTGTATGGTGTAAGTTGGTAGACTAGTTTCATTTTTTTGCATGTATCTGTCTAATTTTCCCAACACCATTTATTGAAGAGGCTGTCTTGACTCCATTGTATGTTCATGCCTCCTTTGTCAAATATTAATTGAGCATAGTGGTTTGGGTTGATATATGGGTTCTCTATTCTATTCCATTGGTCTATATGTCTATTCTTGTGCCAGTTCCAGGCTGTTTTGAGAACAGTGGCTTTGTAATACAGTTTGAAATCTGGTATTGAGATCCCACCTACTTTGTCCTTCTTTCTCAGGATTGCTGTGGATATTCGGGATCTTTTTTTTATTCCAGATGAATTTTTGGAGAGTTCTTTCTAGGTCTGTGAAATATGCTGTTGGTATTTTAATGGGGAGTGCATTGAATCTATAGATTGCTTTAGGTAGTATGGACATTTTAATAATGGTGAGTCTACCAATCCATGACCATGGTATGTTCTTCCATCTGTTTACGTCTTCCTCTATCACTTTTTTCAGTGTCTGTAGTTTTCTGCATATAGATCTTTTACCTCCTTAATTAAGGTTATTCCTAGGTATCTTATTTATTTATTTATTTTTTGGTGCGATGTTAAATGGGATTGCTTTTTTATCCTCTCTTTCTGTAAGTTCACTATTGGTGTATAGAAATGCCATAGATTTCTTGGCGTTAATTTTGTATCCTGCTACATTGCTGAATTCATTTATTAAGTCTATTAGTTTTTTTATGGAGTCTTTAGGGATTTTCATGTACTACTAGAGGCCCGGTGCACGAAATTCGTGCACGGGGGTGTGTGTCCCTCAGCCCAGCCTGCACCCTCTCCAATCTGGGACCCCTCGAGGGATCGGGCCTAAACGGGCAGTCGGACATCCCTCTCAAAATCCAGGACTGCTGGCTCCCAACTGCTCGCCTGCCTGCCTTCCTGATTTCCCCTAACCGATTCTGCCTGCCAGCCTGATCACCCCCTAACCACTCCCTGCCAGCCTGATTGATGCCTAATTGTTCCCCTACCAGCCTGTTTTCCCCTAACTGCCCTCCCCTATAGGCCTGGTCACCCCTAACTGCCCTCCCCTACCAGCCTTGTCCCCCCAAACTGCTCTCCCCTGCAGGCCAGATTCCCGCCCAACTGCCCTCCCCTGCAGACCTGGTCCCCCCCCCAACTGCTCTCCACTGCAGGCCTGGTTGCCCCCAACTTCCCTCCTCTGCTGGCTTGGTCACTCCTAACTGCCCTCCCCTGCAGGCTTGATTGCCCCCAACTGCCCTCCCTTGCAGGCCTGGTCCCTCCCAACCGCCCTCCCCTGCTGGCCTGATCGCCCACAACTGCCCTCCCTTACAGGCCTGGTCCCTCCCAACTGCCTTCCCTTGCTGGCCATCTTGTGGTGGCCATCTTTTGTCCACATGGGGGCAGGATCTTTGACCACATGGGGGCAGCCATCTTGTGTGTTGGAGTGATGGTCAATCTGCATATTACTCTTTTATTAGATAGGACAGAGACCTGGTGCATGTGTGGGGGCCAGCTGGTTTGCCCTGAAGGGTGTCCCGGATCAGGGTGGGGGTTCCCTTGGGGTGTGGGGCAGCCTGGGCGAGCCTGGGTGGTTTGCAGGCTGCCTACGCCCCCTGGTGGCACAAGCGGAGGCCCTGGTATCTGGGGTTTATTTATCTTCTACAATTGAAACTTTGTAGCCTGGAGCGGAGCCAAGCCTTCGCCCTTGTTCCGTGGCGGCAGCCATTTTTGGGGGGATTTATGTATCTTCTATAATTGAAACTTTGTAGCCTTAAGCGGAGGCCTGGGCCGGCCAGGGTGTGTGGAAAACTTGGCTTTCTCCATCGCTGTGGGCAACCCTAGCCTCCTGTTCTTTCCAGCTCCGTGGCTGCCGCCATTTCTGTTTGGGTTTATGTATCTTCTATCATTGAAACTTTGTAGTCTTGAGTGGAGGCCTAGGCCGGCAAGGGCAGGCAGAAAGCTAGGCTTCCTCCATTGCTGGGGAAACCCATGCCTCCCTCTTGCTCTCTGTGACTGTAGCCATCTTGGTTGGGTTTATTTGCATATTCACTCTTGATTGGCTTTGTGGGCGTGGCTTGTGGGCGTGGCTTGTGGGTGTAGCGGAGTGATGTTTAATTTGCATATCACTCTTTAATTAGATAGGATATCATGTCATCTGCAAATAAGGACAGCTTTACTTCTTCTTTTCCAATTTGGATGCCTTTTATTTCTTCTTCTTGTCTAATTGCAATGGCTAAAACTTCCAGTACTATGTGGAACAGGAGTGGTGAGAGTGGGCATCCCTGTCTTTTTCCTTTTCTTAAGGGAAATGGTTTTAGTTTTTGCCCATTGAGTATGATGTTGGCTGTGGGTTTACCATATATAGCTTTTATTATGTTGAGGTATGATCCTTCTATTCCCACCTTGCTGAGAATTTTTATCAAAAATGGGTGTTGGATTTTGTACATTGCATTTTCTGCATCATTTGATATGACTATGTGGTTTTTATCTCTCAATATGATTATGTGATGTATCACATTTATTGACTTGCAAATATTGTGCCATCTTTGCATCCCTGTAATAAATCCTACTTGGTCATGGTGTATGATCTTTCTGATGCACTGCTGAATCCGATTTGCCAGAATTTTGTTGAGGATTTTAGCATCTATGTTCATCAGGGATATTGGCCTGTAATTCTCTTTCATTGTGTTGTCTTTATCTGGTTTTCATATTAGGGTGATGCTGGCTTCATAGAAGGAGCTTGGAAGTGTTCCTTCCTCTTGAATTTTTTGGAATAGTCTGAGGAGGAAAGGTTTAAGTTCTTCCTTGAGTGTTTGGTAAAACTCCCCTGTGAAGCCGTCTGGCCCCGGGCTTTTGTTTGCTAGAAGCTTTTTGATGACTACTTCAATTTCGTCCACAGTTATTGGCCTATTGAGATGTTTAGATTGGTCTTTACTGAGTTTTGAAAGGTTGCATTTTTCTAGGAATATATCCATTTCCTCCAGGTTGTACAGTTTGTTGGAATAGAGTTGTTCATAGTATTTTTTAACAATCCTTTGTATTTCAGTGGGGTCTGTTGTTATTTCTCCTCTTTCATTTCTGATTTTGTTTATTTGGGTCTTCTCTCTTTGCTTCTTTGTGAGCCTGACTAGCGGTTTATCAATCTTGTTTATCCTTTCAAAGAACCAGCTATTGGTTTTGTTGATCTTTTGTATTTTTTTTTTGGGGGGGGTCTCTATGTCGTTTATCTCCGCCCTGATCTTTATTATTTCCTTCCTTCTGCTTACACTGGGCTTTTCTTGTTGCTCTCTTTCTAACTCTTTGAGTTGTAGGGTTAGGTAATTTATTACCATTGTTTCTTGTTTTTTTTGCAGTAGGCTTATAGAGCTATGAACTTCCCTCTCAAGACTGCTTTCGCTGTGTCCCATACATTTTGGATTGTTGTGTTTTCATTTTCGTTTGTTACCATGATGTTTTCATTTCTTCTTCGATCACTCTGGTAACCCAATCATTGTTTAATAGCATGCTGTTTAGTCTCCATGTGTTTGATTTTTTTGGATTGTTTTTAATGTAGTTGATTTCCAGTTTTATGCCACTGTGATCTGAGAAGATGCTTGATATGATTTCTATCTTCTTGAATTTGAAGAGACTTTGCCTGTGAATCAATATATGGTCTATCTTTGAAAATGACCCATGTGCACTTGAGAAGAATGTATATTCTGTGGCCTTGGGGTGAAATGTTCTGAAGATGTCAATTAATTCCATCTGGTCTAGTGAGTCATTTAGGATTGATGTTTCTTTGCTGATTTTTTGTTTAGAGGATTTGTCCAATGGTGATAGTGTGGTATTAAAGTCTCCTACTACTATGATTGTATTGCTGTCAATCTCTCCCTTGATATCCTCCAGGAGTTGTTTTTTTTTTTTTTTTTATTCATTTGGGCGTTCCTATATTGGGTGCGTATATGTTTACCAGAGTTATTTCTTCTTGTTGGATTGCTCCCTTTAGTATTTATGAAGTGGCCTTCATTATCGCTTTTTATGTCCTTCACTTTGAGATCTAATTTGTCAGATATAAGTATTGCTACCCCAGCTTTTTTCATTTCCATTCGCCTGAAAAACCTTTTTCCATCCCTTCACCATCAGTCTGTGTGCGTCTTTTTTTCTGAGGTGGGTTTCTTGTATACAGGGGATATGTGGGTCATGTTTTCTTTTCTAATCCATTACCTTATATCTTTTGTTGGGGCATTTATTCCATTTACATTTAAAGTTATTATTGATAGATACTTGTGTGTTGCCATTTTTATTCTTTACCCCTGTGTTTATTCTTCACTTCCTCTTTATTCTTTTTACAGCAGACCCTTCAGCATTTCTAGCATTGCTGTTTTACTCCCTTAATCCTTTTTTGTCTGTGAGCTCCTGATTCCACCTTTAATTTTTATTGATAGCCTTGCTGGGTATAGTATTCTTGGATTCAGTCCCTTGCTTTGTATCACTTTGTATAATTCATTCCATTCCCTTCTGGCCTGGTGTGTTTCTGTTGAGAAATCAGTTGATATTCTAATATGATATTCCTTGTAGGTAACTTTCTGTCTCTCTCTGGCAGCCTTTAAGATTCTTACTTTGTCGTTGGTGTTTGCCAATTTAATTATGATGTGTCTTGGTATCGGTCTTTTGGGGTTCAACTTGTTTGGGACTCTATGTACTTCTTGGACTTGCATAGTTTTTTTCTTTCCAATATCAGGGAATTTTTCTGTCATTATTTCTTCAAACAGGTTTTCTATTCCTTGCGTCTCTTCCTCTCCTTCTAGTACCCCTATTATGCGAATGTTGTTTCATTTTGTGTTGTCCCAAAGCTCCCTTAGGCTCTCCTCTTGCTTTTTAAGTCTTCTTTCCAGTTGCTGTTGTGTCTGTGTGTTTTTTCCTACCTTGACTTCTAATTCACTGATGCTTTCCTCAGCCTCTTCTAGACTACTGTTTAAGCCTTGCATTGTGTTCTTTATTGCAGCTATGTCTTTCTTCATCTCCTCTTTGTTCCTTTTCATGTTGGTGACATTCTCATTCATCTCCTTATAGTTCTCATTGAGATGTGTGTATTTGTCATTGAGTTGTGTGTATTTGTCATCTACCTGTTTATACATCCTTATAACCATTACTCTGAATTCTTTCTCTGATATGCTGCTAGCCTCAATTGAACTCAACTCTCTGGTGATTCCTCCTTTTCTTTCCTTTGGGGATTACTTTTTTGTCTTCCCATGTTTTGCTGTAACGTTTTAATTGTAGGTCCGATTGGTTTGATACTCAGGTTCTTTTGGGGATGGTGCCACTGGTGTGATCTCTCAGGTCTCCTGGGCTTGGTAATCTAGTGTAGCTCCCTACTTGAGCTATTTGGGTTCTCTTGATGTAGGCCTGAGAGCTGGAAAGGTACGACTGCGGTGTCTAGAAGTCAGCAGCCATGGATGGGGGCGTCCCAATTTTTGCTGTCTTGCACCCTTGATTGAAATCACGCGTGTCAAGCGGGGACTCACAGTAGCACCCAGGAACCGTCTATTGGGGTGATGGGGCTCAGTAGGCCTGTGTTCTGGAATTCATGACTATCATGTCCAGAGTTCTGTAGTTGTGGGGGGGGGTGCAGACTCAGCTTTTGCTGCTGCACCTGTGGTGGATATGCACACGCTCCCAGTGGAGGATCACAGGGGCACTCGCGGAGTGTTTGCCAGCGAGGGGCACTGAAGTACTCTTATGGGCCCTGGCAGTGAAGCAGTGTAATTGAGGTGTCTGTGTGCAGGTATCCCGGATGAGTGAATTCAGAATTTCTACTGCCAGGGGGAGTGTGTCCCTGTTTGTCCAAGATCACACCCAGCCAGGACTCACAGCAGCTCCCACAAGCACCCTGTGGATATATGGGCTCAGGGTGCCTTCCCGTTGGAAATGCACGCGGGGACTGGTGGTGTGTTAGCCGGCGCAGAGCTCTGACACACTTTGAGCAGCCCTGGCGCTGAAGTTAAGCAGCTGGGGTGTATGTGGGCAGTTATTCAGGAGGAAGGAGTTCAGTATTTCTACTGCGGGGCAGTGCATCCTTGTCTGTACAGAATCACACCCAGCAGGGGATCAAAGTAGCTCCCCAGAGGACCCTGTGGATATATGGGCTCAGGGTGCCTGCCCTTTGGAAATGTGCACGTCTGTGGCAGTTAGTTTGCTGGCACAGAGCTCTGATGCACTTTGAGGCCCTGGCACTGAAGTTACACTGCTGGGGTGTCTGTGCAGGTGTCCAGGATGAGTGAATTCAGAATTTCTACTGCCCGGGGCAGTGCATCCCTGTTTGTCCAAGATCACACCCAGCCAGGACTCACAGCAGCTCCCATAAGCACCCTGTGGATAGATGGGCTCAGGGTTCCTGCCCGTTGGAAATGCGTGCACAAACTGGCGGTGCCTTTGCCTGCACAGAGCTCTGACACACTTTGAGGGGCCCTGGCACTAAAGTTAAGCAGCTGGGGTGTATGTGGGCAGTTATTCAGGAGGAAGGAATTCAGAGTTTCTACTGCGGGGCAGCGCGTCCTTGTCTGTACAGAATCACACCCAGCAGGGGCTCAAAGCAGCTCCCCAGAGGACCCTGTGAATATATGGGCTCAGGGTACCTGCCCTTTGGAAATGTGCACATCTGTGGTGGTGAGTTTTCAGGCACAGAGCTTGGATGCACTTTGAGGGTCCCTGGTGCTGAAGTTACACAGCTGGGGTGTCTGCGGGCAGTTATTCAGGCAGAAGAAATTCAGAATTTCTACTGTGGGGCAGCGTGCCCTTGTCTGTACAGAATCACACCAGCAGGCGCTCCCAGTGGCTCCCAGGTGCTGCCTAGGGAGTGGTGTGCCCTGGATGCCTGCGTGGCTGGAAAAGCGCGAAAGAAAGTGGTGTCTGGAGTTCTGCCCCTGGGGAGGAGGAAGATGCACTTACTGCTGCGGGAATGGTGTACCTTTGTAGGTGGAGGTCCCAGGGTACAGGGGTCTGCAGCTGGGGTAGCAAGATTTTGGCTGGAGTGGCTGCTGGGTTGTGGGCAGTGTCAAAGTCCTGTCTGGGTGGTGATGCTGACAAGTTTCTAAAAAAGGCTGTTCTCCCCTTCAAGATGGTGTGGGCTCCATGCCCGAGTCCTGCAGTCCAGGAAGTGCCCACAGCAGTAGTAGTCTCTCTTTGTCTAAGAGAGTCTGGTCTGCCAGCCCCTGCTGTTCCTGCGAGATTTAACTGTCCCTTACTTACACACAGACCACACACATCCACACACTCTCCTTTCATACCCTCACTCACTCACTTCCTCTCCCTCACCTCTGTCCTGCCAGCTGCCATCTTCAAGTAACTTTCTTTTAATTATGGTGTCTCATTAATGGTGAGATTTAATGATTAAATAATAACTTTTAGTTTACTTTGTAAATAGTAGTGGAAGATATTTTTAAATTTCTTTTTTTAAGCTTAAATTTACTTTTAAACAGCATTCTTTTTGGCTAGTGCTCATTTTAATATGTATGCAGATTTTACTTTGGACTTTACTAGAACCAGTTGCTTATAAAATACTGGCTTCTTACATAAATGAGTTTATATGAGATCTTGATTATATTGTGAAAAGCTAACTTATTAAGTAATTAAAATAGGCACCTTTATTGAAAAAAGCAAAGCAAACTTATACATTTGACCTATGAAGTACAGATACCACCCCCCTGCCGCAGCCAATCTGAAGAGCAGGCTGGGTGGGGGTCTGAGGCATTATGTACACTCCTGTTTCAAAATTCCACTGCTGGATATTCTGGTTTTGCTTAAGAAGTATTCAGCAACCTTGTCCTGCCAATCTTAGAGGCTAAACCTCCACAACATTTAAAATACATGTATATAAATAGAACACAGTTGTTAATTTTTATTTGACATAGCTTCCCATGTGATTTTAAGTATATTAGATTGGCCTAATTTAATTCAAAAATATTTCTTTTAAGAAGAGAATATAAATCCTTGAATTATTCCAGGGCCCTTGAAATGTCCCAAAGTCATCTCTTGGTTAAAGTCATGAAATTTAACTTGGAAAGACTATCAAATATACATAACCCAAAGATTATATTACACAACTACTATAATTATTCTAAAAGATATCAATTAAATTTAAACTGGTTTTAATATTAAAAATTTGGTTCAGACCATAGAATTAATCCTCTTTTTCAATCAGCCAATAAAATATTATATCATAGGTTCAAATTTTACCACACATAGTACACCAACATACATACATATAAAGACTATATTTTGAACTAATTTTTCAGAGAAAACACAATAATTACTTTCCTCAAAAATGAATTTCTATATTTCATGCATTCTATTATCACAGCTATATAATTTCTCCCAACTTAATTTGAACTTTTAACTCTCAGAAGCCTCAAATTTTAGGTGGCAACTTAAATACTTAGCATTTCTCAGATTAGTAATATATTCATATTTTAAGAGATATTTGAAATAAAATACAAGACATATTCAATTAATAGATTCAAATTTTTTCTCTGGATTCTTCATATGAGGCAAATTTAGATTGATTAATGTTTCAGTATCCTGTTATTTCAAAATACCTAGATATTTAATAATTTTTATTATTTAATTCAGTAAACTCCAAAGTTTTAAGTTACCAAAGACTTTGGAAAACTATGTTTAGGCATATATAATTACCACTTAAAAAGATTTACCACATACCCTTTACTATAGTTATATATATTTTGCCTTAACAACTTTGAGATCATAAAGCCAATTATTATTACCCAAGACATTTTTCTTGGCAAATTCTGTAACAGAGATAACTCACTGGCTTTCAGTGGCTTTAATGTTAAAGTACTATTTTATTTTATTTTCCTTTATAAAAATAGGAGTGCCCCCAGGACTTGGGAGCCAACCTTGGAATGCGGTCCATTATTATTCAAGAACTGCCCATTATCCTGGGAATATTAACCTTGTTGCCCAAACCCAGCCTGCATATTTTCCTCGTGTCATTTTTGCCATCTTCCAAAGAAAAACAGTCTCAGGCCTGTTCTATAGCATCCGTGAAGAGATGGGGCTTAGGCCAAGAGGCCACCCAAAATTGGGTGGGGCGTGCCTCCCCCTTAAACTAGCCTTTTTCTCTTCATGGGTATAGAAGTCCTGGATGCATCCCCAAATTGTGAGAAATGGCTCATCTATCCAAATTTTAAATGATGGGCAGGGAAACAAACATATGGTGAAAATGAGACTTTTAATAAAACTCCCAAGAGCAGGTGCCCATTTTCCAGGATTGCAATAAAGGCCAAGGGCAAGAGACCTAGTAATTAAAGGGCTGGGACCTTTTTTAGTTACCTCTACCTCCCTTTGTCTAGGGAATTTTCCTAGGAACTGTGTTATCAGCCACATGTACCGCACATATTCTCTTTCCCCACCCCCACATCCTGTTTGCTTTGGGGAAATTCAGTAATGGCTTGGCCACCTACTGTTTCTTTTCTATGAAAATAAATCAGAGGCATGCTTAATGGATTAACAATAAACAAATTAAACCAAACAACAAAGACAGATAAAACAATAATTAACAGACAAGTGCGTATAACATATAGACAAGATTTAATAAATCAGAGTTCTTTTCATGGCTCTTTCAGATGTTACATTGCCTGGGACTTACAGCCAGATGGGGCCCAGAGGGCTCCCAGGTGGGGTCTCAGTGAACACCTACAAACAGCCTGTTGTTTACAGATCTCATCATATTCTGCTGTCCATAGCATTGACTGGCATCTAAAGTTGTTTCAGCTAAAAACTGCCAGTCCCAAGGTGTCATATGGTAATTTTCAGACAAAGCATTAAGGAGTCCTTTTATAAATGGACTGTTAGCCCCATTTTTCTACTTGATGAGCCTTCCCACACCAGAGGCAGAGAATTGGGGGCCTTACGTATTATAGGCTTTACAGGCTCTGCTTTAGGAGGAGGAGGAGAAGGGGCAGTGATAAATCCTCCTGGCTTTCTGTAGGTTTTTGATCCTCAATATGAAGTGGGCAATATACAGCTTGAACAAGAGCCCACATAGTGAAAGATGACAAGGGCACTTGTTTTCCTTGAGCCTGATTTCTCCTTAAATTCCTACTTACTTGTTCCCAGAGATAAAGTCTACAATGATGTTTTTGCCTTTAATTTGAATTCTTCCCTATTATAACCTGGCTGATTTCAGAAACATCCCTGTCCACTTACGGTTGTGACTCAGAAGCTGGGACCGGCTTGTGTGTTCGGCTGACTTCCACTTCCACTTCCACTTCATTTTTGCTCTGGGGAGCCTTCTCCTCAAGTCCCTGTTCAGGCGCCACTTGCCACAACCTGCACAGCAGGGTTCAGGATCTGCAGGAGGGGCCGAACACAAATGAAAATGCTATACAAGAAATATGAATTTTGGAAGGCATGGGGGGCCAGGTGGAAACCTCTTTCCTGAAGAAGCACACTGAGACCAGTCCCATCTGCTTTTATTTACTTTGAATACATATTTGCCCTTTAGCAATGCATACAGGCAGATCAAAGATAAAGTTTGGTAAACAATGTAAGGATTAACAGGTCAGGAAATCACCTTGAGCCATTGCAATCACAGCAGGGCAGTATTGTGCTGATATTTAGCCCTGCTGAATATCAAAGTCCATTGGCCTTCCAATGTCTATTTTGCACTTTTATACTAATTGCTGTTTGCTTTAGCATCTGGCACATAAGTATAGTCCAGAGACAAAGCCCTGAACTTTGTCTTTAAGGTTTTGACCTTTACTACAATTATTTTAATACTTATATCAGCCTCAGACTTGGATAGGGTTGTGTTCATATTCTTAACATCAATATTTCAAGTCACTATAACAAAGAATAGGTGGTACTATATTTGCTTGGATATACTCATTAGTGTGATCCTAAAGACCTGCAGTCTTTGGGAAGAGGAGTTAGAAGTGCTGGGGGGCACGGGTGCTCTCTTCAATAGCTGCAGCCTCCACTGCTAACTGGTACCACACCCATATTTGAGGGAGATTGATATTTCAAGTTTAGCAACTCAATCCAGAAGTGTCTCTGTCTATCCTGACTGTCATAGGAACCATGAGACCATAGGCTGCCCCATGGTTTCTGAGCTTCCCCTGCATAGCTTTGGTAACTTAGGAGGCATGACTGGCATATGTAGCCTTGCAGAAGTGAAGAATAAGGAGGATAGAAAGGGAGGGACAGGATTGGCTCCACTCCAAGTTAGGAAAGTATAGAAATTCCTGTTGAGGGGGTCTATTAAGATGCACTCCCCACATCCCTAACATCAACTCTTGCTCTACCCACCCACTTAGTATCCTATGGGAAAACTTCTTAACATAATATCCAGAACAATTTTAGATCAGCTCATTTCACAACCCACCAACCCCACCACAAGCAGATCACTCTTCAAAGGAGCTGTATCAATAACTAGGACAATGTGAAGCCAATGAATTTGTCATTGTACTGATTGGAATGTGGCAGGAAGAAGCATCCCCAGAGACATAGTAGCCTTACAACCAAATCAAAGTGTTTGAAATTCTACTTCTGACTTCTGTAATTTTTACATATGTAGAATAGGTGTGATAACAGTACATAATCTTAGACACCTTTCTCTCTAGGGTATTTTTATTTTTTGCATTAAAAAAATCTTTATTTTCAGAGTATTACAGATGTCCCCCATTTCTCCCCATGGCCCCCATCCACCAAGTTCCTGCCCTGCCCCATGCCTTCACCGCCCTATTATCTGTGTCCTTAGGTAATGCATATATGCATAAAAATTCTTTGATTAATCTTTTCCTGCTTCTTCCTCGCCCCTTACATCTGAGATTCATCAGTCTGTTCCATGTTTCCAAACCTCTGGTTATATTTTATTTATCTGTTTATTTTGTTCTTTAGATTCCTTGTTCATTTGTTTTGATTTTTAGATTAAATTTCTGAGAGATATGTATTTATTGCCATTTTATTGTTCATATTTCTTCATCTTCTTTCTTCTTCTGTTTCTGCTTCTGCTTCTGCTTCTTTTTCAAGAAGACCATTCAACATCTCATGTAATACTCCTTTAGCTTTTTCTTATCTGTGAAGGACTTTATCTGACCTTCAATTCTAAATGATAGCTTTGTTGGGTAAGAAATCTTGGTTGTAAGACCTTGCTATCCATCACTTTCAATATTTCTCTTTTTTTAAAATTTTTTATTGTTGAAAGTATTACATATGTCTGCTTTTCCCCTCATTGACATCGCCCAGCCCACTCCCATCACCCAACACAAGTCCTCACCCCCCTATTGTATGTGTCCATTGTTATGCTTATATGCATGCATAAAAGTCCATAGGTTGATTTCTTACCCCCCCTCCCACCCTCCTCTGCCTTACCTCTGAGGTTAGATGGTCTGTTCAAAGCTTCTTTGTCTCGGGATCTATTTTTATTAATCAGTTTATGTTGTTCATTATACTCCACCAATCAGTGAGATCATGTGATACTTATCTTTCTCCTACTGGCTTATTTCACTTAGCGTAATGCTTTCCAGGTCCATTCATGCTGTTACAATGGTAAGAGTTCTTTAATTTTTACAACAGCATAGTATTCCATTGTGTAGATGTACCACCGTTTTTTGTTTTTTTTTTTGTTGTTGTTGTTTTTATTTTCTCTCCTCTCTGAAAGAGAATTACTTTCTTTTTCATTTTTATTCTTTAAAGTATTACATATAGTAGTACACATATCTCCTTTTCCCCCCATTGACCTTCCCCCAGTCTCCCCTACCCTTTTCACATGCCCTCATCCCAACTCCTCCCCCAGTGTCTTGTGTCCATTGGTTGTGCTTATATGCCTGCATACAAGTCCTTTGGTTGATCTCTTTACTCCCCTCCCCAACACTCCCCAGCCTTCCCGCTGGAATTTGACAGTCTGTTGGGTGCTTTACTGCATCTATATCTATCTTTTTGTTCATCAGGTTATAATGTTCTTTATTTTCCATAAATGAGTGAGATCATGTGGTATTTTTCTTTCATTGACTGGCTTATTTCACTTAACATAATGCTCTCTAGGTCCATCCATGCTGCTGCAAATGGGAAGAATTCCTTCTTTTTTATAGCAGAATAGTATTCCATTGTGTAGATGTACCATAGTTTTCTAATCCACTATTCTGCTGATGGGCATTTAGGCTGTTTCCAAATCTTAGCTATGGTGAATTGTGCTGTTATGAACATAGGGGTGCATATATCCTTTCTGATTGGTGTTTCTAGTTTCTAGGGATATATTCCTAGAAGTGGGATTACTGGGTCAAATGGGAGTTCCATTTTTAGTTTTTTGAGGAAACTCCATACTGTTCTCCACAGTGGCTGCACCAGTCTGCATTCCCACCAGCAGTGCACCAGGGTTCCTTTTTCTCCGCATCCTTGCCAGCACTTGTCGTTTGTTGATTTGTTGATGATTGCCATTCTGACAGGTGTGAGATGGTACCAAATTGTTGTTTTGATTTGCATCTCTCCAATTATTGACTTTGAGTTTTTGTCTTCTTCTTGTTTTCATATGTCTCTTGGCCTTCCTTCTGTCTTCTTTTGAAAAGATTCTATTTAGGTCTGTAGCCCATTTTTTTATTGGATCATTTATCTTCCTTTTATTAAGTTGTATAAGTTCCTTGTAGATCTTGGAGATTAAACCTTTATCAGTGATAACATTGGCGAATATGTTCTTCCATACAGTGGGCTTTCTTATTGTTTTGTTGATGGTTTCTGTTGCTGTGCAAAAGCTTTTTATTTTGATGTAGTCCCATTTGTTTATTTTCTCTTTAGTTTCCATTGCCCTAAGAGTGGTATTGGTGAAAAAATTGCTTCGAAATATGTCTGAGATTTCTCTGCCTGTGGATTGCTCTAGTATTTTTATGGTTTCCCGTCTTATGTTTAAGTCCTTTATCCATTTTGAGTTTATTTTTGTGTATGGTGTAAGTTGGTAGACTGGTTTCATTTGTTTGCATGTATCTGTCCAATTTTCCCAACACCATTTATTGAAGAGACTGTCTTGACTCCATTGTATGTTCATGCCTCCTTTGTCAAATATTAATTGAGCATAGTGGTTTGGGTTGATATCTGGGTTCTCTATTCTATTCCATTGGTCTATATGTCTGTTCTTGTGCCAGTTCCAGGCTGTTTTATGAACAGTGGTCTTGTAATACAGCTTGAAATCTGGTATTGAGATTCCACGTATTTTGTTCTTCTTTCTCAGGATTGCTGTGGTTATTTGGGGTCTTTTTTATTCCAGATCAATTTTAGGAGAGTTCTTTCTAGGTCTGTGAAATATGCCATTGGGATTTTAATGGGGAGTGCATTGAATCTATAGATTGCTTTGGGTAGTATGGGCATTTTAATGGTATTGATTCTACCAATCCATGAACATGGTATGTTCTTCCATCTGTTTATGTCTACCTCAATCTCTTTTTTCAGGGTCCTGTAATTTTCCACGTATAGGTCTTCTACCTCTTTAGTTAAGTTTATTCCTAGGTATCTTAATTTTTTTGGTGCGATTGTAAATGGGATTGCTTTTTTAGTCTCACTTTCTGTAAGTTCTCTATTGGTGTATAGAAATGCCATAGATTTCTTGGCATTAATTTTGTATCCTGCTACATTGCTGAATTCATTTATTAAGTCTATAAGGTTTTTGATGGAGTCTTTCGGGTTTTTTACATACAATATCATGTCATCTGCAAATAAGGACAGCTTTACTTTTTCTTTTCCAATTTGGAAGCCTTTTATTTCTTCTTCTTGTCTAATTGCAATGGCCAGTGCTTCCAGTACTATGTGGAACAGGAGTGGTGAGAGTGGGCATCCCTGCCTTGTTCCTGTTCTTAGGGGAAATGGTTTTAGTTTCTGCCCATTGAGTATGATGTTGGCTGTGGGTTTATCATATATGGCTTTTATTATGTTGAGTTATGATCCTTATATTCCCACCTTGCTGAGAGTTTTTATCAAAAATTGGTGTTGGATTTTGTCAAATGCATTTTCTGCATCAATTGATAAGACTATGTGATATTTATCTCTCAATTTGTTTATGTGATGTATCACGTTTATTGATTTGCGAATATTGTACCATCCTTGCATTCCTGGAATAAATCCTACTTGGTCATGGTGTATGATCTTTCTGATGTACTGCTGAATCCGATTTGCTAGAATTTTGTTGAGTATTTTGGCATCTATGTTCATGAGGGATATTGGCCTGTAATTCTCTTTCCCTGTGTTGTTTTTTTCTGGTTTTGGTATTAGGGTGATGCTGGCTTCATAGAATGAGCTTGGAAGCATTCCTTCCTCTTGAATTTTTTGGAATAGTCTGAGGAGGATAGGTTTAATTCCTTCCTGAATGTTTGGTAAAACTCCCCTGTGAAGCCGTCTGGCCCCGGGCTTTTGTTTGCTGGAAGCTTTTTGATGACTGCTTCAATTTCTTCCATAGTTATTGGCTTATTGAGACGTTTAGATTCTTCCTGACTGAGTTTTGGAAGGTTGTATTGTTCTAGGAATACGTCCATTTTCTCCAGGTTGTCCAGTTTGTTGCAATAGAGTTGTTCATAGTATTTTTTAACAATCCTTTGTATTTCGGTGGGGTCTGTTGTTATTTCTCCTCTTTCATTTCTGATTTTGTTTATTTGGGTCCTCTCTCTTTGCTTCTTGGTGAGCCTGACTAGCGGTTTATCAATCTTGTTTATCCTTCAAAGAACCAGCTCTTTGTTTTGTTGATCGTTTCCATTGTTTTTTTTGTTCTCTATGTCATTTATCTCCACCCTAATCTTTATTATTTCCTTCCTTCTGCTTACCCTGGTCTTTTCTTGTTGCTCTTTTTCTTACTCATTGAGTTGTAGGGGTAGGTAATTTATTAACATTGTTTCTTGTTTTTTTGTTTGTTTGTTTTTGCAGTAGGCTTATAGAGCTATGAACTTCCCTCTCAAGACTGCTTTCGCTGTGTCCCATAGATTTTGTATTGTTGTGTTTTCATTGTCATTTGTTGCCGTGATATCTTTTATTTCTTCTTTGATCTCTCTGGTAACCCAGTCATTGTTTAATAGCATGCTGTTTAGTCTCCATGTGTTTGATTTTTTTGGATTGTTTTTAATGTAGTTGATTTCCAGTTTTATGCCACTGTGATCTGAGAAGATGCTTGATATGATTTCTATCTTCTTGAATTTGAAGAGACTTTGCCTTTGACCCAACATATGGTCTATCTTAGAAAATGACCCATGTGCACTTGAGAAGAATGTATATTCTGTGGCCTTGGGGTGAAATGTTCTGAAGATGTCAATTAATTCCATCTGGTCTAGTGAGTCATTTAGGATTGATGTTTCTTTGCTGATTTTTTGTTTAGAGGATTTGTCCATTCGTGATAGTGGGGTATTTAAACTCCTACTATGATTTTGTATTGCTGTCAATCTCTCCCTTGATGTCTTCCAGGAATTTTTTTTTTATGTATTTGTGTGCTCCTATATTGGGTGTGTATGTGTTTACCAGAGTTATTTCTTCTTGTTGAATTGCTCACTTTAGTATTATGAAGTGGCCTTCCTTATCTCTTGTTATGTCCTTCCCTTTGAGATTTAATTTGTCAGATATAAGTATTGCTACCCCCGCTTTGTTTTCCATTTCCATTCGCCTGAAAAACCTTTTTCCATCTCTTCACCCTCAGTTTGTGTGCATCTTTTTTTCTGAGGTGGGTTTCTTGTAGACAACAAATGTTTTCTTATCTAATCCATTACGCTATGTCTTTTGATTGGGACATTTAATCCATTTACATTTAAAGTTATTATTGATAGGTGCTTGTTTGTCACCATTTTTATTCTTTACCCCTGTGTTCCTTCTTTGCTTCCTATTTTTTTTTTTTTTACAGCAGACCTTTTAGCATTTCTTGCATTGCTGGTTTGGTGGTAATAAACTCACTTAGTCCTTTCTTGTCTGTGAAGATCCTGATTTCACCTTCAAGTTTGATGGATAGCTTTGCTGGGTAAAGTATTCTTGGATTCAGACCCTTCCTTTGCATGACTTCGTATATTTCATTCCATTCCCTTCTGGCCTGATGAGTTTCTGTTGAGAAATCAGTTGCTAGTCTGATGGGGGTTCCTTTGTAAGTAACTTTCTGTCTGTCTCTGGCCACTTTTAATATTCTTACTTTGTCGTTGGTGTTTGCCAATTTAATTATAATGTGCCTTGGTGTCGGTCTTTTGGGGTTCATTTTGCTTGGGACTCTGTGAGCTTCTTGGATATTTGTGGGTTATTTCTTCCCTATATCAGGGAAGTTCTCTGTCATTATTTCTTCAAACAGGTTTTCTATTCCTTGCTCAGTTTCCTCTCCTTCTGGAACCCCTATTATGTGGATGTTGTTTTGTTTCATGTTGTACCAAAGTTCCCTTAGGCTCTCCTCCTACTTTTTAATTTTTTTTTCTAGAAGGTGCTCTACTTGGTTATTTTTTCTTACCTTGTCTTCTAGCTCACTGATGTGGTCCTCTGCTTCTTCTGGTCTACTCTTGATGCTTTCTATTGAGTTCTTTACAGCAGCGATATCATTTTTCATTTCCTCTTGATTCTTACACATATTGTCGAATTTGTCTTCCATTCTTTTCAGCCACCTTATGACCATTTCTCTGAATTCTTTTTCTGACAGGTTGCTTGCCTCCATTTCATTTATTTCCTTTTCTGGTGATGCCTGCTTTTCTTTTATATGTGGGCTGTTTCTTTTTCTCCCCATGTTCTCTCTCCTTCGTGTGTCTGGTTATGTAGTTCTCTCTCTCCTTTCCGTGGTGGAGTGTAGTGTTCCAGTGAATCTGCGTGCTTGCTCCAGTTGGGGACTGGATTTCTCGGATTCGCAGCTGTTCGGTGGGTGTCATAGCTGTAGATTCCCTGGGCTTTTCAGGCTCCCGATAACATCTACTTTTCCTTCAAGTTGGCGCTGTCTCCGTGTCCATGCTGGTTGCTCCAGGAGGGAACCCAGCAGCAGTGGAGGCTGCCTGGTCAGGGGAGCCCCATTCAACAGTCCGCCACAGTCTCCTAGAGTATAGCTGTCCCTCAACTCACCAACAAACACTACCCGTGCCACCACACACTCTCCCTTTGTTTTCTCACTCACACAGTATCTTGCAGTGTGCCTTCTCGTTGGCAGCCATCATCCTGTCTCAATCTTTTTCCTCGTGACAGTAGAGAAAGGCACTGGGTGAGGGGGTTTCCTCCCATTTCCCCCACGTGGAGAGGCGACCCGGGCATGGGAATTGTAAGCCCAAGCCCTGTGTGTCACTCGGTAGTAGAAGCGGGTTAAAAAAAAAATCTGTACCACCGTTTTTTAATCCACACATCTGCTGATGGGCACTAAGGCAGATTCCAAATCTTAGCTATTGTAAATTGTGCTCCTATGAACATAGGGGTATATATATTCTCTCTGATTGGTGTTTCTGATTTCTTCAGATATATTCCTAGGAGTAGGAATACTGAGTCAAATGGGAGTTCCATTTTTAGTTTTTTTGAGGAAACTCCATACTCTTATCCACAGTGGCTGCACCAGTCTATATTCCCACCAGCAGTGTACTAGGATTTCTTTTTTTCCCACACCCTCACCAGCATTTGTCATTTGTTGATTTGTTGATGGTAGCCATTCTGATAAGTGTGAGACAGTACAAAATTGTCATTTTGATTTACATCTCTTGATTGATTAGTGACTTTGATAATTTTTTCAAATGCCTCTTGGCCTTCTTTATGTCTACTTTTTAAAAGTGTATATTTAGATCCTCTGCCCATTTTTTATTGGATTGTTAACCTTCCTTTAGTTAATTTGTATGAATTCACTATAAATTTTGGAGATTAAACCCTTATCAGATGTAACACTTGCAAATATATTCTCCCATGCAGTGGGCTGTCTTGTTTTGTTGTTGTTGTTGTTGTTGTTCTTGGTGGTGGTGGTGGTGTTTTCTTTTGCTGTGCAGCAGCTTTTTCTTTTGATGTAGCCCCATTTGTTTATTTTTCTTTAGTTTCCATTGTCCTAGGAGATGAATCAGTAAACTTATTGCTATGAGATATGTCTGATATTTTGCTGCCTATGGATTCTTCTAAGTTTTTAATGGTTTCCTGTCTTACATTAGTCTTTTATCTATTTTGAGTTTATATTTGTGTATGGTTTAAGTTGGTGGTCTAGTTTCATTTTTGCATGTATCTGTCCAATTTTCTCAACACCATTTATTAAAGCGACTGTCTTGCTTCCATTGTATGCTTTTGCTCCTATGTCAAATATTAATTGAGCATAATGCCATAGGTTGATTTCTGGGTTCTCTGTTCTGTTCCATTAGTCTATATATCTGTTCTGGTGCCAGTAGCAGGAAGTTTTGAGAATAGTGGCTTTATAATATAACTTGGTACCTGGTATTCCAATCCCTGCAACTTTGCTCTTCTTTCTCAGAATTGCTGTGACTATTCAGGGTTTCTTTTTACTCCATATAAATTTTTGGAGCATTTGTTTTAGGTCTGTGAAATATGCCATTGGTATTTTAATGAGGATTACTTTGGGTAGTATGGACATTTTAATGATGTTGATTCTACCAATCCAGGAATATGGTATATTTCTACACTTGTTTATATCTTTCTCTATCTGTTTTTTTCAACATCCTGCAGTTTTCTGAGTACAGGTCTTGTACCTCCTTAGTTAAGTTTATCCCTAGGTATCTTCATGTTTTTGTTGTTGTTGCAATTGTAAATGGGATTTTTTAAAGTTTCTCTTTCTGTGAGTTTATTATTGTAGTATAAATCAGCCATATATTTCTGGGTGTTCATTTTGTATCCTGCTATGTTGCTGAATTCATTTTTTAAATCTAGTAGTTTTTTTATGAAGTCTTTAGGGCCGTGAGTTTGACATGCTTGCTTTAGGGTTTTCTATGTATAATATCATCACATCTGAGAATAATGGCAGTTTTACTTCTTCTTTTCCAATTTGGATACCTTTTATTTCTTCTTGTCTGATTTCTATGATTAGCACTTCTAATATTATGTCAAACAGATTTGGTGAAAGTGGGCATCCCCATCTTGTTCCTGTTTTTAGGAGAAATGGTTTTAGTATTTGCCCTTTGAGTATGTTGATGTCTGTAGGTTTGTCATAGCAGGCTTTTATCATGTTGAGGTATGATTTTTCTTTCCCACTTTGCTGTGAGTTTTTATCAAAAAAGAGCATTGGCTTTTGTCAAATACTTTTTCTGCAATAATTGATATAATCATGTGGTTTTCATATTTCAATTTGTTTATGTTCAATTTGTATCATATTTATTGATTTGCGAATATTGTACCAGCCTTGCATCCCCAGAATAAATCTCACTTGGTTATGGTGTATGATCTTTTTAATGTATTTTTGGATGCGATTGGCTAATATTTTGTTGAGGATTTTAGCATCTTTGTATATCATGAATATTGGCCTGTAATTCTCTTTCTTTATAGTATCTTTATCTGGTTTTGCAATTAGGGTAATGCTGGCTTCATAGAAAGAGCTTGAGAGTGTTCCTTTCTCTTGAATTTTTTGGAATAGTCTGATGGTATTGGTGTTAGTTCTTCTTTAATGTTTGGTAAAACTCCCTGTGAAGCTGTCTAGACCAGGGCTTTTGTTTGCTGGAAATTGTTTGATTACATCTTCAATTTCATTGGTAGTTATTAGCCTATTCAGGATTTCTGATTCTTCTTGATTGAATTTTGGAAGATTGTATTTTTGTAGGAATATGTACATTTCATCCAGTTTGTCCAGTTTGTTGGAATAGTTATTCATATTATTTTTTTACAATACTTTGTATTTCTGTGTAATTTTAGTTGTAATTTCACCTCTTTCATTTCTGATTTTGTTTATTTGGGTCCTCTCTCTTTGTTTCTTGGTGAGCCTGGCTAGAGGTTCATAAATCTTGTTTATCCTTTCAGAGAACCAGCTCTTAGTTCTATTGATCTTTTATTGATTTTTTTTTTGGGGGGTCTCTATGTTACTTATTTCTGCTCTGATATTTATTACTTCCTTCCTTATACTTACTCTGGGCTTTTCATGTTTCTCTCATTCTAATTCTTTAAGTTGTAGGATTATATAACTTACTAGAGTCCTGGTGCACGAAATTCGTGCATGGAAGGGGGGTTCCCCCAACTCATCCTGCACCCTCTCCAATTGGTGACCCCTTGCAGGATGTCCGACTGCCATTTTAGGCCTGATCCCAGGGATGGGGCCTAAACCGGCAGTCAGGCATCCCTCTCACAATCTGGGACCACTGGCTCCTAACTGCTCACCTGCCTGCCTGCCTGATTGCCCATACTGCCTCTGCCTGCCAGCCTGATTACCCCTAACTGCCCTCTCCTGCAGGCCTGATGTCGCCCCCAACTCCCCTCCTCTGCTGGCCAATTTGGTTCTGATTGGTCGGTTTCTATGCCAGCTTCAAAAGCTTTGCCTCTTTGCCAAAACCAGTTTGGCTCAGTGGTTAGAGCGTCGGCCTGCGGACTGAAGGGTCCCAGGTTTGATTCCAGTCAAGGGCATGTACATTAGTTGCGGGCACATCCCCAGTGGGAGGTGTGCAGGAGGCAGCTGATCGATGTTTCTCTCTCATCGATGTTTCTAGCTCTCTATCCCTCTTCCTTCCTCTCTGTAAAAATATCAATAAAATATATTAAAAAAAAAAAAAGCTTTGCCTCCTAGGCAGCCATTGGCTACCCACAGCACCCAGATTTGGTTCTGATTGGTCAGTTCCTATGCCAGTCAGCGTCAAAATCTCCGCTTCCTAGACAGCCATTGGCTCCCCACAGCACCCACCTTTGGTTCTGATTGGTCAGTTACTATGCCAGTCAGCGTCAAAAGCTCCACCTCCTAGGCAGCCATTGGCTCCCCGCAGCACCCAGATTTGGTTCTCATTGGTCAGTTCCTATGCCAGTCAGCGTCAGAAGCTCCGCCTCCTAGGCAGACATTGCTTCCCCACAGCACCCATCTTTGGTTCTGATTGGTCGGTTCCTATGCCAGTCAGCATCTCCAGGCCTATCTCTGGGCCTGATCAAAGAGGCAGGACTTAACAGCAGCCCCCAAGGCAGCCAGGAGAGAAAGAAAAGCCTGGCTGCTGGCAAAGATCAGAAAGAAAGAGGGAGAGAAAGACAGGTAAGTACACTGATCAACAGCTTCCACTGAGGCTGCAGATCAGACCCTGACTCACTTTCTGGGTCTCAGCCACCTAGGCAGTCAGTGCTGTGTCGCCAGGCTGCAGCTGAGCAACCCAGCGCTGACTTCCGGATGGTCTGCCTTTGATTGCAGGCTAGGCCCCTTCCCAAACCTAAAGCCTCCGCCCCAGGCTTTAGACTTGGGAAGTGGGCACCCCCCGCCTCTCTGATCGCAGGCTTGGCCCCTTTCCAAGCCTAAAGACTTGGCAGAGGCTTTAGGCTTGGGAAGGGCCTCACCCCCTCCAATGGCCAGCTGGGAGTGGGCTGGGAGTGACCTGGGTGCCGAGGAGGTTCCCGGGACCCATGTATGTATGCAAATTAACTGCCATCTTTGTTGGGTTAATTTGCATACTCACTCTGATTGGTTGTGGGCATAGTGGAGGTACGGTCAATTTACATGTTTCTCTATTATTAGGTAAGATTATCATTTTTTGTTGTTTTTTGAGGTAGGCCTGTAGTGCTATAAACTTACTTCTCAGGACTGCTTTCACTGTCACCTAGATTTTGGATTGTTGTGTTTACATTTTCATTTGTTTCCAAGATGGTTTTTTAAATTTTTTCTTTGATCTCTTTGGTAACCCATTTATTGTTTAATAGCATGGTATTTTGCCTCCATGTGTTTGAATCTTTTTAATTGTTTTCATTGTAGTTGATTTCTAATTTTATGCCACTGTGATTTGAGAAGATGCTTGATATAATATTAATCTTCTTGAATTTGTAGAGACTTAGCCTGTGTCCTAATATGTGGTCTATCTTTGAAAATGTTCCATTTTCACTTGAGAAGAATGTATATTCCCTAGTTTTGGGGTAAAATGTTCTGAAGATGTTAATTAACTCCATCTGATCTAGTGAGTCATTTAGGATTGCTGTTTCTTTACTGATTTTTTTTTTCTAGAGGATTTATCCAGTGGTGTCAGTGGGGTATTAAAGTCCCCTACTATGATTTTATTGCTGTCTATGTCTCCTTTTATATCTTCCAGAAGATTTTTTATGTATTTGTGTGCTACTGTATTGGATGCATATATGTTTTCCAGAATTATATCCTCTTGTTGAATCAGTACCTTTAGTATTCTGAAGTGGCCTTCTTTATCTCTTGTTATGGCCTTCGCTTTGAGGTCAATTTTGTCAGACATAAGTACTGCTACCCCAACATTTTTTTTTTTAAATTTCCATTTGCCTGAGAAATGTTTTCCATCCCTTTACTTTCAGTCTGTGTGATTCCTTTGTTCTCAGGTTGGTCTCTTATAGACAGCATATATATGGGTCATGTTTTCTTATTCATTCAGCCACCCTTTTGATTGGAGCATTTAATCCATTTACATTTAAGGTTATTATTGATAGGTACTTGTTTGTGGCCATTTTTATTCTTTATGCCTGTGTTCTGATCTCCCCTTATATTTCTCCTTCTTACAACAGTCCCTTTAGCATTTCCTGAATTGCTGGCTTGGTAGTAAAAACACCCTTAGCCTTTTTTTGTCTGTGATACTCCTGAATTCTCCTTCACTTTTGAATGACAGCCTTGCTGGATTGAATATTCTTGGATCAATTCCCTTGCTTTGCATCACTTTGTATACTTCATTCCATTCCCTTCTGGCTTGATGTGTTTCTGTTGAGAAATCAGTCGACAGTCTAATGGGAGATCTCTTGTCGGTGACTTTCTGTCTTTCTCTGGCAGCCTTTAATATTCTTACTTTGTCATTGACATTTGCAAATTTAATTACGATCTGTCTTTGTGTCGGTCTTTTAGGTTCATCTTACTTGGGACTGTCTGTGCTTCTTGGACTTGAGTTACTTTTTTCTTCTTCAAGTCTGGGAAGTTTTCTGTCATTATTTCTTCAAACAAGTTTTCTATTCTTTGCTCAACTACCTCTCCTCTGACATCCATATTATGTGGATTTTGTTTCATTTAGTGTTGTCCAAGAGCTCTCTTAGACTCTCTTCCTGCTTTTTAATTTTTTTTCCAGTTGCTGCTCTGAGTGGACGTTTTTTCATACTTGTCTTCTAACTTGCTGATTTTGTCCTCAGCTTCTTCTAGTCTACTGTTGAAACCTTCCACTGTGTTCTTTATTGCACATATGTCATTCTTCACTTCCTCTTGATTCTTACACATGTTGGTGAATTTCTCATCCAGCCATTTGAGCATCCTTGTAACTATTACTCAGAGTTCTTTCTCTGACAAATTGCTTGCCTCTATTTTATTTAGTTCTGTTTGTGATAATTCCTCATTTTCTTTAATTTGGAGGTTGTTTCTTTCTCTCACATTTTTGCTGTTCCTTTGTAATTGTTTCTATGTATTATATCAAATTACTATGCCACTCAGATTTTTTTAATTGGTCTTCTGTAGTAGATGTTTTGTGGGTTCTAGTGTCACAGTGTCTCAGGTCTCCTGCTCTGGGAGTTCTAAGGAGACCTCCTACTTGAAATATTAGGTTCTTCTCCTCTAGTTGGGTCTTGAATGTTAGTATCCCATTTGTGGGTGGATTAGCCTCTCAGGGTGTCTGATTATGTGGCTCACTTCCTACCATGTCTTGCCAACTGTTGTGGAGGAACTGACTGAACAGCACAAAATACAACACAGAAAACATGTCACAGAAGGAACAGAACAAGAATGTACACAAGAATCCTATAACCCCAATAAAAGTGACCACCAGAGAAAAGTGAATTAAGGAAGAGAGAGGAGAACAAGAATGATAGTGAGAAAAAAAGAAAGAAAGAAAGAAAGACTATGGGTAGAAAATACAACAACCAAAAGCACATAAACCAAGAAGCCCTCCCCCCCCTCAAAAATACACCCAGAAAAGGTGCAGCATCTGTAGAAGCAGAGCTTAAATAGAGAAAATAAGGTTGAGGAGTTGGATGAATAGGGGAAGGATCATGGTTTAGAACAGAAGTGGGAGAAATGAAATGAGATGACAAGAAGAAAAAAATAAAAATAAATTAGCCTTAGCCGGTTTGGCTCAGTGGATAGAGCATCAGCCTGCGGATTGAAGGGTCCCAGGTTAAATTCCAGTCAAGGGCACATGCCTGGGTTGCAGGCTTGATCCCCAGTTGGAGGCATGCAGAAGGCAGCTGATCAATGATTGTCTTTCATCATTGATGTTTTTATCTCTCTCTCTTCCTTCCTCTCTGAAATCAAGAAAAATGTATTTTAAAAAATAAAAATTATAAAATATTTTTTTCTTTTCTTTTTTTTGAATAGAATAGAGGAGAAAGCAGATAGGTCTAAATTTAGGAAGTGAAACAACTTAAAAATTATGAGAAGAAAATAACAATAGAAGAGAGAAAAAATGAGTAGTGAAGAGAAAGAAAAGAGAAGGGGAAATGGAATAGGAGCAGGGAAGAGGAAATTAGAGATATGAATAAACCAACAGAGACTAGAATAACAACACATCAATAAAGCAGATAAAGAAGGTCCATTTTTAAAAAGTTGAAAAAAGAAAGGAAATATAAAAGCTAAAATGGGGAAAGGAGAAGAAAAACGGGAGGAAATAAAGAGAAATGAGGAAGAAAAAGGTGGAAAAAAGTTAAAAATAAAATAATAATAATTTAAAATAATAAAAATAAAAAAGTGAAGTGTCATTTCCTTCAGCCTAGTTTTAATGCGCCATATAAGCAGGTTTAGTACTCCACTCTTCTGTTCTGTCTGCTAATTCTAGGCTTTCTGTTGGGTACTTAGGTGCTGTCCACTCTCAGCCATTGTCTTCTGGCTTTCAGCACCCTGCTTGAAGCTCCAAGTGATCCACAGGTCCTCTCTTTGTGTCTGTCTCCACAGGCCTAGGCTGCAAGCAGGTGGGGCCAATCTGCCCTCTCTGCCTGTCTGCCAGCTGTCAGTCTTAATGATTCAAGCCACTGTTTCTGATAGGGCTTTAGGTGGGGTTGGTGCTGTTTTGCTTTCAGGGAGTAAGATGAGTTGTTTGTTGTTGTTTTTTTTTTTCCTTACCCAGAGCTTCTCCTCCATGAGTGTCTCAAAATATTACTCTGCCCTTATTGGTCAGAGATCCTTGTGTGGGGACCAATGGGGCTGGCTGGCAATCTGGAGTTTTTATCAATCTGGTTTCCAGAATAGTGGGTAAAACCAGCTCCTCTTCCAATCCAGTCACTGAGGGCTCTTTGGGCCTATTCAGACTCCTAAGCTTGGCCTCTGACTTTGTTTCTTTTCTATAGCTCAAAATGCAGGCAGGGTGTGGCAGGTTGTATTACCTGCCTTCAGGCTACTGGGAGGGGCTAGCTCTTCAAGGGAGAAATGGCCACTTAAGTTTGGGAGCTTATGATTGTCCCAATGCAGGAGTCCTGGCCATGTCTCCCTGCCCTGCTTCCCTCCCCAGCCTCTCCTCAGGCACCTCAAGTCTGTGTCTCTCTCCCTGAGCTGAAGCCTCAGGTGAGTGTTTGCAATTCAAAAGTCCTCTGTTCTGGGTTTAGCGGGGGGGGGGGGGGGGGAAGCAAAGACAAAACAACCACAAAACTTCGGGTTTCTCTCCCCCCAGCACCACACTGTTCAGGCCGCCTTCGGCAGCCTTTCATGGTACAGGCTATCATGGCTGTGGTCTTAGGTCCAGATTCCCCAGTGCCAGCAGCCCTGTGGCTTTTCCTTTCCACAGTTGGATGTTACACCTGTTGCCAAGGTACAGGGCTTTGGTGCAATGCAGCTTTCTCCTTACCCTCTTGGCCCTCTGGTTGTCTGTCCCTCTCAAGCCCAGATGCCCATTCCTACTGTTCTCCAGGAGTCCACTGCCCTTCCTTGTTGTAAATTGTCTCCTCACCTGTATCTAATTTGTTAATTCTGGCTGGATGTTCTCCGATTTTGTTGCTTTTCCAGTCTGGCTCTGGGACAAGGTGTATGACACATCTGCCTATTCAGCCGCCATTTTCTCTATCCACTTTCAAATTTTTCACCACTCCCTTCTGGCCTGCCAAGTTTCTGTTGGGAAATCAGCTGGCAGTTATATGGGTGCTCCCTTGTAGGTAATTCTCTTGCTGCTTTTAAGATTATCTCTTTGTCTTTAACTTTTGGCATTTTAATTATGATGTGTCTTGGTGTGGGCTTCTTAGGTTCATCTTGTTTGGGACTCTGTGCTTCCTGGACTTGTAAATCTATTTCATTCACCAGATAGGGAAAGTTTTGTGTCATTATTTCTAATTGGGTTTTTAATTGGCCTAAGATGTAGGCTGTGAAAAATTTCCCCAAAGGGAAAGGGCCAGTGCATTGCTAATCAATACAAAGACAAATAAAAATAAAGCTGTTTTTCCTTTTAAAGCTTTGGACAAAGAAGGGAGGGGGTTTTGGGAGCAGTTGCTGTTACTAGGTGAAATTGAGCAGACATCACAGGGGTTGCTTTTGTTAGTTCTTCAGGAGACAATCCAGGCAGTTGTCTTAGGGAGGTGTCTTTTCAATATTTTTCCGAAGTGTGTAATACATTCTTAGAGCAAAAATTATGAAGAGTTCAAAAGCAGCCTGTTTGAAGGGGAAGGCAGAAGGGAACTTTCTACTAATTATCCCTGAGTAGTAAAACCAGCAAGTAGGAGGGATATGTATGTAAGAATGTAGCCTTGACAGTAGCTTATCTTGTCCCTAAACTGAGGGGTTGTTTGAACCAGAGGTGCTAACAATCTTGGGGTTTAATCATCATGTGCTTCTCATAAATTGTGGAAGCCTACAGCAAAGAAAAGAAAGGCCTTTTTTTTTCTGTTCTTAGAATTTCTTCATATAGGTTTTCTGTATCTTGATCTCTCTCTTCTCCTTCCGGCACCCCCATGATGCAAAAGTTGGTATGCTTGAAATTGTCCAAGAAGCTTCTTACATTATCTTCATGTTTTTGGATTCTTTTTGCTCTTCTGACTGGGTGTTTTTTGCTTCCTCATATTCCAAATCGCTGATTTAATTCTCAGTGACTTCTACTCTACTGTTGGTTCCCTGTAAATTATTCTTCATTTCAGTTAGTGTATCCTTCCTTCATTTCTAAGTGGTCCTTTGATGTTTTCACTAAGATCCTTGAAATTATCATTAAGATCCTTGAAGCTCTCATTAAGTTCCTTGAGCATCCTTATAACCATTGTTTTAAACTCTTTATCTAGTAGTTTTCTTGCTTGAATTTCATTTAATATTTTTTTCTGGAAATTTCTTCTTTCAATTGTGACATGTTTCTTTGTCTATACATTTTGGCTGCTTCTCTGTGTTTTTGTCTATGTATTAGGTAGAGCTACCAATTCCAGTATAATGGCCTTGTATAATAGGTGTCCTGTAGGGCCCAGTGGCTCAGCCTCCCCAATCACCTGAACTGGGCACTCTAGGTGGGGCCCTGTGTAGGCTGTATGCATAGTCTTGTTGTAGTTGAGCCTTGGTTGATGTTGGCATCACTGGGAGAAGTTGACCTCCAGGCCAGTTGGCTGTGAGGACCAGCTATGACCACAGAAGAAGAGCTGCTGTGAAGGAGGCATCCTATGGAATAGGACTTGCTTCAGTGGAGCTTTGGTGCTCACCAAGTCTGCCCCTTGAGTGTTTCACTTGTGGTGTTGTAGAGTTGGAATATGGCATGGTCTGAATCTGTCAACCAGGTGTACTGACTCTGGGGACTCCTGGGAGGTGCAAAGACAGTCACTGCCTGTGCCTGCCTGGGGTCACCTGGCACAAGCTATAGAGGGATCTGCAGATGCCTGCTACTTGTGTTGGGCTAGGACAGGGGTGGGCAAACTTTTTGACTCGAGGGCCACAATGGGTTCTTAAACTGGACCGGAGGGCCGGAACAAAAGCATGGATGGAGTGTTTGTGTGAACTAATATAAATTCAAAGTAAAGGAGCAGAGGGGAGAGCAAGAGAACACTCTGCTCTTTCGGCTCTGCGGGCCGGATAGAACAGCCGAACGGCCATAGTTTGCCCACGGCTGGGCTAGGAAGTGCCTAGGAGAGGCCAAACCCTGAACCAAGGCAGGCTGCTGTTAGAGCTGGGCATGGGGCACACTGAGTCCATCTGTTATTTGTTTGAAATATTTTAAGAAAGTCTTAAGCCTGATTCAGAATAGGCCATTCATATGGAAAAGCCACTGCAAACAACTTGGGTATGGCTGCAAATTGGGTGGGGTCTCAGGGAACAACTAGGGCAGGGTGAACAGTGTGGGCCAGGTTAATGGAGACTCAGGTATGGCACCTTACAGTCAGCTCTGTGGTGGAAGAGGTCTCCAAATAGGAACAATGACATCTATGAGCACTTTTATCTGGGAGAAAACTGCCCCTAAGTTCTTCCCCTGATGCCTTCAATTTAGTTCCTCCTCGTATGTGTCTGAAAATTTTCAATCTCCTCCTGCACTGGACCTCAGAGGTAGTGAGTCTGAGTAAGTCCCTGCACTGGTTCTTTAAGAGTAATTGCCTGGGAATCCAGCAGCCTCCCTATCACTCAGCCACAATTCCTGCTGGTTTTTACAGCCCAACGTTATGGGAACTGCTCTTCCCAGCATTAGAACCCTGCGCTGAGGGATCTGGTGTGGGGCTGGGATGCCTTGCTCCTCATGGGAGGCCTCTGCAGCCAAGATATCCTTCCTGATTTAAAAGTCTGCTACACATGGATGTTGGACCAGCCGTTTTTGTGCCTCTGTCCTTCCTACCTTTCTTAGTGTGCTTTCTTATTTAATTATCTAGTTGTAGGACTTCCATTCAGCCAGATTTCAGGTGGTTATGAATGACGGTTGTCCTGTATTTTAGTTGTAATTTTGATGTGGTTGTGGGAGGATACAGGTACCACATTTACCTATGCCACCATCTTGGTTCATATCTCTCTAGGGTATTTTTAACCTACAAAAATTAAACTCTACCTATCTTGTGTGATTCTGAAAGGCAGATAATAAAAATTGAAGGGAGTCAGTTTCTGGTTAAATATAAGGAAGAATTGTGCCTTTTAAACAATAAAACTTATTTCAAAATATGTTAGAAAGTGTTGTATTGCAAATCAGCCAGCTGGACAAGACACCTTAATCAGCCAATTAGTTAGGAGTCATCTTTATTGCATGCAGATTCAGAGCAGATTACCTCTGTCAAATTCTGAACAAACACAGGAGAGAGTATTTCCTTTTTATATCATTCTAGTTCTTTGTGTAAGACAGCTTGTAACCTTGAGTATATATCATATCTAAAAAACACCTGTCATATCTATACATACAACTTGTAACTTTGAGTACATATCATATCATACCTATATAGACACCTGTAACCTTGGATGAACAAACACTTGGCAGAATATGGAAATTATTATCAATATCAGTGTATCAGCCCCTTTAGATGGATGGCTTGCAAGGTCAGACAGTTAAGTTTATCTTTTCTATTACTCAAGCTAAAAACAAAGTTATTTTACAGTCTAAAAATAACAGAGTTGACCTACAGAATAAGAGACTCTCTAAGAATAACAGAGTAGTCCAAACAGCAGTTTCAAACAGCAGTTTTTCCAAAGGAGGGACCACTATGCTTCAAAAGCTTAGTAGTCAAACAGTATGGTATTGTCATAATAATAGACACACAAATCAGTGGAAGAGAATGCAGAGCCCAGAAATAGACCCACACATATATGGTTAATTAATTTATGACAATGGAGGCAAGAATATACAATGGGGAAAGGACTGTCTCTTCAATAAATGGTGTTGAGAATACTGGACAGCTGCATGCAAAAGACTGAAACTGGACTATTTATCTTAGACCATATTACAGAATTAACTCAAAATGTATTAAAGACTTCAATGTAAGACCTGAAGCCATAAAACTCCTAGAAGAAAAATAGGAAATAAGTTCTTTGACATTGATCTCGGCAATGCGACTCCAAAAGCAAGAGAAACAAAAGCAATAAATAAATAAATATGACTTGTCTTTCTCTCACTGGCTTATTTCACTTAGCATACTACTCTTCAGGAAAGACAACTATAACATGATCTCACTCATAAGTGGAATCTAAAGAACAAAATAGATCCAGAGGCATAGAAGAATGGAACAGATTGATTAATCTCAGAGGGAAGATGAAGGTGGAGATGGGTGGGTGGGTGGGGAGAGATTAATCAAAGAATTTATATGCATGTATGCATAACCCATGGACACAGACAACAGTGTGGTGAAGGCCTAGGGGGACAGAGGCAGGGTTGAGGGGGTTAATGGGGAAAAAAGAGGACATCTGTAATACTTCCAACAATATAGATCAATTTAGGAAAACAAATAAATAAATATGGCAACACCAAACAAAAAAGCTTCCACACAATGAAGCAAATAATCAACAAAGTGAAAAGACAATCTATTGGCCTGGCTGGTGTGGCTCAGTTGGTTGAGCATTATCCCTTGCACCTGGAGGTTGCTGGTTCGGTTCCTGGTCAGGGCACATTCCCAGGTTGCAGGCTCAATCCCCAGTGGAGGTGTGCAAGAGGCAGCAGATTGAGGTTTCTCTCTCATCCATATTTCTATCTCTCTCTCCCTCTCCCTTTCTCTCTCTCTAAAACCAATTTAAAAATTTTTAAAAGAGAGTCTCCTGAATGGGAGAAGATATTTGAAAATCATATATCTGATAAAGGGTTAATATAAAATATATAAAAAATCTCATGCAACTCAATAACAACATCAAAACAAACAATCCAATTGAAAAATGGGAAGAGGATTTGAATAGACATTTTTCCAAGATACACAGATGGCCAACAGGTACATAAAATGATGTTCAAAATCACTAATTGTCAGGGAAATGCAAATCAAAACCACAATGAGATATTATCTCACAAATGTCAGAATGTCTATATATAGACACACACAATGAAATACTACTCACCCATAAAAAAGATGAAATATTGCTCCCTGTGACAGCATGGATGAACCCTGAGGATATTGTGCTAAGTGAAACAAGTCAGTTATATGTGGATTATAAACAACAACAAATAAACAAAACTAATAAAATAATGTACATCAACTTAAAGCAAAACAACAACAAAATTATCAGAGAACATAAACACTAAAAACTAAACAAAATCTATCATTGTGTCAGTCCTCTTTCCCTCTCATCTCCTTATGAGTTATTTAGGACACATTGACATCTAAGTCAAGTTCAGGCAGGCTAACAGTTCCACTGTCCCTTCCCATCTCTCAGTTCTTTGTTCCCTCCACCTAACTAGTGTCAAAATGTTTTGTGGGTCATTGGGAAGTCTGAAGAGAAGGGTGGGGCCAGGAAGGCCTCTGGAATTAGCAGTTTAGCTTTTAAAACTGTTCCTGTTCCTTTCAGTGTCCTTTCTTAGCTAGAGAGATACAAGCAGCTGTCACTCACACCTTGGTGAGATGATTCTTTTGAGTTCAAATGGAGCCAAAAAAATCAGTCAGCCAACTGGATGAATGCTGAGAGGAGCTTTGTGGGAAGGCCTGGGTCAAGAGGGCTTATTCTGAACAAGTGAGCACCTGTTTTCTCCTTGAACAGTAGACAGAATTCATGTGTACTTGTGACTCATAGTCTTACCTCTCAGGCAGATGTTTGGAATCCCCTGCTAGGTATTGCATGCTAAAAAATTCATAAAATCTATTTCTATCATCCTGAAAATAGGTAGACAAGATGAGGAGACAGGGGAATAAGGGCATAGGGATTTTGTCAAAAATCCTAAATGTGTGTCTTGGCTACTTTTTAAAATTCTCTCCCTCTCCCGCTGTCTCTTTCTCCTTCCTCCCATTGCTTGGGAGAAAGAGAGGCAGCAGAAATAATAGGACTCTTCTTTCCATCACTCAAAAAATTTCATTCCTTTTTATGGCCAAGTAAAATTGCATTTCATATATGTGCCACACTGTCTTTGTCCCCTCATCTATTTTTTAAATTTTGTAACATGCTCATGTATTTTTTTCTATCAAATAATGATGTTTCTCTAGAAACATATTGCTTTAGCAAATTTATTTTTAACTATGTAAAAATGCTGAGCAAAAAATGCAAAATTATATTTTCTTATGACACTTGAAATGCATGTTTTATTTTTAAATTTATTTTTCAATTATAGTTTACATTAACTATTATTTTGTATTTGTTTCCAATGTATAGCACAGTGGCTAGACAGTCGTATATTTTACAAAGAAATCTCTCTGATATTTCTATCTGTCTACTGATGGGCAATGGGTTACTTCCATATCTTGGCTATTATAAATAATACTTTAATGAACATAGGGGTGTATATATCTTTACAAATTAGTGTTTTATATCTCCTTGAATATATATCCAGAAGTGGAATCGCTGTGTAATAAGGTAGTTCTATTTTTAAGTTTTTTTGAGGAACCTCCATACTGCTTTCCATTATGACTGCACCACTTTACAATCCCACTAATGGTTGCATGAGGGTTCCCTTTTCTCCACATCTTTGCCAATAATTATTGTTTGGTGATTTATTTATGATAGCCATTCTGATAAGTGTGAAGTGATATCAAATTGTGATTTTAATTTGCATTTCTCTGATGATTTGTGACATTGAGCATCTTTTCATATGTCTATTAGCCATCCATATGGCCCCTCTGGAGAAGTGTAAGAGAAGGCATATTCAGGTCTTCTGCCCATTTTTTAATTGGATTATTTGTTGTTATTGTGTTGTTTTGTTACTTTTGGTGTTGAGTTGCATAATTTCTTTATAAGTTTTGGATATGAACCCCTTATTGGATGTATCATTGGCAAATTATCTTCTCTCATGAAATTGCCTATTTATTTTTTTGATTGTTTTCATTGCTATAAAAAAAACTTTTAGTTTGATGTAGCCCCATTAATTTATTTTTTCTTTTGTCTCTCTTGCCTGAGTAAAATAGAATATTACTCAGCAATAAAAAAGAATGAAATCTTACCATTTGTGACATGGATGGACCTAGAAGTTTTTTTTTTTGTTTGTTTGCTTTAATCTCTACTGTTGAAAGTATTACATATGTTCCTCTTTTTTCCCCCATTGACCTTTTTTACCCCCCTGCCCCCCACCTAGAAGGTACTATGCTAAGGGAAATATAGAAGACAGAGAAAGACAAATAGCATATGATTTTACTTATGTGTGGAATTTAAAGAACAAAATAGGAACAGATTCATAAATACAGAGAACAAACCGAAGATTGCTAGATGGAAGGGGTGTTGGGGGCTAGGTATAAAAGTTGAAGGAATTAAGAAGTACAAATTGGTAGTTACAAAATAGTTATCCTATACAATAAAGAGGTAATATGCAAATTGACCCTCACGCCCTCACATAAGATGGTCGCCCCCATGTGGTCAAAGATGCCTGCCACAAGATGGCCAGTAGGGGAGGGCAGTTGGGGATGACCAGGCCAGAAGGGGAGGGCAGTTGGGGGCGACTAGGCCTGCAGGGGAGGGCAATTAGGGGTGCTCGGGCTGGCAGGGGAAGGTAGTTAGGGGTGACCTGGCCAGCAGGGGAGGGAAGTTAGTGACAACCAGGCCAGCAGGGGAGGGCAGTTGGTGGGGCCAGGCTGGCAGAGGAAGGCAGTTGGGGGGGCCAGGCCTGCAGGGGAGGGCAGTTGTGGGTGATCAGGCCGACAGGGGAGCAGTTAGGTGTCAATCAGGCTAGCAGGGGAGTGGTTAGGGGGTGATCAGGCTGACAGGCAGGTGAGTAGTTGGGAGCCAGCAGTCCCAGATTGTGAGAGGGATGTCCCCCGAGAGGTCCCAGATTAGAGAGGGTGCAAGCTGGGCTGATGGACACCCCCCCAGTACACGAATTTCATGCACTGGGCCTCTAGTGAAATATAAATTATAGCATAGGGAATATATTCAATAATATTGTAATATCTATGTATGGTGCCAGATGGGTACTAGAATTTTTTGAGGTGATCATTTTATAAATTATATAATTGTCTAACTACTATCTTGTACACCTGAAACTAATATAAAATAATATTTAATTTCAACTGTAATTTAAAACTTGTTTTAAATCAATCAAATTATTATAGATCTACCTTACCATTTTCTAGGTACTATTCTAGACACTGGGATTGTTGTAGGAAATAAACAGGTAACATTTCTGGCCCTCATGAAACTTATTTTATAAAAGGGTATATATGGGAAAACAAAACCAATAAATATGCAATACTTTTAGCACTTATAAGTATTGTTGATAAATAGCAAACAATGGAAAGAGGCTAGAGAATGAAGAGAGGAGGTGTCATTTTATATACCTATTTTCTTCTGAATCTTTTGATTTGCCTTCTTCCTAAGTAGGTAAATTAGTTTAAATTCAGGTCTTTACAGAGACAAGTAGGCAGAAAAGACAGAAGTCAGTTGACAAAAAAAATTTATTGGCACCATGTGGGCAAGGTATACTTATATAATTAGACTTTAGGTATTTCCCTTATGAATTCTTCACTCCCTCACAAATATATATAAAGAAGTTGTAAATTGCTACTAGTAAGCCAGGACAGATTTTCCTCTGAGGTCACGTGACCCAATAGCCTTAATATTTATTTATTTTTTTTTAATTTAAGCCAACATGAAATATTGTTTCAGATGTACAACATAGTGATTTGACATTTATATACCTGAAGATATGATAAGTCTAGTAACCATCTGTCACCATACAAATTATAATGTTACTAGTGACCCAGTGCACGGATTAGTGCATATTGAAAGGAAATTAGTTAGAAGGTGGACAGGGGGGCAGGACTGGGCCAGATGGGCCAGACACACCCTCGAGCCAACATCCAACAGTCCCTCCCCGGGGTCTGTGGAGTGAGCTGGTGCCTTTGGCAGGTGGGATCCCTCAGCCTGGCCAGTGGAGATTGGGCCGAAACCGGCTCTCCAACACCCCCCGAGGGGTCACAGAGTGTGAGAGGGCAATCTGCAAAGTTGCTGTCATAGAGGGTGTGGAACGCAAATGCAAGTGTGCAGTAAACCAGATTCGGGGCCCACAGTGCCCCAGGAACAACATAACCCATGGCCAAATGTGTAATCACAGGGCCCCATGAGGAACTGGGCTCCCTCCTCTCTGGTTTCGGGGTGTGTCACCCGAAAACCACCTCTGCCAAGTCACTGCAGCTCTGTAGCTCCTGTATTGAGCATCTGCCCCCTGGTGCTCAGTGCACTTCATAGCAACTGGTTGGATGGTTGGACACTTAGCATATTAGCCATATATATATATAGATTGACTATATTCCCTGTGATGTACATTACATTGCAGTGACTTATTTACTTTATAACTAGAATTTGCACCTCTTATCCCTTTCAATTTTTTTTTTACCCAGGCCATCATCCCACTTCCCTATGGCAAGCATCAGTTTGTACTCTGTATCTATGACTCTGTTTCTGTTTCCAGCACCCTTATGTTAAAGTTGGAAATGATGAAGAAATTGGCCAAGGTCACTCAGCTTGCTAATGGAAGAATCTGGAAAGAGCCCAGACTCATGAGTTCTAGTTCTGAATAGCTGTCTCACTAATTTAGAACTGTGCTTCTTATAATCCAAAACCAACCTAGTTGGCTGAATTGGGAAAACCCCAATTTTCCCTACTGTGTATTTCCTTTACTCTCACACTACTGATAATCTCACAACACTTCTGACACCAGATGTGTGGGTGTTCTTCCCCCACCAAGCAATTCTGTGACACCAGCTGAATGTCCTATAATTTACCACAATCTGACACTATGCACTTGGAGATAGAATCAGATTCCACAGTTTAAGAGCTCAGTCTCATAAGGCAGTCCCCACTTCAGGTGTCAATCACAGGTCTCCAAATTACCCACAACTTCTCTCTGACTGGGCTACACATTGGATTTTCCCATGACCCCTTCCTTAGGTTTGATTAATTTTATAGAATGGTTCACAGAAGTCAGGAAAACACTTACTTGCATTTGCCAGTTTAAGGGATATGATAAAGGATGCAGATAAATAGCAAGATAGAAAGATACATAGGGAAAGGTGTGGGAGGATACCTATGGAGTTGGCATGTATCACCCTCCCTTCATGTGGATGTGTTCACCAACTTGAAAGCTCTTTGAGCCCAATATTATTAGGACTTGTATGTAGGGATGATCAATTTTATCCATTTGCAGCCCCTTACCCCTCTCTGGAGGATGGGGTTGAGGCTGGATATTCCAAGCTTTTAATTATGGGTTGGTCTTTTTGTTGAACAGCCCCCATCCATGAGCCATCAAGGAGCCAACCCAGAGTTTCCTGATTAAAACAAAAGATACTCCTATCACCCAGGAAAATCCAAGGTATTTAGAATACTCAGCTTCATATCAGGAACCAGGGTCAAAGACCAAATATTAGAACAAAAAATGTTCCTAGTGTTTTAATTACTTGGGAAATTACAAGGATTTTAGGAGTGTTGTAAATTCACATTGATCTGTGTACTTGGGGCAGGTGACTGCTTAAGATGGTTAGTGGAAGAGCGGGTGTTTTATTTTCAATTCAGAGAAAGGCCATTTCTGTTTTTTAATTACACATTATTTGAGATGATTAAATCCTGAACCCTTTTGTTGGGGCCCCTGTAATTTTAAGAAAATCCCAGCTACTCCTAGCAGTTTGAAGTTCTGAAATTGTTTTCAGGAATTTCCTTCCTAGACATGTGAAGCAGAAGCAACACAATCTATCCTCTTAGGGATCTGAATCTGAGTAGCATCATGAATCTCAGCAGTTTCTCTCTACTAGACAAGGTGAAAGGTGTTGTTTCCCCCCCACCCCCGCACCCAACTTCCAGACCAATCTGTAAAGTGCTTTTGGGCACATGGTCTCACTTCATCCTCATGACTATTTTGAAATATGATTTTTGTCCTTCTTCTTCATAAAAACCATGAGATGTACGATCTATTTTTTTCCCATTTTAAAGATGAGGAGATTGAGGCATAGAGAGGTTAAGACACTTGCACAAGGTCTTAGAACAGGCAAGAGGCAGAGCTAAGATTTTAACCTATGTAACGCTTCCAAAGGCTGTGCTCTCAAACATGGAAAGCTCCAATGGGAAATTTCTTAAACATGGAAAACCCCAATGGGGTGTTTCTCAAACATAGAAAACTCCAATGGGTATCTTGAACGTGATTTATGAGGTTCTTTCCAGTGGCTTTTCTGGAAATCCCTGCCTTTCCAATAGGCCCCAGAAGTGCCTTGATGAGACTAGAAAAGAAACACTTCCCATCACTGTCTAAGATTTGGAGAAACTTAACCTACTTGATGAGCACATTCTAGGGCAGTGTTTGGCAAACTGCAGCTCGCGAGCCGCGGTTTACCACTCTGTTGACTAATGAGTTTGCCTACCACTGTTCTAGGGCATCTCAAGCCACTTTCTAAGCCTTTCTAATAAATTTTCTGTAAAGTTTCTTGGAGTGTGTCAGAGGTCCTGCCACAGGCTCCAGAAAAAAAAGATAATTTCACTGGGTAGGCTCCTGCCATAGCTAAGAGAATGCTGGGGAATGTGACCATAGTTACCAGAGAACAGGGTCCTGACCTTGGAGTTACACAACTCTTAAATTCAAATCCTAGCTCAATCACTAGCTGTATGACCTTTGTCAATTCATCAATATCTTTGAGCTTTGTTTTCCTTGTCTTAAATGTGGATAAAACCAACTACCAAATGGAATTTTAAGGAATAAAAAAGATGATATATGTAAAGCCTTATCATAGGGCCCTGGGACATAGTAGTTGCACCAGAAATCTCTCTGGTCTCTGAGAATGAAAACATGGAGCTTCACACAGTTTTGGAGTCTGACAGAATCCTGCTTCACTGGATCACAGCAATGTCACTATGGGCATATCTTTTAACTTAGAGTGCCAGTTTTCCTTTTCTTTGAAATAAAGAAAACAATACTTATTTCTAAGGGTTGCTATGAGGACTGAATAAATCACTGCATTAAAATACTTGGCATAGAAAAAGCCCTAAGTAAGCAGCAACCTCTTGTATTATGAACAAAGTGTCTAGTACATTACAGCCTGGCATCCCATAAATGTAACTTTTCTTCTCTCTTCAGAAGGCAATTCTGGCCAGTCAGATAGTTCAAGTTGTCTGCCATTTGACTACTGCTCAATCTTAATTTTTTTTCAGATCTAAATAGAAAGCTTATCAAATACACTTTTTTAAACAACTCTCCTCACTCAACCCTGCAATACACATAATAATGCACAATTAGCTGACTTCTTTATTGGAATTGTGGTCCTCAGGCTGGCATAAAGAGATCAACTGAAGGACTTGTATGCATGTATATAAGCATAACCAATGGACACAAGAAACTGGGAGTGGGGTGAGGGTATGTGCCTGGGGGTAGGGGAGGCTGGGGGAAGGTCAATTGGGAAAGAAAAGGAAACATATGTACTGCTATTTGTAATACTTTAAACAATAAAAAAAAAAGATTTGCTGTTGGGATCTTTTCCATGATTCTTTGCATATTTAAATAATATTTATTAACATTCTAGGCTCATTCAATGATGTCACTATTTGAAAATATTTCTATGACTAAAGAAAGTGGGTGGGCTTTCTTCAAGTTCTCAGCTCTGTGGAATCTTTTATTTTTAATTTCTTTATTGATTAAGGTATTACATATGTGTCCTTATTCCCCCATTACCCCCCCACCTCCAATTCATGCCCCATTCCCCCTGTTGTCTGTGCCCATTGATTAGGCTTACATGCATGCATATAAGTCCTTTGGTTGATTTCTCCCCCTTACCCCCACTCTCCCCTACCTTCCCTGAGATTTGACGTTCTGATTGATGTTTATCTGTCTCTGGATCTATTTTTGTTGATCAGTTTATGTTGTTCATTATATTCCACAAATGAGTGAGATCATGTGATATTTATCTTTATCTGCCTGGCTTATTTCACTTACCATAATGCTCTCCATCTCCATCCATGTTGTTGCAAATGGTAAGAACTCCTTTTTTTACCGCAGCGTAGTATTCCATTCTGTAGATGTACCACCATTTTTTAATCCACACATCTGCTGATGGGCACTTAGGCTGTTTCCAAATCTTAGCTATGGTTAATTGTGCTGCTATGAACATAGGGGTGCATATAACCTTTCTGATTCGTGTTTCTAGTTTCTTGGGATATATTCCTAGAAGTGGGATTACTGGGTCAAATAGGAGTTCCATTTTTAATTTTTTGAGGAAAGTCCATACTGTTCTCCACAGTGGCTGCACCAGTCTGCATTCCCACCAGCAGTGCAGGAGGGTTCCTTTTTCTCCACATCCTTGCCAGCACTTGTCATTTGTTGATTTGTTGATAATAGCCATTCTGACAGGTGTGAGATGGTACCGCATTGTTGTTGTGATTTGCATCTCTCTGATGATTAGTGACTTTGAGCAGGTTTTCATATGTCTCTTGGCCTTCTGTCTTCTTTCGAAAAGTGTCTATTTAGATCAGTTGCCCATTTTTTGATTGAGTTGTTTATCTTCTTTTTGTTAAGCTGCATGAGTTCCCTGTAAATATTGGAGATTAAACCCTTATTGTTGATATCATTGGCAAATATGTTCTCCCATGCAGTGGGCTTTCTTATTGTTTTATTGATGGTCTCCTTTGCTGTGAAAAAGCTTTTTATTTTGATGTAGTCCCATTTGTTTATTTTCTCTTTAGTTTCCATTGCCCTAGGAGCAGTATTGGTGAAGAAATTGCTTTGGCATATGTCTGAGATTTCTCTGCCTGTGGATTCCTCTAGAATTTTTATGGTTTCTCGTCGTATGTTTAAATCCTTGATACATTTTGAGTTTATTTTTGTGTATGGTGTAAGTTGGTGGTCTAGTTTCATTTTTTTGCATGTATCTGTCCAATTTTCCCAACAACATTTATTGAAGAGACTGTCTTGACTCCATTGTATGTTCATGCCTCCTTTGTCAAATATTAATTGAGCATAGTGATTTGGGTCAATATCTGGGTTCTCTATTCTATTCCATTGATCTATATGTCTGTTCTTGTGCCAGTACCAGGCAGTTTTGAGAACAGTGGTCTTGTAATACAGCTTGAAATCTGGTATTGAGATCCCACCTACTTTGTTCTTCTTTCTCAGGATTGCTGTGGCTATTCAGGGTCTTTTTTTATTCCAGATGATTTTTTGGAGAGTTCTTTCTAGGTCTGTGAAATATGCCGTTGGTATTTTACTGGGGAGTGCATTGAATCTATAGATTGCTTTGGGTAGTATGGACATTTTAATGATGTTTATTCTCCCAATCGATAAATATGGTATGTTCTTCCATCTGTTCACGTCTTCCTCTATCCCTTTTTTCAGTGTCCTGTATTTTTCCGCATATAGGTCTTTTACCTACTTAGATAAATTTATTCCTAGGTATCTTAATTTTTTTGATGCGATGGTAAATGGGATTGCTTTTTTAGTCTCACTTTCTGTAAGTTCACTATTGGTGTATAGAAATGCCATAGATTTCTTGGCCTAATTTTGTATCATGCTACATTGCCAAATTCATTTATTTAGTCTATTAGTTTTTTGATGGAGTCTTTTGGGTTTTTTATGTACAATATGTCATCTGTAAATAAGGACAGCTTTACTTCTTCTTTTCCAATTTGGATGCCTTTTATTTCTTCTTCTTGTCTAATTGCAATGGCTAATACTTCCAGTACTATGTCAAAAAGGAGTTGTGAGAGTGGGCATCCCTGTCTTTTTCTTTTTCTTAGGGGAAATGGTTTTAGTTTTTGCCCATTGAGTATGATGTTAGCTGTGGGTTTATCATATATAGCTTTTATTGTGTTGAGGTATGATCCTTCTATTCCCACCTTGCTGAGAGCTTTTATTAAGAAAGGGTGTTGGATTTTGTCAAATGCTTTTCTGGCATCAATTGATATGACTATGTGATTTTTATCTTTCAATTTGTTTATGTGATTTATCACATTTATTGATTTGCAGATATTGTACCTTCCTTGCACTCCTGGGATAAATCCTACTTGGTCATGGTGTAGGATCTTTCTGATGTACTGCTGGATCTGATTTGCTAGAATTTTGTTGAGGATTTTGGCATCTATATTCATGAGGGATATTGGCCTGTAATTCTCTTTCATTGTGTTGTCTTTATCTTGTTTTCCTATTAGGGTGATGCTGGCTTCATAGAAGGAGCTTGGAAGTGTTCCTTCCTCTTGAATTTTTTGGAATAGCCTGAGGAGGATAGGTTTTAATTCTTCCTTGAATGTTTGGTAAAATTCCCCTGTGAAGCCGTCTGGCCCTGGGCTTTTGTTTGCTGGAAGGTTTTTGATGACTGCTTCAATTTCTTCCATAGTTATTGGCCTATTGAGATGTTTAGATTCTTCCTGATTGAGTTTTGGAAGGTTATATTTTTCTAGGAATATGTCCATTTCCTCCAGGTTGTCCAGTTTGTTGGAATAAAGTTGTTCATAGTATTTTTTTAACAATCCTTTGTATTCCGGTGGAGTCTTTTGTTATTTCACCGCTTTCATTTCTGATTTTGTTTATTTGGGTACTCTCTCTTTTCTTCTTGATGAGCCTGGCTGGAGGTTCATCAATCTTGTTTATCCTTTCAAAGAATCAGCTCTTGGTTTTGTTGATCTTTTGTACTTTTTTTTTTTTATCTCAGTATCGTTTATCTCCTCTCTGATCTTTAATATTTCTTTACTTCTGCTTATACTGGGCTTTTTTTTTAAATATATTTTATTGATATTTTACAGAGAGGAAGGGAGAGGGATAGAGAGTTAGAAACATTGATGAGAGAGAAACATCGATCAGCTGCCTCCTGCACACCTCCCACTGGGGATGTGCCTGCAACCCAGGTACATGCCCTTGACCGGAATCGAACCTGGGACCCTTCAGTCCGCAGGCCGACGCTCTATCCACTGAGCCAAACCGATTTCGGCAATACTGGGCTTTTCTTGTTGCTCTCTTTCTAACTCTTTGAGTTGTAGGGTTAGGTAATTTATTACCATTGTTTCTTGTTTTTTGCAGTAGACCTGTAGAGCTATGAACTTCTCTCTCAAGACTGCTTTCACTGTGCCCCATAGATTTTGGATTGCTGTGTTTTCATTGTCATTTATTGTCATGATGTTTTTTACTTCTTCCTTGATCTCTCTGGTAACCCAGTCATTGTTTAATAGCATGCTGTTTAGTCTCCATACATTTGATTTTTTAAATTGTTTTTATTGTAGTTGATTTCCAGTTTTATGCCACTGTGATCTGAGAAGATGCTTGATATGATTTCTATTTTTTTGAATTTTAAGAGACTTTGCCTATGACCCAACATTTGGTCTATCTTTGAAAATGACCTATGTGCACTTGAGAAGAATGTATATTCTGGGGTTTTGGGGTGAAATGTTCTGAAGATGTCAATTAATTCCATCTGATCTAGTGAGTCATTTAGGATTGATGTTTCTTTGCTGATTTTTGTTTAGAGGATTTGTCCAATGATGATAGTGGGGTATTAAATCTCCTACTATGATTGTATTGCTGTCAATCTCTCCTTTGATATCCTCCAGGAGTTTTTTTTATGTATTTGGGTGCTCCTATATTGGGTGCATATGTGTTTACCAGAGTTATTTCTTCTTGTTGAATTGCTCCCTTTAGTATTATGAAGTGGCCTTCCTTATCTCTTGTTATGTCCTTCACTTTGAGATCTAATTTGTCAGATATAAGTATTGCTACCCCTGCTTTTTTTTTCATTTCCATTCGCCTGAAAAACCTTTCTCCATCCCTTCACCCTCAGTTTGTGTGCGTCTTTTTTTCTGTGGTGGGTTTCTTGTAGACAGCAGATATATGGGTCATGTTTTCTTATCCAATCCATTACCCTATGTATTTTGATTGGGGCATTTAATCTATTTACATTTAAAATAACAATAAAATTATTATTGATACGTACTTGATTGTTGTCATTTTTAATCTTTACCCCTGTGTTCCTTCTTCGCTTCCTATTTCTTTATATTTTTTACAGTAGACCATTTAGCATTTCTTGTATTGCTCGTTTGGTGGCAATAAATTCTCTTAGTCCTTTTTTGTCTGTGAAGCTCCTGATTTCACCTTCAATTTTGATTGATAGCCTTTCTGGGTACAGTATTCTTGGATTCAGACCCTTTCTTTGCATGACTTCGTATATTTCATTCCATTCCCTTCTGGCCTGATGAGTTTCTGTTGAGAAATCAGTTGCTAGTCTGATGGGGGTTCCTTTGTAGGTAACTTTCTGTCTCTCTCTGGCTGCTTTTAAGATTCTTACTTTGTTGTTGGTGTTTGCAAATTTAGTTATAATGTTCCTTGGCGTCGGTCTTTCGGAGTTCCTTTTGCTTGGGACTCTGTGAGCTTCTTGGATTTGTGTGGGTTTTTTCTTCTCTATATCAGGGAAGTTTTCTGTCATTATTTCTTCAAACAGGTTTTCTATTCCTTGCTCCATTTCCTCTCCTTCTGGAACCCCTATTATGCTGATGTTGTTTTGTTTCGTGTTGGCCCAAAGTTCCCTTAGGCTCTCCTCCCACTTTTTAATTTTTTTTCTAGAAGTTGCTCTACTTGGGTATTTTTTCCTACCTTGTCTTCTTTCTCACTGATGCGGTCCTCTGCTTCTTCTAGTCTACTCTTGATGCTTTCTATTGAGTTCTTTACAGCAGCGATATCATTTTTCATTTCTTCTTGTTTTTTTTTCATTTCCTCTTGATTCTTACTCATATTGTCGAATTTGTCTTTCATTCTATTCAGCCACCTTATAACCATTTCTCTGAATTCTGTCTCTGGCGGTTGCTTGCCTCCATTTCGTTTATTTCCTTTTCTGGTGATGCCTGCTTTTCTTTCACATGTGGGCTGTTTCTTTGTCATCCCATGGTCTCTCTTCTCCGGGTGTCTGGTTATGTAGTTCTCTCTTCCATTTCCGTGGTGGAGTGTAGAGCTCCTCTAAATCCATGTGTTTGCGCCATTTGGGGACTGGTGCTCTCAGCTCTCAGGAATCTTGAGACAGCTTGCCCCAACTTAGCTAATTTTAATTCCAAAAGAAACTGTAGCTAGAATTAGCTTAAGCAATAAGTGTTGGCTTTCTTGGCTACTAAATACCATGATGATGATTAGTTTACCTGACCAAATTTGAAGGATATAAATAAATAATATGTATATTTGGAATTATTATGCAGGAACTGGCCTTCTGAGTCATTTGGGGCCTTCTTGACATGTTTGTGATTCAGGGAAATTATAAAATAATGGTTGGAAATGGGACGGTTGTTACTCTCATGTGGCTGTAAATGCATTGAAAACAATGGATCCCATGGCTGTGAAAAGAGTAGGTATTTGGTCCTGACCTTCCACTCTCTTCCTGGAGCTCTAGAAGACATTCCTAGGAAAGCTAAGAACTCTGAGGAATACAAAGACTTTTGTACCAATATTGTTGTATAAGCAGTGCCTTATTCACTACCTGATATTCATTACACATTAATTGAGATGATTAAACCCACGAGGGTTTATAGAACCCATGAGGCACTCAAGACATACTTTTTAAATGAGGTAAGAATCATGTAGACTCAAACAGCCACAAAAATCCTATTGAAGGAGAAATAATAACTATTAAAATTAAGTCCACTCCTGGTCTGGCAGATTGGGTAACTGAAGTTCAAGAGGAGAAGAGACTGACTCAAGGTCACAGTGACCTAAACATACTTGTCCTGTTCTAAGATGAGTATACCTGCAACTCTAGTTGTGTTTAAGGTAAAGGGACTTAGAATTATGATTAGGAGAAGATACCCCTGCCCTAGTACTTTCAATCAGTGCTTATATGAATTTAATGTTCTAGAGCTTTAAAGCGTGATACTAGCCTTGTTAGACTTAATTCTCCACCTGTACTCTTTAGGTTCAGCTTGATTTTTTATTTCATATATACATTCATCCTCTCATTCTCAGGTGTATTTATTCTTCATTTAACACCAACCAAAAGCAAATATTAGTAATTATTCCCACAATCCTTTGGAAAGGAAATGGGTGTATTACCCCATCCCGCACTGAAAGACAAAGACCCCAACCCTGTTTTTGATATGTCAGTCATATGTTCCTTCAGACCTTAATACTAGAGTCAAGATTGTGCTCAATGAAGAAAAAAAGTCTCTGAGATCATGGAAAATGGGTATAATACATGTTGATCCTAAAATTAATTTACCAGAGGAAATCCTGTGAATGTCCTTATTTTACTTGCTTCACACAAAGGAACAGGAGTAGGACAAGGAAATTGTGTGATGGGGAGGTGGGACTGACTCCAAATGGAGCCAGGAATAGACATTCTATTGCTAGAGTTAGTCATTATGAGGACCACAGGTTCAAGGGCAGTATTACTCTCAGCCAGACACACACATTTATATTCGAGGTTCTTTTCCTAGAATTTGGTGTTTCACAGGCTGAAGGAGCCAACTTTCCAGTTTTTCCACTCTCATCAAGAGATATGTGTTGCCCTAACTGGTTTGGCTCAGTGGATAGAGCGTTGGCCTGCGGACTGAAGGTTCCCAGGTTTGATTCTGGTCAAGGGCATGTACCGTGGTTGCGGGCACATCCCCAGTAGGGGGTGTGCAGGAGGCAGCTGATCAATGTTTCTCTCATCAATGTTTCTAACTCTCTATCCCTCTCCCTTCCTCTCTGTAAAAAAATCAATAAAATATATTTTTTAAAAAAGGAGATATGTGTTGAGTCTAAAAAAGGTGAGAACCCTTTTAGAGTTTGATGTAACAGCCACAAGCAGGAAGGGAAAGATATTGCTGATCTTGGACTTCAAGCTAAAGTTGGTCAGTCCTGGGAGGGGAGAAGGAGAAAGCGGGAGAAAAATTGAAGGCAGATTGCCAAGGGAGAAACAGTGGGCAACAGTTTGTGTTTACAATCTCTAGGAAAAAAAAAAAAGTATTAGACAAGGCCGAAAGAAACCTGGTTAGTCTGCCCTCCAACCCATCATGTTGAGAATTTTTTGTTGTCAATGTAGTAAAGGCCTGTCAGTTAACTCTTACATTTTCTATGAAGAAGCACATTCAGGTTAGTTTTAAATAGGAACACTCAAACTACCAAACCATATCCCCACTTTTTATAAGATTTGAGGATCTTGCAGCAACATTAGAGGCAGCAACATTGGAAAGCAGAGTGGAATTCTGCTCTGTCTGTCACATGACACAGGACTCTGGACTAACACTTTCAAACATGAATTTATTGAGCATTTACAATGCACCTAGCACTGACTGTACTAAAATATGGAGGTAAAGTGGGGAGCAACACTGATAAGAGTTTCATCTGTTACTGAGTTTCTGTTCTTATAGTGATTGGTGGAATGTGGAAGTAAGGGAGTATGAGAGTTCAAGTATGATACATGGGTTTCTGACGGAGGTGACTGAAAAGATTACCGATATGAATATGAATAGGGTGGAGGGGAAATGAGAGTTTTATTTTGGAATGGAGGCACAGTGTAGTGTTTATAAACCTGAGTGCTTAAGTCATATTATCTAGGTTTAATTACTCACTTTACCAACCTTGGACAAATTACTTCATCTCTCTGCATCTCAGTTTATTCATCTGTAAAATAGGGCTAACAGAAGTGTATTTCTAGTGGGATGTTATGAAGTTAAATGAGATACTATCTATAAAAAGCATTTAAAAGCAGTTCTGAAGACTTGGTAAGTGCTATATATGCTTGATATTTATTATTATTATTATTATAAATATTGAGTTTGTGATGTTTATGGGACAGAGAAGGCTTTAGAACTAGACTACCAGAGTTCATAACCCAGCTCTTCCAGTTACTATCTGAGTGACTTTCTGAAAGTATTTAATATTTCAATTTCTATATCTGTAAGTAGGGAGAAACACAATATCAACTTCACAGGGTGAGGATTAAATGAATTCATTTGCATAAAGTGTTCAAAGCAATGCCTTGCACCTACTTCAGTTAATTATTATTAGTATTAGTAGCATTGATGTTATTAGTATTGTCATTCAACTAGAGAAGTAAAGCAAGCAGTTGGATATATAGGTAGGGAACCCAGAAATGAGATTCCTGCAAATCATGCAGAACCCTATTATTGTTGGTGGTTTTCTTAAATCCAAATACAAACAATAAATGTTACTGAAAATAAAAAAGCTACTGTTAGCTTTTGCGATTAAGTTCAACATATAACTCTTAGGCACTGACTTTGTGCCCAGGGTGCAGAGGTGAACTTGATATCAGTCCTGCCTTTAGTAAACTACCAATGCAAAATACTATTTTGAAATACACACCTTCTGCCACTTGGGGCTTTGGATTTACTTCTATTTAACAGGGCTCTATTGTGCCTACAAGAGGTGAAATATTAAAAATAATCAGAAGTAAGGCACAGGATTTACCAACCAGGTCATGCTTTAGTGCAAGCATGGAATGTTAGATGTCTCTGTTGCATCATATATTAACCTTTGAGTTGCTGGGTCACGGGGATGACAGGGGAGAAGGGTCTATTCATGCGGAGGGACCAGGATAGGTAGTGAGGAGAGGGCACTTAGAAGGCTAGGGGCAGCAAGTATTTTTAAACTACATTGATGTAGAAATATTTCAATATTCTAACCATTTGGATTCCTGTAATGATAGTACAGCTAAAATATCAGCCCTGGTGTGGGACCTTATCTCTGTCATTTTCTCCTTTTGTCCAGAAAAACCCAAGATCTACGAGAAGGATACAGATTTGAAGAACATTCAGCCAATACTCCTAGGCAGTGAGAATATCCTTCGTTGTACAGCAAGTGGCCTGCCTGTGCCCTCCTTTATGTGGGTTTGGGAGCCCTGCAGCCAGAAAGATGAGCTGTAAGTGACTTGCAGGCCAAAGGACCCTGCATGGCCTAGCAGGGGTGGGCAAACTTTTTGACTCGAGGGCCACAATGGGTTCTTAAACTGGTCCGGAGGGCCGGAACAAAAGCATGGATGGAGTGTTTGTGTGAACTAATATAAATTCAAAGTAAAGGAGCAGAGGGGAGAGCAAGAGAATCGGATAGAACAGCCGGATCCGGCCCGTGGGCCGTAGTTTGCCCAAGGCTGGCCTAGACTCTCAGGTTTACTGTTGCAGGCACAAGGGACTGGCAGTCTTAAGAACTTACCAGGAGATCTTCTCTTCCATATGATATCACATGTACTGTCAGTGATCTTGGAATGGGGCCTGGAATCTAAAAGAAGAGGTAGTACTCCAATAGCCACCAAACACCGGGTTTTGGCCAATGTTACAGCCTCAAATTAGAGGTAGAAGTAATTGTTATGGTTCACAGGCCTGGGAAATTTAGATTGTGATTGAAGATTTTTTTAAAAATATATTTTATTGATATTTTACAGAGAGGAAGGGAGAGGGAAAGAGAGCTAGAAACATCGATGAGAGAGAAACATCGATCAGCTGCCTCCTGCACACGCCCCACCGGGGATGTGCCCGCAACCAACGTACATGCCCTTGACCGGAATCAAACCCAGGACCCTTCAGTCCGCAGGCCGACGCTCTATCCACTGAGCCAAACCGGTTTCGGCTGATTGAAGATTTAAGTGGAAGAGAAATAGAATGGGGCAGGTTTCTAAATATTTGTCATTGCATGGAAAAAATCAATAATGGGGTTAAAAAGTGGACATGTCTCACTGGTTTGAGAACTGTTTACATTATAAACCTGATTGAAACAATAATCCCACAATGGGAAAATCTGTTAGCAAGTAGCATTTTTAGATCACAGCACACTCATTTAGCCTTCTGTGATCCTAATGTAGAAGATAGGGCAGAGATTCTTCTTCCCCAATAACAAATGGAGATATGGAGGATTAGGGAGATAAATGACTCACTTGACACAACACAGAAGTCAAGAGAGATGTCACAATGAGAGCCAGGCATCCTGACTGTTACCACTTAAGAGCTTCTATTTATAGATGCCCTATCATATGCTTGGAACATATTATATACTTTGATTTTTGCTCTGTGGCAATAAACTATTTCAAAGTGTCTGTTTCAGTCACCTTTGGGACAATGAGTCACCTGTTGCCCCTATAAGAATTAGAAAAAAATACTCTGGCCAGGATACCTCAGCTAGTTAGAGTGTTGTCTCCATATGCCAAGGTTGTGGGTTTGATCTCCAGTCAGGGCACATAAAATAAGCAACCAATGAATGCACAACTAAGTGGAACAACGAATTGATGTTTCTCTCTATGTGAGTCTCTCTTCCTCTCTCTCGCTCTCTAAAAAATCAATAAATAAATTTTAAAAAAATTAGAAAAAATAAAAGGAAAATTTAGAGGTGAAGTGATTTCCCCCAAATCCTAGGATAGTCAGTATTTAAGAAAACTTCATCAATGTTCATCCATCTCCTACCACCAAACCTCCCTATAGGCTTGACATATATGACAAATTTTCTGCTTTGCCATAACTCTGAAAGAGTCGGGAGGCCAGTCCACTCAGGTTTCTGTTGTTGTCTGAAGGATGACATATTAGCTGACCAGGGGAGTTCATCTTATTAACTCACTGCTACACTGTGTTGAAGGTTGAGTTTTAGGAACATGGTAATGAATTAGGGGTTATCACCAGGGGATATTTAAACTCAGAATGGGAATGTCTGGGAAATCCAATTTGGAAGGCCCAGACCATTAAGATGTGGCCTTGATTCTATGGAAAATTAAGGGGATATAGTTATCAGACCAAGACCTAGATCTTCAAATAGAAGTGGCTGGCACTCTATGTGTCACAGGTACTTTTCAGCCAGCTCTTATAAACAAGCTCCACTCAGTTGCTTCCTGCCTACACATAGGTACTTGGAGAGCATATTTATCTCTTCTCAGTAGGCACCAGGATAAGATTTTTAGATGGGGAGAATAACAGTGGTCCTAGCCACTAACTTACTTTGGTTCTGCCCTGCCGCCTTTCCTTGCTCGGACATTCTGTAATTCCCAAATGACTTCCATTGTTCTCACTTAGCTGAGATGCAGTAAATCCAGTTACTTTTTTTTTTTCTTGCACCTTTCTATTTGGAAGAAAAGAGGAGGGTATAGTGAACACTTACCCTGAAAAAAAGCCTTTCCCCCTGGCTGGTGTGTCTCAGTGGTTAAGCATCCACCTATGAACCAGGAGGTCAGGGTTTGATTCCCAGCCAGGGTGCATGCCTAAGTTGCTGGCTCGGTCCCCAATGTGGTGTGTGCAGGAGGCAGCTAATCAATGATTCTGTCTCATCATTGATATTTCTATCTCTCCCTTCCTCTCTGAAATCAATAAAAATATATTTTAAAAAAAGAAAATACCTTTTCTAAGTATCTCTCATAACAAAGTTTTCATTAAGTAAACATTTATTGAGTACCTACTCTATTTTAGAAGCCATACTAGTCCATATTTCTCACATTTATATGAAAATTGAACGGAGCAAATAGTAGCCATATCATGAGTTTTCTTAGAGATTCAAACCTTGACTGTACATAAATGACAAAAAAGGAGTATAAGGGGCAGGACCTACTTTGAATAAAAAAATGACATATTTTAGAAAACAAAGACTTTATGAGGGAAAAATACTTAACCTCAGACTTAAACAATAGGAGCCAGTTATGCAAACAGTTATGCAACAGAAATATAATGCAGACACCAGTCTAAGCCACATACGTAACTTTGAATTTTCTAGTAGCTGCATTATACAAAGTAAAAAAGTAAACTTTCAATGCTATATTTAACCTAATATATCAAAAATATTGTCATTTCATAACGAATCAATATAAAATATGAATAAGATATTTTTAGTATTTTTTCATATTGTCTTTGAAACTTTGTGTACAGTCTATACTTACAGAACATTTCAAGTGCTTATTAAGATCTCCAAATAAGTCCACATTGTAACTAATATTAGCTCCATTTAACAGTTGAGGAAACTGAGTCTCAGAAAAGGGGAAGTGAGCTGTAAGAAGCCATGCAAGCTAGCAGTGCTTGAATTGAATTGCATTTTTGCTGAGTATAAGTCTAGTACATTATCATTCCCTGTAGTAATATGCTTTTCTGGATATCTGGGCTGATCAACAGCTCCCCAGAACTCTCATAAACCTAATCTCTTTGCTTAAGGTTCAGAGTAAGAACATTCATTCAGGAGGAGACACCAGTGAAGGAGAATTTTATAGGGCTTCATATTCTATATCAGCCTAGAAAAATGGGTATCTTCTATACTAATAAAAGGGTAATATGCTAATTAGACCAGATAGACCATACGTCCTTCCAGACAAAGCTGTGGTGGCTGTGAGGGCCGAGGGCAGGCGGCTGCAGCAGCCAGTAGTGGTAGCAGCAGTAGGGTGATGGGGGCAGCACCTTCCCCTAATCGGCTTGGTCGCCTCCCACAGAGGGAGGCCATACTGCGGCTTAGGGGGAGCGGGCCTAAGCCGTCAGTAGGACATCCCCTGAGGGCTCCTGGACTGTGAGATGGGGCAGATCGGGTTGAGAGACCCCCCCCCCCCCAGTGCACAAATTTTTGTGCACTGGGCTTCTATTAGATTAAAAACAATAATACTTACTCTTATGCTCATGGACTTTTAGCCACACAGGACTCCTTGCTCCATGTTGCTAGCTCAGGACCTTTACATTTGTTCTACCCTCTATCTGTAATTGTCTTCCCCAGAAATCTTTGTGACAATCTTTATGACTCATATTTTATTTCTTGTAGGACTCTGTTCAAATGTCACCTCCTTAGATAGGCCTTCCCTGACCATTTTGCCTTCTAAATTTTTGTGATATCTTCATAGATTAGAAGATATACTATATGCAGTACTTGTTAAGCTTCATACCCTTTTTTTTTTTTACTAGACTGTAAATGCAATCTCATTCTTTCCCAGGTGTATGGAACGGGAGAAGCGGATCCAACTTTCTGATGAGATTCTGAAAAATTATCTCCCTATAGGCAACAGGATCCAGTCCATTGAAGAGATGGTAGTGACAAATGGAGAAAAAACAAAGGTATATCACTGGGAGTTGCTGTGGTAAAAGTGACATCATAAGCTGTAAAAGAGTGGGGCTGCTAGTCATACGCGTGATGTTAAATTCCAGGAATGCCTGAGACCTAGGTTCTGGTTGAAGACTGTTAATTATAAAAAATAAGCTTTAGTTATGATGCTGCTTTCTTTTCTTTATTTTTTAAAAAAATTTCAACTACTGTTGACATTCAATATTACTGTATACTAGAGGCCTGGTGCACGACATTTGTGCACTGGGGTGGGGGGTTGTCCCTCAGCCTGGCCTGCGCCCTTTCACAGTCTGGGACCCCTTGGGGGAATGTCCGCCTGCCAGCTTAGGCCTGCTTCCACCACTGCTGCTGCACTCGCCAGCCGTGAGCCCAGCTTCTGGCTGAGTGGTGCTCCCCCTATGGGAGCACACTGACCACCAGGGGGCAGCTCCTGCATTGAGCGTCTGCCCTCTGGTGGTCAGTGCACATCATAGTGACTGGTCATTCTACTGTTTGGTCGATTTGCATATTAGGGTTTTATTATGTAAGATTAGTTTCAGGTGTATAGCATATTGGTTAGCATTTATGTAATTTTTGAAGTGATACTCCCAATAAGTCTAGTACCGACCCGGCACTGTACATAGTTATAGAATATTATTAACTATATCCTTATGCTGTATTTTACATCAGTGTGACTATTCTGTAACTACAAATTTTTACTTCTTAATCCCTTTACCTTTTTCACCCAGCCCTCCAATGCCCCTTTCATCAGGCAATCCTCAGTTAGTTCGCTGTATCTATGAGTATGTTCCTGTTTTATTTTTAAATTTATTTTTATTGTTGACACTATTAGAGATGTCCCCATCCTCCCCTTTATCCACCTCCACCCAGCTCTCGCCCCCCCCTTTCCCTCTAGCCATCACCACACTATTGTCTGTGTCTATGGGCCATCCATATATGTTCTTTTTGGCTAATCCCTTCACCTTCTTTCATCCAGTTCCAATCTCTCTCCTTCCCTCTGGCAGCTGTCAGTCTGTTTCATGTATCCATGCCTCCATTTCTATTTTGTTCATCAGTTTATTTTTTTCATTAGATTCCATATATAAGTGGGATCATATGGTATTTGTCTTTCTCTGACTAGCTTATTTCACTTAGCATAATAATCTCCAGGTCTATCCATGCTGTCACAATGTATGAATTCCTTCTTTTTTATGGACACATAGTATTTTTTATTGTTGTTTATTTTGCTCTTTAGATTTGACATTTAAATGGAATCATATGGTACTCATCTTTCTTCATTTGACTTATTTGACTTAGCATAATACCCTTTAAGCAAGATTTAATTCTTTTTATTGCCCAGTGATATTTGTTGCATATACAAACATACCATATCTTCTTTCTTCATTTATCTATGAATGAACACCAAGGTTTCTTTCATATCTTGGCTATTGTAAGTCATGCTGCACTGAATGTAGGGTTTTATATATCACTAGAGGCTGGGTGCAAAATTCGTGCACTGGGGTGGGGGTGTCCCTCAGCCCAGCCTGCAGCCTCTCCAATCTGGGACCCCTCTCACAATCCAGGACTGCTGGCTCCCAACTGCTCACCTGTCTGCCTATCTGATTGCCCCTAACCTCTTCTGCCTGCCAGCCTAAGCATCCCCTAACCACTCCCCTGCCAGCCTGATTGACACCTAACTGCTCCCCTGCCAGCCCGATTGCCCATAACTGCTCTCCTCTGCTGACCCATTTGCCCCCAACTGCCCAGCCCTGCCAGCCCAATTGCCCCCAACTGCCCTCCCCTGCCAGCCTGGTTGCCCCCAACTGCCTTGCCCTGCCATCCTGGTCACCCCCAACTGCCCTCCCGTGCTGGCCTGATCGCCCACAACTGCCCTCCCCTGCTGGCCATCTTGTGGTGGCCATCTTGTGACCACATGGTGGCGACCATCTTGTGTGAGGACGTGACAGTCAATTTGCATATTACATCTTTATTACATAGTATTACGAATGAGTATTTTTTTATTTCTTCAGATAAATACACAGATGTGAATTGCTGGGTCGTATGGCAGCTCAATTTTTAATTTTTTGAGGAATCACCATATTGTTTTTCGTAATGGATGCACCAATTTACAATCCAATAAAAAATGGACAAAGGGCTTGAATAGATACTTCTCCAAAGAGGACATACAAATGACCAATAGAATATGAAAAAAATGCTCACTGTCACTAATCATCAGAGAGATGCAAATTAAAAGTACAATAAGATATTGCCTCACATCTGCCAAAATGTCTACCATCAATAAATCAACAAACACCAAGTGCTGGTGAGGATGTGGAGAAAAGAGAACCCTAGTGCACTGCTGGTGGAAATACAGACTGGTGAAGCCACTGTGGAAAACTGTATGGAGTTTTCTCAAAAAATGTGAAGTGAAATTGGACCCAGTGATCTCACATCTGGGAACATATCCTAAGAATGCTGAAATACCAATCAGAAAGAATATATGCACCCTTATGTTTATAGCAGTGTTATTTTAAATAGACAAGATATAGAAACAGCCCAAGTGCACATCAGTAGATGAGTGGATAAGAAAGTTGTGATACATTTACACAATGGAATACTATGTGGGTATACAAAAAAAGGAACTTTTACCCTTTGTGACAGAATGGATGGACCTGGAGATTATTATGCTAAGCGAAATAAGCCAGGCAGAGAAAAAGAACTATCATATGATGTAATTTACATATGAAATCTAATGAACAAAATGAACTGATGGACAGAATAAGATCAGAGGCATGTATACATGGAATACACTGACATATCTCAGAGGGGAGGGGGCTGGGGACTGGAAGAGATTAGCTAAAGAACTTATATGCATATATGCATATCCCATGGACACAGACAACAATGTGGTGAAAGTGGTCAGGGGGAGACTAGGGGATGGGGCAAAAGGGGACAGTTGTCAGTGTCAACAATAAATTTAAAATAAATAAATAAAATACAAGGAAATATCTTGATTAAAAAAAAGATAAAATTGACCAACTTTTAGCCAAACTCATAAAGAGAAAGAGAGGGCCCCAATAAATAAAATCATCAATAAATGAGGAGTTGGAACCAACACCACGAAATGCAAGGAATTATTGAAGATTACTACTAATAATTATCTGACAAAAACATTGACAATCTATAAGAAATGATACATTCTAGAGGCATATAACCTTCCAAGACTGAACCAGGGAAAAAGAAAATTTAAACAGCCCATTTAATAGAAATAATATTGTAACAGTAATATTTTTTAAATACCAAGAAATAAAGGTCAAGGAGTATTAATCTTTAGATGTGAATTTTACCAAACCTTTAAAGAAGAATTAGTGTCCATCATTCTTAATACTTCAAATAATTGAGGAAAGGATGCTTCTAGTCTCATTCTACAAAGTCAGAATTATCCTGATACCAAAACCAGACAAAGACATTACAAAAAAAGAAAGTGAGGGGTGTACGAGTGCTCATTGCACTTACTATTTTGTATGAAGTAAATCTGAACATTAAAAGATTAAAGAGCCAAAAAAAGGGAAAGAAAATTACCTGTCAATATCCTTGAGATGAGGATAAAGGAAAGAAAGCTCACTCTCACCACTTATCCTATATAATAAAGAGCTAGTATGCAAATGGTCATCACACCCTCACGCCCTCCCACCCTCCTGCCCTCACACCGGGGATGGGGGACTTGAGGCCGTGTCCCCTGCCCAGGTGCTGGGGCTAGAAGACCTGAGGCCACACCCCAAACCCTGGCACCAAGGCCGGGGGACCTGAGGCCGTGCCCCAGTGCCGGGGCTGGGGAACCTGAGGCTGGGCTGGGGGACCAGAGACCACACCCCCTGCCCCGGCGCCAGGCCAGGGGACCTGAGGCTGCACCCCCCCACCTGGCGGGGCTTGATGGGGACCTAAGGCTGTGCCCCCCCTCCCTGTGGTGCCTGACGGTGGTGGGGCCGGCCAGGTCTCGTGCAATTCCAAGGTGCACATGGGTTGGGGGGACTTGACTCTGGGTCCCATGGCACACTCCAGACTCTGACAGGAGGGAGATTTTCATATACATTTTGCTAATTTTCTTTCATCTCTGATACTTCTATTATAAAGAAAGAGCAAATAGCAATATTAAAATATTTCCTCTAATTAATTCCCTTTTAATGTGCATGAATTTCATGCACTAGGCCACTAGTACTTAGCATAATATTGGATGTATTAGCCACAGCAGTCAGAAAGGGGAAAAAAGGCATCCAAATTAGAAAGGAAGGATAAAGGAATCGTTATTCTAGATTAACAATCAGAGTCATAAATGAAAGTATGTCAGAATTTGTAGACCCTTGGAGATTTTTATATAATCTCTAGAACATCCATTTCAATATCATTCTATTTTACCAAAACCATACAATTTTTTTCAACTTAATTATAATTTTAACTCTTAGAAACCTTTATTTTTAATGATAAGTAAGTAACTAACATTTTAGATGATATTTGAAAATCCTAAAAGCACCACCAAAAATCTATTAGAACTTTTAAATTCAATAAAGTTGCAGAATGCCAAATCAGTATGCAAGAATCTGCTGTGTTTCTATCCATGAATAAAGAATGATCACAAGGAAAATTTAAAATAATCCCATTTATAATAGCATCGAAAAAACATAAACCACCTAGTAATAATTTAAAAAGTGTAGAAAGATCTCTACTCTAAATACCATAACACATTAAAGAAGGAAATTGAAGAGGATACAAATAAAGGGAAGGATATACTGGGCTCAGGGATTGGAAGAATTAATATCATTAAAATGCCCTTGCTACCTAAAGCAATATACAGATTCAATGCAATCTCTATTAAAATATCAATGGTATTATTCTCAGAACTGGAATAACTAACCATAGAATTTATATAGAATTACAAAAGACCCTGAATAGCCAATGCAACCTTGACAAAAAAAAAAAAGTGGAAGGTATCCCACTCCCTTATTTCAAGCTATATTGCAAGCTACAATAATCAAAAGAGCATGGTATTGGCATATATATATATATATATATATATATATATATATATAGAGAGAGAGAGAGAGAGAGAGAGAGATTAATGAAAGAGAGAACCCAGAAATGAATCCTCATTTATGTGGTGATTTAATCTACAAGGGCAAGGATATACAATGGGGTAAAGGCATGTTCTTCAATAAGTACTGCAGCGAAAACTGGAGAGCTACATGCAAAAAATAAAATTGAACCATTTTCCTATACCATATATATAAAAAAAGCTCTTCTGTCAGTATTTCCATAATTCCAGTTTGAAATCATGATCTGAAAATTTATTCTCAGAAAACTCTATTTTCACAGTCTTTTCCATGGATCTTTAAAATGAAATATTTTTACAAATGCATAAGAGTAAAACAATGACTTTCTGTGAATGACAAAAAAAAACTTAAAATGACAGTTTAAGACCTGATTATAACACAATTGACACAGAACCCTGTCCTTTCTGCAAGACATAACATTCTAGAATAACAATCAGAGTCATAAGTGAAAGTATATCAGAATTTGTAGACCCTTGAAGATTTTTATATAATCTCTAGAACATCCATTTTAATATAGTTTTATTTTACCAAAACCATGAAATTTTTCCAACTTAATTATAATCTTTAACTCTTAGAAACCTTGATTTTTTAGTGACAAGTAGGTAAGTAACATTTCTCACATGGGCAAATACATTTTATAAGTTCCAGAAACAGGCTTTTTTTCCACTGGAAAATACACTTACATATTTTCTTTTTAATTTATCTTTTTTTATTAATTTCTTTATTGATTAAGGTATCACATTTTTGTCCTCATCCCACCATTCCCATCCCAAACCCCTCCCCACGCATGCCCCCACCCCCCTGTTGTCTGTGACCAATGGTTAGGCTTATATGCATGCATACAAGTCCTTTGGTTGATCTCTCCCCCTTACCCCCACCCTCCCCTACCTTCCCTGAGGTTTGACAGTCTCATCGATGCTTCCCTGTCTCCAGGTCTGTTTTTGTTCATCAGTTTATGTTATTCATTATTTCCCCTAGATGATTGAGATCACGTGATACTAGAAATACACTTATAAGAACAGAAAATGAGACAAGCAATAATGGTTATGCTGAGAGGCAAATGAATCAGTCTGTAGTGAGTTTCTTTCGGGACCAACAGTTCTTTTGAGTCCCAATTTCAATGTCAAACATTTCCTTATGTGTACAAGTCAGCAATGATATTTCAGTTCTCGATGGTGGACAAATGGTGGTAATGCAGGTCCGACCCTCTCTGGTTTGGTCCTGGGCAACCTGCAGCGACGCACAGCTGCTGACTGCTAGTATGGCAAGGCGTCATCAGCGTCTTCCATCTCTGGACTGTTTGTCTTCTGTCTTCATGGCTGGAACAGTCCTGTCAATTGCTCTCTGTTGCAGGAATCCACATGGTCTTGGAGGTGTTTTCTGAAAATATATAAACATATTCTCGACCAAAAGTTAATAAAGGAATCTTTTCTATAAATTTGACTTGGAATCCTTTTACATTTTTTTGCCCAAACGATTTTCCTTTGGCTTGTTTTGACACCATGTGTGTTTTTCAGGGGTGTCTTGCAGTTAGCATTACAAATGAAAGTTAATTTTCTAAAGTAAAGATTTTTCTAGATGTAATTTACTTACAGGATATTTTTCCTTACATGATATTCTTCTACTATCCCCCCTTTTTTATTTAAATATTAGGAGGCTTTTGGAAATTTTATAATGTAGTCTTGATAGCTTTTACATTTTAAGTTTTTGCACTAAAATATGACTGCTTTAGGATCATTACATGTTGTGCAATTTTACCATGAGATGAACTACCAATAAAAATTTTAGTTAACACTTTAGGAACAGTTTTTTGTCCAGTGCCATTAATTTTTCTGGAATATTTGCTTATTTCAATTAGCCAATTTAAATTAGTCTGAGAACTTGACTACTATTTTACTGTCAAATTTAATACTCTATCAAAAATCTTATTTTACCCTGTAAATATTAGTGGAAAAGATTATTGGCCTTCTTGAGTAGGCCCTGAGCATTCCTGGTGCTAAGCTGGATTTAGATATCAAAAACCCACATCCCCACACCATGGGTACAAGAAAACTCAAGTCCTGTTGCAGTGAGAGGGCAGCTGCTGTTGGCCAAGTCTCTGTCTGTTACCTAGGTCCCGATTTGAGCTGGGCATGGGAAGCGAAGCATCCATGGGGCAGGAGACCTCTCTCAGAAGGGGTGAGGGTTCAGGCCCCTGCAAAGTTAGGGGGTGAGGGTCTGTGCCCCACCTCCGTTGACGCCAGGTTCTCTCCTGATGGCCCCTCTGCGACTGTGCCTGTCTTAGGTTGTTCCTTCCCTAAAGAATCTTACCCGTCTCTGGCTAACCAGCCATCCTCCCAAGCCAAGTAAGGTGATGTGAGGTTCAGTTCTGTCTCCTTGGTGGCCTATGCCCTCGTGGCCTCCACGCCCAGCACCTGCCTTGGGATCCCCTCACCTGCTGGCAGGGCCCCAGGCACTGATCACATATCTTGGGGAATCCAGGTTTCATCTCTGGGGAGGGCCCAGCTCACCCCACTGGGCGAGATATAGATTCATGGTACCAGCCACCACGAGGCTTCAACCTCAGCATGAACAGAAAGCTCAGGCAACAGCTGTGGGCATTTAGATTGTGAAAAGAGGGTTCCTCTTGGACAAAAGGGCAAGAGGGGGCAATATAGAATGCTCTGGTGCCTTCCTAGGGGCCCTCTATATAGTGGAAGGGATTAAATTCCTTCTTGTCTTTTTAAATTGCTGCCAGACATTCCAAGAATTAGTTTGTAAGTTTGTTTGGGATAATTGTACATTATGCTGTTGTAATTCTAAAATATCAAGAGATGTGTTACGTTGGTCTCCAAGCACCAAAAAGATGATTTTTTTATTGATTTCCAAGGGTGCGAGGTACTATTATAGGTAATGCGGGTAATACAAGTCTGGGAAAAATTATAATGACATTGTAGAATAATATCATGTAAGGATATTCTTTGCTCTAGGCCATGGCAATTACATTTCAAACTGGCTGTCAATTTCTTTTTCTATAGACAAGGTCTTAGTTATATTTTCAGCACCTCTCCCAGGAGCGAGTAGTGAAAGCCCCTTCCTTTGGTGTCCACACAAGCCAGAAACCTCTCTTTAAATTTACACACAAAGGAGCAGTGGTTTGATTTTGTGTCATACAAAAGGGAAGTTGGGTGGCGACCCCTGTGTAATTATAATTCCTAGCCCCACCCATGGTCCTCCTGGATGACCAAGGTGTTTGTTATTATTGATGACTACATTAGTAGGGGATCAGCCCATGTAAGGGCTCTTACCCATGAAGGGTCAGGAACATAAGTCCAAAATACTTCCCCATTTTCCCCAGGTAATATTACCATGCAGCTGATGACTGCTAGCATGGCAAGAAAGACGTTCTCAGGCGTTCTTGGGGTTCTGGTTACCTCACAATTTCTTTTCTTTTTTTTATTGTTATTTTATTTTATTATTTTTATACATATGTGTCCTTATTCCCCCATTACCCCCCAACCCCCACTGATGACACACCCACCTGTTGTCTGTGTCCATTGATTAGGCTCATATGCATGCATACAAGTCCCCTGGTTGATCTCTCCCCCTTAATTCCATCGACCCCCTCCTTCCCTGAGGGTTGAGGTTCTGATCGACGTTTCTCAGTCTCTGGTTCTGTTCTTGTTCATCAGTCTATGTGGTTCATTATATTTCACAAATGAGTGAGATCATGTGATATTTATCTTTCTCTGCCTGGCTTATTTCACTTACATAATACTCTCCATCTCCATCCATGTTGTTGCAAATGGTAGGAACTCCTTTTTTACCGCAATGTAGTATTCCATTGTGTAAATATACCACAGTTTTTTAATCCACTCATCTTCTGATGGGCATTTAAGCTGTTTCCAAATCTTAGCTATGCTGAATTGTGCTGCTATGAACATAGGGGTGCATATATCCTTTCTTTCTTTTTTTTTAATATATATTTTATTGATTTGTTACAGAGAGGAAGGAAGAGGGATAGTTAGTTAGAAACACCGATGGTAGAGAAACATCAATCAGCTGCCTCTTGCACACCTCCTACTGGGGATATGCCCGCAATCAAGGTACATGCCCTTGACTGGAATCGAACCTGGGACCCTTCAGTCCGCAGGCCAACGCTCTATCCACTGAGCCAAACCGGTTAGGGCCATATATCCTTTCTGATTCGTGTTTCTAGTTTCTTGAGATATATTCCTAGAAGTGGGATCACTGGGTCAAATGGGAGTTCCATTTTTAATTTTTTGAGGAAACTCCATACTGTTCTCCACAGTGGCTGCACCAGTCTGCATCCATCAGTGTAAAGGAGTTTCTTTTTCTCCGCATCCTCGCCAACACTTGTCGTTTGTTGATTTGTTGATGATAGCCATTCTGACAGGTATAAGATGGTACCGCATTGTTGTTTTGATTTGCATCTATCTGATGATTAGTGACTTTGAAAAGGTTTTCATATGTCTCTTGACCTTCCTTCTGTCTTCTTTCGTAAAGTGTCTATTTAGATCAGTTGCCCATTTTTTTATTTGGTTTTTTATCTTCATTTTGTTAAGTTGTATGAGTTCTGTGTAAATGTTGGAGATTAAACCCTTATGGTTGATATCACTGGCAAATATGTTCTCCCATGCAGTGGGTTTTCTTGTTTTATTGATGGTTTCCATTGCTGTGCAAAAGCTTTTTATTTTGATGTAGTACCATTTGTTTATTTTCTCTTTAGTTTCCATTGCCCTAGGGGCAGTATCAGTGAAGAAGTTCCTTCGGCATATGTCTGAGATTTTCTGCCTGTGGATTCCTCTAGTATTTTTATGGTTTCCCATCTTATGTTTAAGTCCTTTATCCATTTTTAGTTTATTTCTGTGTGTGGTGAAAGTTGGTGATCTAGTTTCATTTTTTGGGTTTTTTTTTTTTTTTGCATTTAACTGTCCAATTTTCCCAACACCATTTCTTGAACATACTATCTTGACTCGATTGTATGTTCATGCCTCCTGTGTCAAATATTAATTGGGCATAGTGTTTTTGGTCGATTTCTGGGTTCTCTATTCTATTCCATTGATCTATATGTCTGCTCTTGTGCCAGTACCAGGGTGTTTTAAGGACTGTGGCTTTGTAATACCGGTTGATATCTGGTATTGCGATCCCCCCTACTTTGTTCTTCTTTCTCAGGATTGCTGCAGCTATTCGGGGTCTCTTTCTTTCCAGATGAATTTTTTGAAGGTTCGTTCTAGGTCTGTGAAATATGTCGTTGGTATTTCAATGGGGAGTGCATTGAATTTATAGATTGCTTTGGGTAGTATGGTCATTTTGATGATGTTGATTCTACCAATCCATGAACACGGTATGTTCTTCCATTTGTTTATGTCTTTCTTTATCTCTTTTTTAAGTGTTGTGTAGTTTTCCACGTATAGGTCTTATAACTCCTTAGTTAAGTTTATTCCTAGGTATCTTAATTTTTTTTGGTGTGATGGTAAATGGGATTGCTTTTTCAGTCTCTCTTTCTGTACGTTCACTATTGTTGTATAGAAATGCTATAGATTTCTTGGCTTTAATTTTGTATCCTGCTACATTGCTGAATTCATTTATTAAGTCTATTAGTTTTTTGATGGACACTTTCAGGTTTTTTATGTACAACATCATGTCATCTGCAAATAAGGACAGCATTACTTCTTCTTCTCCAATTTGGATGCCTTTTATTTCTTCATCTCATCTAATTGCAATGGCTAATACTTCCAATACTATGTCGAACAGGAGTGGTGAAAGTGGGCATCCCTGTCTTGTTCCTGTTCTTATGGAAAATGGTTTTAGTTTTTGCCCATTGAGTATGATGTTAGCTGTAGATTTATCATATATAGCTTTTATTGTGTTGAGGTATGATCCTTCTGTTCCCCCCTTGCTTAGAGTTTATATCAAGAAAGGGTGTTGGATTTTGTCAAATGCTTTTTCTGCATCAATTGATATGACTATGTGATTTTTATCTCTCAATTTGTTTATGTGATGTATCCCGTTTATTGATTTGTGGATATTGTACCATCCTTGCATTCCTAGGATAAATCCTACTTGGTCATGGTATAGGATCTTTCTGATGTACTGCTGGATCCAATTTACTAGAATTTTGTTGAGGATTTTGGCATCTATGTTCATGAGGGATATTGGCCTGTAATTCTCTTTCGTTGTGTTGCCTTTATCTGGTTTTGGTATTAGGGTGATGCTGGCTTCATAGAAGGAGCTTGGAAGTGTTCCTTCCTCTTGAATTTTTTGGAATAGTCTGAGGAGGATAGGTTTTAGTTCTTCCTTGAGTTTTTGATAAAACTCCCCTGTGAAGTCTTCTGGCCCTGGGCTTTTGTTTGGTGGAAGTTTTTTGATGACTGCTTCAATTTCTTCCATAGTTATTGGCCTATTGAGATGTTTAGATTCTTCCTGATTGAGTTTTGGAAGGTTATATTTTTCTAGGAATATGTCCATTTCCTCCAGGTTGTCCAGATTGTTGGAATAGAGTTGTTCATAGTATTTTTTAACAATCCTTTGTATTCCGGTGGGGTCTGTTGTTATTTCACCTCTTTCATTTCTGATTTTGTTTATTTGGGACCTCTCTCTTTGCTTCTTGGTGAGCCTGGCTAGAGGTTCATCAATCTTGTTTATCCTTTCAAAGAACCAGCACTTGGTTTTGTTGATCTTTTGTATTGATTTTTGGTCTCTATGTCGTTTATCTCTGCCCTGATCTTTATTATTTCCTTCCTTCTGCTTACACTGGGCTTTTCTTGTTGCTCTCTTTCTAACTCTTTGAGTTGTAGGGTTAGGTAATTTATTACCATTGTTTATTATTTTTTGCAGTAGGCTTGTAGAGCTATGAACTTCCCTCTCAAGACTGCTTTCGCTGTGTCCCATAGATTTTGGATTGTTTTGTTTTCATTGTCATTTGTTACCATGATACTTTTTATTTCTTCTTTGATCTCTCTGGTAACCCAGTCACTGTTTAATAGCATGATGTTTAGTCTCCATGTGTTTGATTTTTTTGGATTGTTTGCATTGTAGTTGATTTCCAGGTTTAGGCCACTATGATCTGAGAATATGCTTGATATGATTTCTATCTTCTTGAATTTGAAGAGAATTTGCCTATGACCCAACATATGGTTTATTTTAGAAAATGACCCATGTGCACTTGAGAAGAATATATATTCTGTGGCTTTGGCGTTAAATGTTCTGAATATGTCAATTAATTCCATCTGGTCTTGTGAGTCATTTAGGATTGATGTTTCTTTGCTAATTTTTTGTTTAGAGGATTTGTCCAATGGTGATAGTGGGGTATTAAAGTCTCCTACTATGATTTTATTGCTGTCAATTCCTGCTTTGATATCCTCCAGGAGTTTTTTTGTGTATTTGGGAGCTCCTGTATTGGGTGTATATATGTTTACCAGGGTTATTTCTTCTTGTTGGATTGCTCCCTTTAGTATTATGAAGTGGCCTTCCTTATCTCTTGTTATGTCATTCACTTTGAAATCTAATTTGTCAGATATAAGTATTGCTACCCTAGCTTTTTTTTCATTTCCATTCGCCTGAAAAACCTTTCTCCATTCCTTCACCCTCAGTCTGTGTGTGTCTCTTTTTCTGAGGTGGGTTTCTTGTAGACATTAGATATATGGGTCATGTATTTTAATCTAATCCATTACCCTATGTCTTTTCATTGGGGCATTTAATCCATTTACATTTAAAGTTATTATTGATAGGTACTTACTTGTCACCTTTTTTTTTCTTTATCCCTGTCTTCCTGCTTCGCTTCCTATTTTTTTTTTTTTTTAAAGTAGACCATTTAGCATTTCTTGTATTGCTTGTTTGGTGGCAATAAATTCCCTTAGTCCTTTTTTGTCTGTGAAGCTCCTGATTTCACCTTCAATTTTGATTGATAGCTTTGCTGGGTACAGTATTCTTGGATTCAGACCCTTCCTTTGCATGACTTTGTATATTTCATTCCATTCCCTTCTGGCCTGATGAGTTTCTGTTGAGAAATCAGTTGCTAGTCTGATGGGGGTTTCTTTATATGTAACTTTCTGTCTCTCTCTGGCCGCTTTTAAGATTCTTACTTTGTCGTTGGTGTTTGCCAATTTAATTATAATGTTCCTTGCTGTCGGTCTTTTGGAGTTTCTTTTGATGGGGACTCTGTGAGCTTCTTGGATTTGTGTGGGTTTTTTCTTCCCTATATCAGGGAAGTTTTCTGTCATTATTTCTTCAAACAGGTTTTCTATTCCTTGCTCCATTTCCTCTCCTTCTGGAACCCCTATTATGCTGATGTTGTTTTGTTTCGTGTTGTCCCAAAATTCCCTTAGGCTCTCCTCCTGCTTTTTAATTTTTTTTCTAGACACCGCTCTACTTGGGTATTTTTTTTCCTTGTCTTTTAGCTCACTGATGTGGTCTTCTGCTTCTTCTAGTCTACTCTTGATGCTTTCTATTGAGTTCTTTACAACAGCGATGTCATTTTTCATTTCTTCTTGGTTCTTCTTCATTTCCTCCTGGTTCTCACTCATATTGTCAAATTTGTCTTCCATTCTTTTCAGCCACCTTATGACCATTTCTCTGAATTCTTTCTCTGGCAGGTTGCTTGCCTCCCTTTCGTTTACTTCCTTTTCTGGTGATGCCTGCTTTTCTTTCATATGCGGGCTGTTTCTTTGTCATCCCATGGTCTCTGCTTCTCCGGCTGTCTGGTTATGTGTTCGCTCTCTGCTGTGTTGATTTAAAGGCACAAAATACAACACAGCCAATATCACACACAAGGCACTGAACAGTAATGTATTCACAATATTAATAACCCCAAATAAAGGTGACCACCAGAGAATGGAAAATTATGGTATAGGAGAGAAAGAAGAATAGAGGGGAAAAAAAGAATGGAGTGCCAAAATGAAATTTGGAAAAGGAAAAAAAAAAGTAAGAGTGAAAAGAAATAGAGTAAGAAGAAAAGGGGAACAAGCTGTATATATGGGGGGAAAACAATAGAACATCCACTAATCCCAGCAAATGCCAGCAACAAGTACCTGGAGATGAATACAAACTACAAAAAACAATTAATATCAAGCGAGGCAAGGAAAAACAGATGCAAAAAAACAAACAAATACAAAGCAAACAAGAAAACAAAACAAAAAAGAAAAAGCACAACAATCTCACAAACAAGTATAAAAAATCGATATAATCAACATTCAAGCAAACAACAAAAAAAGGAACGAGAGAAAAATAATTTTTGGATAGTGAAGACAGAGAAGACAGAGGTGTGTATGAACTCGGAGCAGGGGATTGGAAATTAGATATATAAGTAGGGTGAAATTTTAACAGGGGGTAAAAAGAAAGAATAGGGAAAATCCAAGGCAGGAAAAGGGTAAGAGAAACAGGATAACAAAAGGACAATAGTTAGGAAGAGAGTGATGGCATAAAGATAGAGTTGAGATAGAGTAGAATGATGCTAAAGAAAGATAAAAATAGAATGTAGAACACCATTCTCAAAGTCAAATAAAGAGAAAATAAAATGACACTTTTTTGAAAAAAAGGTAAAATAGTAGTAGTAATAATACTGATTTGAAATAAAAATGTAATAATTAAAAAGCTAAAATCAAGGGAGGAAAAAGAAAAAAAAGTAGTTTCTTAAGTAAAAGATGAAAAAGAAAAAAAATATTAAAATAAAAATAAAATGTGCAGTAGTGACGATAATTCACTTCCTCTATTTGTCTGTTTGGCACACCTGTTTCCCAGTCAGGACAGTATTGCAGTTCCCTGCATTCCACTGCTCCTCAGTGTTGTAAGCCAGTCCTTATTTTTAAGCAGGCGGTGTGTATTACTTTCTTGTATTCCTTAATTTGTGATTACACAAGAGTCAATTTGTGATTCAGCCCCTGGGTGGCAGTGATTCAGCCCCTGGGTGGCAGTTGACTTCCGCATCTATGGGTCCTTTGTAGCCTCTGCTTTAGATCCTGCTTTCCCTATGGCACTCAATACCAGTTTGTGGGAGTGGGCTGCCCCAGAGCTGGTTCTCTGAAGGTCACTCCCCGCTCTTATCCGCAGGTTCCAGAAACACAACTTTCCCCTGCAGTCTTCTAGGGTGTCCCCAACTGGGTGATCCTATGTATTGGGCTCAGTAATCAGAAGCAATATTCAAAGAGGAGAAAGTGCGAGTGTGCGAACTCCAGGTTTGCTCATAAGCCTGCGCCATCCCCTTTTCCCCCTTGTGTCCAAACAGCTGACACACACCCAGAGTTTTTAGGCTGTCCTTCTGTGTCAGATCAAAATGGGTTGCTTTTTAGAGATCCCCTCTGTTAGCAGCTCTGAGGACCCCCTTCCATATTCACAGATCACGCCAGCCCCAACAGCCACAGATTTTTCTAGGTGCAGACTTCCCTCGGTCCTCCAGCTCCCTCAGTGCACATGTTTCTCTGTCCCGCCGGGACCAGAGACCTCACCTTATCCCAGGCGAAATCTGACCTTTCCGTGGTGGAGTGTAGAGCTCCTCTGAATCCGCGTGTTTGCGCCAATTGGGGACCGGTGTTCTGGGGTTTGCAGCTGTTCAGTGGGTGTTTCAGTTGTAGATTTTCAGGTTTCCAATAACATCCACTTTCCCCTTCAAGATGGCACGGTCTCCGCGTCCGAGCCCGTGGCTCCGGGAGGGAACCTGGCAGCAGTGGGGGCTGCCCGCTCAGGGGAACCCCGTTCAGCAGTCCCCCACCTTCTCCTGGAGTATAGCTGTCCCTTAACTCTCCACAGACACTCCTCGTGCGACCCTCAGCTGTTCTTTCTATCTGCTCTGGGACAAGGCTCAGGACACGTCTTTCCATTCTGCCACCATTTTGGTTCTTATAAATTTATTTGATCATCCACACACCAGGTGGCTGAGCCTGGATGGCTCTATCACCCAGTAATGGGAGTCAGCAGTTTTTAAAGGACTTTTGGTGGGCTTTTTCTGGGCAGGGAATTCTCTGTGCAGGTCTGGAGGGGAGAGATAATGGAATGTAGTCTCAGCAAGAAAAGTGTGGTCTCAGCAAAAGGGAATGTCCATAGTGAAATGGCCTGAAAAGTTAGTTCCCAGAGGGGTGGTGTATCAATTCAATTATTTGATCAGAACTAACATTCCAGCCTTTTTGTTTTATGGAATAGGGACAAAGGTCATGTCTTGTGCAGTTACTTCCTGCTGAGAGGGGATTTCGAGATCATAGGGGGATGGGCTTTGATAGTAGTTGGCTAGACAAGGGGTCACAGCAGCATGGTTTCCCCAAAAGACTGGTTGGTGAAGGCTGGGAAATGGTCCTGTTGAGTGACTTTGGAGGTAAAAGCTGGTCGCAGCATCACTTGTCTGGTTTTGCTGCTTTTCTGGGCCTGGAGCTGAAATAAAACTGAGGCCTATATGTTATCTTTAAGGAGGAAAAGATCAGGGGTGTAAGTTGCCTGACTAGTGATATGAAATAGGAGAATAGATACCCTGGAGGTGAGGTTCTTATTTTCCCAGTTTTGCCCCTTGCTAGGCATCCAGAGCCTTCTTGTAGATCCTGAGACAGGATTTTAAAATATTGTAGAGCAGTGGTTAAGCTCCCTATGGCAGTTCCAACCCATGCTGTGATGCCCAGGGTTATTAGGAAAGGGATTATCTGGACTCCTCTTTTGTGTCAGATGGGTGATGGGGACAAGTAAAGGCTGATTATTAGGGGCTACATCTACATTGGGTGAGAGGTAGATGAGAGTACAGGTTCCTGTCCATTTAGTGGGGAGACAGATGTATGTGTTCTCCCCACAGAGGAAGAAGAATCCCTGATCATGGAGACAAGCTGAAAGGTATAGAGAGAAGAGGTGGACTAAAGGGTATTAGATTCACTTTCCCGGTTCCACGCTCCATGCTGAGAGGGTAGTCACCATGGCACTACCAATAAGGGGTGACAGATGAGTGGTTGAGATTCTATTGCAGTGAAAGTGGGAGGGAATGCTAGAATGGGCTGCTATCCAAAGGAAAAGAGAAAGGGAAGGAAAGGAGCAGTTGAAGCCTGGGGCCTGGATGGTTGGATAAGAAGTAAAACAGACCGGCTGTAGGAAATAACCACTGGCTTCCAGGGAGACCTGGTAGTCAACTCATTGGGACCAAGGGCCCTTTGGTAGTTCTAGTTTGACTGTGGTGTTGCAAGCTGATGATGGGAGATTCCCTTTTATTATACTGTCCTGTGACCTTGTAAAGCATAAAAGGGCCTGGGCGATTAGTGGGGTGTGTACTTTGATAGGACCTGTGACCGGGAGGGAGGAAGGAGCTACCTTAGTAAGAAATAGAATATAAGTACAGAAAAGAAGGGAGGCTCGATTTGTCTGGGCTGTAGGATAATTACATAGAAGGGTGTCTGCCTTTTTAGAAATATATTTCCCTTTTCCTTTTTATAAGCTAGAGTGATTTTTTCCTGATTCCATCTCTTGATTGATATAGGGGTGGTGGTATACACTGAAGAGGAGAGGGAAAGGCAGAGCCAGCAATTCCTGGCTAAGGAGGGAATGAGTAAGGTTAAGTGTTCATTCGAGATGAGTGGAGATGAAAAATTTCCTTATGGGTGTAGGAGAGGAGGGGTGGAATAGAATGAGAAGGAGAGCTAATTCACACTTCCAAGATAGGGATGGTCCCAAGGGGGAAAGGGTATGTTTGGGATCTAGAAAGAAGGAAATCTCATCACATGGGTAATCGAAGTCCTTTTGTAGAAGGCAGTCCCATGGAAAGGTGAGAATCCTGATGCAAAGGGAGAGGGGGCAGTAGCTAAGACCTGGAGGATTTGTATTGGGAGAGGAGGTGGGCTTTCAGGGAAGTCAGGGTCATTAGGGTACATAGGGAGCACCTGCAGGAGTGCTCACTCATTCGTCCTCTTCTTCTGGGTTGTGGGTAAGGTGGAATCTGGTGGGCCCAATCTGGTGGCTGTAATACTTAGGGGACTCCTGCTCATGTGATGTGTTCTGGGGATAAGTTTTAACCTGGAAAGGTGGAACCATGGGGTATGCCCTGCTAGTTTAGCTGCAGTTGGGGCAGTTAAGAGTACCTGATAAAGGCCTTGCCTTCAGGGCTGTAAATTATTGATTTCCTTTAGGAGGAGTAAGGGAGATGTCTCCTATAAAAGGTTGAGGGAAGATCTGATCAGCATGTTCTTTAGTAATTGTCAGATGAGATTTAAAATGGTGATATAGTTTCTGAGAGGGGTCTCTGTAGAAGGGAAGTTTCCTAAAAAGAAGGGTCTTCCATACATGAGCTCAAAGGGACTAAGGAAGAAGGGTGCATGGGGGTATTGCCCTGATGTGCATAAAGGCTAGATGTATGAGAGTAGTTTAAGTTTCTTTAGTTTTGAAAGTTAATTTAATTAGGTGAAATTTAAATAAGAATTTGCCTTTGCTACTTTGCCTGAATATTGGGGCTGGTAGTGGGATGTAAGTTCCACTGGATGCTCAGAGTGGAAGAAATCTGTTGAGTTATTTCAGATATGAAAGTAGGTCCATTATCTAATTGTAATGAGGTGGGTCAGACATAGTGGGGAATGGCTTCTACCCACCCTGAGACAGTATCTATGAGGGTTCAAAGATATTTGTGTGTGTGTTTTTTTTAAATGGGCATATGAGTGAAGTCAATTTGCCAGTCTTGTCCAGTGATTTGGCCCCTTGACTGATGAGTGGGGAAAGAAGGAGGCCTAATCTAACCTGTCCTTGTGGAGATACTTAGTAACAAGTAGAACAGGTTTTGGTGATATCTTGCAGTAGGAAGGTTAGGATAGAAGATATGATGAAGGGTTTTAGTAGTTGTAAATGTATCCTATATGTAGGGAATTATGAATAGCCCATAAGGTATCATAGGTCTGTCCCTGGGGAAAGGTATATTTTCCCTGAAATTTTAACCATGGATATTCCTGAGTGACCCCAAGAGCTAATAGGGACTGAAGTTCCTCTTGAGTGTATTAGAGCATTATATGGGGTTTAGCTAAGAGTTGGGGAGATGGAGGCTTCCTCTGAGCCACTGCCTTGGACTCATGGTCTGCTTTTTTTTTTAATATATATTTTTTTATTAAGGTATTATATGTGTACATATCTTACCAATGCCCCCCCAGCCCACTCCCATACATGCCCTCACCCCCAAATATTTTGCATCCGTTGGTTACTCTTATATGCATGCATATAAGTCCTTCAGTTGATCTCTTATTTCCCGCACCTTTCCCTAACCTTCCCGCTGTAATTTGACAGTCTGTTTGATGCTTTACTGCCTCTGTATCTATCTTTTTGTTCATCAGTTTATAATGTTTTTTATTATCCACAAATGAGTGAGATCATGTGGTATTTTTCTTTCATTGACTGGCTTATTTCACTTAGCATAATGTTCTCTAATTCCATCCAGGTGCCTACAAATGGTAATAATTTCTTCTTTTTATGGCAGCATAGTATTCCATTGTGTAGATGTACCATGTTTTCTGATCTAGTCATCAGCTGATGGGAACCTAGGCTGTTTCCAAATCTTAGCTATTGTAAATTGTGCTGCTATGAACATAGGGGTGCATATATCCTTTCTGATTGGTGTTTCTAGTTTCTTAGGATATATTCCTAGGAGTGGGATTACTGGGTCAAATGAGAGTTCCATTTTCAGCTTTTTGAGGAAACTCCATACTGTTCTCCACAGTGGCTGCACCAGTCTGCATTCCCACCAGCAGTACACGAGAGTTCCTTTTCCTCTGCATCCTCGCCAACACTTGTCGTTTGTTGATTTGTTGATGATAGCCATTCTGACAGGAGTGAGATGGTATCGCATTGTCGTTTTGATTTGCATCTCTCAGATAATTAGTGACTTTTAGCATGTTTTCATGTTTCTCTTGGCCATCCTTTTATCTTCTTTTGAGAAGATTCTATTTAGGTTCATTTCCCATTTTTTTATTGGATCATTTATCTTCCTTTTATTAAGTTGTATAAGCTGCCTGTAGATGTTGGAGATTAAACCTTTATCAGTGATAACATTTGCAAATATGTTCTCCCATACAGTGGGGTTTCTTGTTGTTTTGTTGATGGTTTGTTTTGCTGTGCAAAGGCCTTTTATTTTGATGTAGTCCCATTTGTTTATTTTCTCTTTGGCCTAGGGGCAGTATCAGTGAAGAAGTTCTTTCGGCATATGTCTGAGATTTTTCTGCCTGTGGATTCCTCTAGTATTTTTATGGTTTCCCATCTTATGTTTAAATCCTGTATTCATTTTGAGTTTATTTTTGTGTATGGTGTAAGTTGGTGATCTAGTTTCATTTTTTTTCATGTATCTGTCCAATTTTCCCAACACCATTTATTGAAGAGGCTGTCTTTACTCCATTGTATGTTCATGCCTCCTTTGTCAAATATTAATTGCGTGTAGTGGTTTGGGTCAATATCTGGATTCTCTATTCTATTTCATTGCTCTATATGTCTGTTCTTGTGCCAGTACAAGGCTGTTTTGAGAACAGTGGCTTTGTAATACAGCTTGAAATCTGGTATTGAGATCCCTCCTACTTTATTCTTCTTTCTCAGGATTGCTGTGGCTATTCAGGGTCTTTTTTAATTCCAGATGAATTTTTGGAGAGTTTTTTCTAGGTCTGTGAAATATGCCATTGGTATTTTAATGGGGAGTGCAATCAATCTATAGATTGCTTTGGGTAGTATGGACATTTTAATGATGTTCATTCTCCCAATCCATGAACATGGTATGTTCTTCCATCTGTTTACATTTTCCTCTATCTCTTTTTTCAGTGTCCTGTAGTTTGCCGCATATAGGTCTTTTACCTCCTTGGTTAAGTTTATTCCTAGATATCTTAATTTTTTTGGTGTGATGGTAAATGGGATTGCTTTTTTAGTCTCTCTTTCTGTAAGTTCACTATTGGTGTATAGAAATGCCATAGATTTCTTGGCGTTAATTTTGTATCCTGCTACATGTCCGAATTCATATATTAAGTCTGTTATTTTTTTGATGGAGTCTTTTGGGTTTTTTATGTACAATATCATGTCATCTGGAAATAAGGACACCTTTACTTCTTTTCCAATTTGGATGCCTTTTATTTCTTCTTCTTGTCTAATTACAATGGCTAATACTTCCAGTACTATGTCAAACAGGAGTGGTGAGAGTGGGCATCCTTGTCTTGTTCCTGTTCTTAGGGGAAATGGTTTTAGTTTTTTCCCATTGAGTATGATATTAGCTGTGGGTTTATCAGATATAGCTTTTATTATGTTGAGGTATGATCCTTCTATTCCCACCTTGTTGAGAGTTTTTATCAAGAAAAGGTGTTGGATTTTGTCAAATGATTTTCTGTATCAATTAATAGGACTATGTGATTTTTATCTCTCAATTTGTTTATGTGATGTATCACGTTAATTGATTTGCGGATATTGTACCATCCTTGCATTCCTGGGATAAATCCTACTTGGTCATGGTGTATGATCTTTCTGATGTACTGCTGGATCCGATTTGCTAAAATTTTGTTGAGGATTTTGACATCAAAGTTCATGAGGGATATCGGCCTGTAATTCTCTTTCGTTTTGTTGTCTTTCTCTGGTTTTGGTATTAGGGTGATGCTGGCTTCATAGAAGGAGCATGGAAGTGTTCCTTCCTCTTGAATTTTTTGGAATAGTCTGAGGAAGATAGGTTTTAGTTCTTCCTTGAATGTTTGCTAAAACTCTCCTGTGAAGCTGTCTGGCCATAGGGCTTTTGTTTGCCGGAAGTTTTTTGATAACTGCTTCATTTTCTTCCATAGTTACTGGCATATTGAGCTGTTTAGATTCTTCCTGATTGAGTTTTGGAAGGTTATATTTTTCTAGGAATATGTCTATTTCCTCCAGGTTGTCCAGATTGTTGGAATAGAGTTGTTCATAGTATTTTTTAACAATCCTTTGTATTCCGGTGGGGTCTGTTGTTATTTCACCTCTTTCATTTCTGATTTTGTTTATTTGGGACCTCTCTCTTTGCTTCTTGGTGAGCCTGGCTAGAGGTTCATCAATCTTGTTTATCCTTTCAAAGAACCAGCACTTGGTTTTGTTGATCTTTTGTATTGTTTTTTTTTCTCTATGTCATTTTTCTCCACCCTGATCTTTATTATTTCTGTCCTTCTGCTAACACTGAGCTTTTCTTGTTGCTTTTTTTCTAACTCTTTGAGTTGTAGGGTTAGATAATTTATTACCATTGTTTCTTGTTTTTGCAGTAGGCTTCTAGAGATATGAACTTCCCTCTTAAGACTGCTTTCGCTGTGTCCCATAATTTTTGGATTGTTGTGCTTTCATTGTCATTTGTTGCCATGATGTTTTTTATTTCTTCCTTGAACTCTCTGGTAACCCAGTCATCGTTTAATAGCATGCTGTTTAGTATCCATGTGTTTGATTTCTTTTGATTGTTTTTATTGTAGTTGATTTCCAGTTTTATGCCACTGTGGTCTGAGAAGATGCTTGATATGATTTCTATCTTCTTGAATTTGAAGAGACTTTGTGTATGACCCAACATATTGTCTATCTTTGAAAATGACCCATGTGCACTTGAGAGGAATGTATATTCTGTGGCCTTGGATTGAAATGTTCTGAATATGTCAATTAATTCCATCTGGTCTTGTGAGTCATTTAGGATTGATGTTTCTTTGCTGATTTTTTGTTTAGAGGATTTGTCCAATGGTGACAGTGGGGTATTAAAGTATCCTACTATGATTGTATTGCTATCAATCTCTCCCTTGATATCCTCCAGGAGATTTTTTATGTATTTTGGGTGCTCCTGTATTAGGTGCATATATTTTTACCAGAGTTATTTCTTCTTGTTGGATTGCTCCCTTTAGTATTATGAAGTGGCCTTCCTTATCTCTTGTTATGTCCTTCAGTTTGAGATCTAATTTGTCAGATGTAAGTATTGCTACCCCAGCTTTTTTTTCATTTCCATTCGCCTGTAAGACCTTTTTCCATCCCTTCAACCTCAGTCTGTGTGCATCTTTTTTCTGAGGTTGGTTTCTTGTAGATAGCAGATATATGTGTCTTGTTTTCTTATCCAGTCCGTTACCCTATGTCTTTTGATTGGGGCATTTAATCCGTTTACATTTAAAGTTATTGTTGAGAGGTACTTATTTGTTGCCATTTTTATTCTTTACCCCTGTGTTCCTTCTTCACTTCCTATTTCTTTTAACAGCAGACCCTTTAGCATTTCTTGCATTGCTGGTTTGGTGGTAATAAATTCCCTTAGTCCTTTTTTGTCTGTGAAGCTCCTGATTTCACCTTCAATTTTGATTGATAGCCTTGCTGGGTACAGTATTCTTGGATTCAGATCCTTCCTTTGCATGACTTTGTATATTTCATTCCATTCCCTTCTGGCCTGATGAGTTTCTGTTGAGAAATCAGTTGCTAGTCTGATGGGGGTTCCTTTGTAGGTAACTTTCTGTCTCTCTCTTGCCGCTTTTAAGATTCTTATTTTGTCATTGGTGTTTGCCAATTTAATTATATTGTGCCTTGGCGTCAGTCTTTTGCGGTTCATTTTGCTTGGGACTCAGTGAGCTTCTTGGATTTGTGTGGGTTTTTTCTTCCCTATATCAGGGAAGTTTTCTGTCATTATTTCTTCAAGCAGGTTTTCTATTACTTGCTCAGTTTCCTTTCCTTCTGGCACCCCTATTATGCGGATGTTGTTTTGTTCAATGTTGACCCAAAGTTCCCTTAGGCTCTCCTCCTGCTTTTTAATTTTTTTTCCCAGAAGCTGCTCTACTTGGGTATTTTTTCCCATCTTGTCTTCTAGCTCACTGATGTGGTCTTCTGCTTCTTCTAGTCTACTCTTGATTCTTTCTATTGAGTTCTTTACAGCAGCGATGCCATTTTTCATTTCTTCTTGGTTCTTCATTTCCTCTTGGTTCTTACTCATATTGTCGAATTTGTCTTCCATTCTTTTCAGCCACCTTATGACCATTTCTCTGAATTCTTTCTCTGGAAGTTTTCTTGCTTCCATTTCGTTTTCTTCATTTTCGGGGGTCTTGGTTCTTCATTTCCTCTTGGTTCTTACTCATATTGTCGAATTTGTCTTCCATTCTTTTCAGCCACCTTATGACCATTTCTCTGAATTCTTTCTCTGGAATGTTTCTTGCTTCCATTTCGTTTTCTTCATTTTCTGGTGATGCCTGCTTTTCTTTCAAATGCGGGCTGTTTCTTTGTCTTTCCATTATCTCTCTTCTCCAGATGTCTGTTTATGTAGTTCTCTCTCTCCTTTCCTTGGTGTAGTGTAGAGCTCCTCTGAATCCATGTTTTTGTGCCAACTGGGGACTGGTGTTCTGGGGCTCGCAGCTGTTCCGTGGCTGCCGCAGTTGTCGATTTTCAGGCTTCCGATAAGCTCCACTTTCCCTGTGACCACTCTTCAATTGCCTCCTGCGGGGTTGTTTTTCCTCACTTCACTATCAGAGGGACAGAAAAAATTTCTCCAACACTTGGCGCTGCTGGAAACTCCAGGAAGACTTTCAAAATCTGGTTGTTATTTAACAGAAAAGGAGTGAAAGGGAAGACCAAATAATACAGGCATGCCATTTATTCACTCTGAGTCTGTCTGGTCTGCTTTGTTATTTCCCTGTATTATGGAATCATTACTGACTTGGTGTCCTTTGAAGTGTAAAACTTTTAAGAAGTCTAGAAAAGGGGAGAGAAGTTCCTGAATACCAAGCAGGAAGACCTGTGAGGCTTTCAATGATAGTGTCAGGGACTAGAAATGAACTGTAGAAATAAAGAAATTCTAGATTTCAACTTTAGGACATAAGCAACAAGAGAGAGTCTGGGAGGGGTTGCTTTAGCTTACGAGGAGAGAAGGGGTCCCTTTGGATGTCAGGGGTGATCAGGCCCTGACTCAGTGGACAAACTTTTCTAGAACTTTTACAAGCATTTCTACCCATTCACAAATAACCAGCTTTAGCCAAAAAGTAAACAACGAGCATTTATATTTATGAACACACTTTAAACACACTCTTACTTTCAAGAAAATATACATTCAATAAATACAAGAAACCTTCTGTAATAAAAACTAAAAGTAGGTGATTTAAAATTTGTCTAGCAATCAATTTTTCAGTATTTTATGTTATTTTAAAATATTTAGATGTTTATCACTTAACCCAGTAATGCTCCAAAGCCTTTAAGTTATAAAGACTTTGGAAAATTATGTATAGACATATGAGTCTGTAGAAAAGGTTGGGGGGGGGGTTCGGGAGGGAGCAGGCCCCACAGCCTGTTCCCAAGCCTCTAGCAACTTGGATTTAAAATTGCCACATTTTTTCCTTAGAGATAACATGCTAAGTTTGGGTGGTAATGATTCAGCTTCTGATAGTAGCCATATTGTTAAGTAAGCATTTGCAGTTTTAGTGAAAAACTATTATTTGGGAGGGGGGAGGGTAAGAAGGCGCTGATGTGAAAGCAGTTTTTAGAGCATTATAGGGGGTGAGAATGTTGGCCTTGGTATGTAAAGGCTCAGTGAGGGGGTCCCTTTGCCATGTCATGTCATAGAGGAGCTTTGCAAGAAGACTAAAGTTGTGAACCCGGAGGCGAGAATACCCAGTGAGCCTGAGAAAGTAGAAAATTTATTGTTCAGAGGAGGGTACAGTCATGGATGAGATAAGGAAATAAGACAATTACAGTCCAAGGAATGGCTTGGTCTTATGGGGTAAGATAGTGAAACTGAGGTAGGTGCCTGTGGTTTGGGACAACTGGGCTTTATGTGGAATACATGGTAGCCCTGGCCAGGCACCAAGGTAGAATGAGAAAAGAGTGAATGGGGGTATTTAGTCAGATGCAGTGTAGAGTTGAGGTGTCTAATGGCTGTGAGACTAATCAGTTAACTCCCATAGTAGAGAATGAGGATTGGACAAGGGTCCCAGCAAATTTGGAGAGGGCAGAATAAGGGCAGAATAAGAGGGCAATTAAAAAGGAGATAGGCTTAACTTCCACCACAGTTGTTACCTGAGGCTCTGTCCTGGTGATGTAAGTCTCTGGGGCCCTGTCAGGGCCTGGGAAGCTTCAGTCTTTGGTGGCCAGTTCCAGGAGGTCTGGGAGCTCCAAACTGGATCCAGAGGGTGGCCTTGCTGGACTGGCTGAGGTCCAACCTGGAGGGACCAGACATCAGTCTGATTTCCAGTGGCCTTCCCTTCCATAAGTTGGGCAGGGCCCAGGTGGGGGACTCGGGTTTGAGCAGAACTTTGCTCAGTGTCTTCCTTGTTGCATTTGAAGCATGGGCCCAGAGGAGGCTTAGCCCCTGACTTACCCTCGGTTGGAGGACTGGCACTTCATTTGGGGTTCATGAGAGTGCTGGCTAGGAGCTGGAAGGCTTCCTCCTGGGCCTTAGCCTTGGCCTGATCTCGCCTTTGTTTTGGGATTTGGGTCTCTGCATCTCTATTATTAAGACCTTAAAGGCCAGGTTAATGAGGTGTTTTTGAGCGATTTGTGGACTTCAGTCCATTTTTCAAAGTTTATGGTGTGTGTCAGGGGCTGATTGGGATATAAAATGGATGTTCAGAAGAAGGGTTCCCACTGGGGACGTGGGGGTCTAAGGTGGTCAATTTCTGTAAGGCCTCCATGAGATGGGAGAGGAGGAGAGCTGGGTTTTCATCAGGGCCTTGCGTGATTTCATTAAATTTGTCATAATTGACCACAATACCCTGAGTTCCTGCTGCCTCCCTGAGGGGTAGGGTAGAATGTGCACAGGAATAGAAGAGGCTCTTTAGGAGGATAGTCTTTGGGTGGCCCAAGAGCAAGTGTTAGGTGGGAAAAGGCTGTTTTGGAGCTTGTATTCTTGGGATTTGGGCTCTCAGGGGCTGGGGAGAAGGTGGCTGCTGGTTAGGAAGGTCTGGGTTTTGGTAATCTACTGCAGGTGAGTGAGGGAATGTGTAAGGGGGTGGAAGTTGGTGGTCTGCTGGGTCAAAAGTAGATTCAGAATCAGAGGTGTTAGGGATATGATGTTTTGTGCAAAGGAGAAAGATCTGATGGGTAGAGCCGGACTGAGAGAGAAGATTGAGACTGAAGGGTGAAAAAGGCTTGGACATGGGGAATCTCTGACCATTTTCCATTGCAGTAACAGTAATTATCTGAATTGTGCAATGGGTTAAAACATTTTCCATTGCAGTAACAGCAATTATCTGAATTGTGCAATGGGTTAAAATTAAAAGTGCTGTTTTCAGGCCATTGAGACTTATTATCTACTTTATATTGTTGCCAAACAGTGTTACAAAATAAAGTGAGGTGATTGAGCATGATCTCCCCCATGAGTGTGCAGAGGGAGTGTGGTGTGGCCCATGAAAGAGGAAGGGTGAGTGACAGAACACAAATCCAAAGGTGACTATTTAGGGCAGGTGTCCCCAATCCAGAAGGACCCAAAGCCAAATGGCTGAGGAGTCTTCTGACGTAGCGCTAAGACTTTTGAGACAAGAGACTTTCAAGAATTCAGTGAGAATGAGTGGGCAGAAGACTCGGGACCAGGGGAATTGTGGAACCGCACTCACCTATGGAAGATTGGCCGGTGTGGGATGGAGAGTCAGCAGTGAAGAAGGAGATATTCCTGATCCGGAGTCCTTATTGGCTGACTGGGGAGGGGGGCGGGGTTATTCTGTGAGGGAGGAAGGCCTGATCAAGGCCAGCAATCAAGTATCTGAGTAGCAAACTCCGGGTGATGGGAGCCACGACAATGGCTCCTCTTTCTTAGTTCAGGAGGGCCCATAAGGGAGGGAGGCCTGATAGAGGCAGGCAATGGAGTTACCCAAGTAGGATTCGGAGGTAAGCCAGGTCGAGCTGACAATGCCTACTGCAATCTGAGTAGCAAACGAAGAGTGACCAAAGCCGGGGTGATGGCTCCCCATCCCCATGGAACCCTCCCTGGTTTCTGGCACCAAATATGAGGTCGCCAAAGGAAGAATGCACTAGGCCAGAATGGTGGCAGATTATGAATTTATGCAATCATCCACACACCAGGTGGCTGAGCTTAGTTGGCTCCAGCACCCAATGATGGGAGTCAGCAGTTTTTAAAGGACTTTTGGTGGGACTTGTGGAAATAGTGGCGGAATAGACAGACGTGTCCCGAGCCTTGTCCCAGAGCAGATAGAAAGAACAGCTGAGGGTTGCACGGGGAGTGTCTGTTGGAGAGTTAAGGGACAGCTATACTCCAGGAGAAGATGGGGGACTGCTGAACGGGGTTCCCCTGACTGGGCAGCCCCCACTGCTGCATGGTTCCCTCCCGGAGCCACCGGCTCGGATGTGGAGACCGCACCATCTTGAAGGGGAAAGTGGATGTTATTGGAAACCTGAAAATCTACAACTGAAACACCCACTGAACAGCTGCAAACCCCAGAACACCGGTCCCCAATTGGCGCAAACACGCAGATTCAGAGGAGCTCTACACTCCACCACGGAAAGGTCAGATTTCGCCTGGGATAAGGTGAGGTCTCTGGTCCCGGCAGGACAGAGAAACATGTGCACTGAGGGAGCTGGAGGACCGGGGGAAGTCTGCACCTAGAAAAATCTGTGGCTGTTGGGGCTGGCGTAATCTGTGAATGTGGAAGGGGGTCCTCAGAGCTGCTAACAGAGGGGATCTCTAAAAAGCAACCCATTTTGAGCTGACGCAGAAGGACAGCCTAAAAATTTTGGGAGTGTGCCGGCTGCTTGGACACAAAGGTGAAAGGGGATTGCGCAGGCATATGCGCAGACCCGGAGTTCGCACACTTGCGCTTTCTCCTCTTCGAATACTTACTTCTGATTACTGAGCCCAATACATAGGATCACCCAGTTGGGGACACCCTAGGAGACTGCAGGGGAAAGTTGTGTTTCTGGAACCTGCGAATCAGAACGGGGAGTGACCATCAGAGAACCAGCTCTGGGGCAGCCCAATCCCACAAACTGGTATTGAGTGCAGGATCTAAGCACAGGGTAGAAAGGATCTATAGACCTGGAAGTCAACCCAGAAACACTGCCACCCAGGGACTGAATCACAAATTGACTCTTGTGTAATCACAAATTAAGGAATACAAGAAAGTGAGACACAATGCCTGCTTAAAAATCAGGACTGGCTTACAACACTGAGGAGCAGTGGAACGCAGGGAACTGCAATACTGTCCTGACTGGGAAACAGGTGTGCCAAACAGACCAATAGAGGAAGTGAATGACCTTCAATACTGTACATTTTATTTTTATTTTTTTATTTTTTATTATTTTTTTCTTTTTCATCTTTTACTTAAGAAACTATTTTTTTCTTTTTTCCTCACTTGATTTTACCTTTTTAATTATTACATTTTTATTTTCAATCAGTTTTATTACAACTCCTATTTTACCTTTTTGAAAAAGTGTCATTTTATTTTGTCTTTATTTGATTTTGAGAATGGTGTTCTACATTCTATTTTCATCTTTCCTTTACCATCATTCTACTCTATCTCAACTTTATCTTTATGCCATCACTCTCTACCTAACTTTTGTCCTTTTGTTGTCCTGTTTCTCTTACCCTTTTCCTGCTTTAGATTTTCCCTATTCTTTCTTTTTACCACCTGTTAAAATTTCATCCTAATTATATATCTAATTTCCAATTCCCTGCTCTTAGTTCATACACACCTCTCTCTTCTCTGTCTTCACTATCTAAAAAATTATTTTTCTCTCTGTCCTTTTTTTGTTGTTTGCTTGAATGTTGATTATATCAATTTTTATGCTTCTTTGTGAGATTGTTCTGCTTATTCTTTTGTTTTGTTTTGTTTTGTTTTTTGTTTCCTTGTTTTTTGGCATCTGTTTTTTCTCGCCTTGCTTGATATTAATTGTTGTTTGTAGTTTGTATTCATCTCCAGGTATTTGTTGCTAGCATTTGCTGGGATTAGTGGCTGTTCTATGGGAATTTTCGCCCCATATAAATAGTTTGTTCCCCTTTTCTTTCTTATTCCCTTTCTTTTCTCTCTTACTTTTTTTTTCCTTTTCCCAATTTCATTTTGGCACTCCTTTCTTTTTTTTCCTCTCTTCTTCTTTCTCTCCTATACCATAATTTGCCTTTCTCTGGTGGTCACCTTTATTTGGGGTTATTAATATTGTGAATACATTTCTGTTCAGTGCCTTGTGTGTGGTACCTGGATGTGTTGTATATTGTGCCTTTAAATCAACACAGGAGAGAGACAACTATATAACCAGACACCCACAGAAGAGAGACCATGGGGAGACAAAGAAAAAGCCCGCATATGAAAGAAAAGCAGGCATCACCAGAAAAGAAAGTAAACGAAAGGGAGGCAAGCAACCTACCAGAGAATGAATTCAGAGAAATGGTCATATGGTGGCTGAAAAGAATGGAAGACAAATTCAACAATATGAGTAAGAACCAAGAAGAAATGAATAAGAACCAAGAAGAAATGAAAAATGGCATCGCTGCTGTAAACAACTCAATAGAAAGCATCAAGAGTAGATTAGAAGAAGCAGAGGACCGCATCAGTGAGCTAGAAGACAAGGTAGGAAAAAATACCCATGTAGAGCAGCTTCTGGAAAAAAAATTAAAAAGCGGGAGGAGGGCCTAAGGGAACTTTGGGCCAACACGAAACAAAACATCATCCGCATAATAGAGGTTCCATAAAGAGAGGAAACTGAGCAAGGAATAGAAAACCTGTTTGAAGTAATAATGACAGAAAACTTCCCTGATATAGGGAAGAAAAAAACCCACACAAATCTAAGAAGCTCAAAGAGTCCCAAGCAAAATGAACGCCAAAAGACCAACGCCAAGGCACATTATAATTAAATTGGCAAACACCAACGACAAAGTAAGTATCTTGAAAGCGGCCAGAAACAGACAGAAAGTTACCTACAAAGGAACCCCCATCAGACTAGCAACTGATTTCTCAACAGAAACTCATCAGGCCAGAAGGGAATGGAATGAAATATACAAAGTCATGCAAAGGAAGGGTCTGAATCCAAGAATACTGTACCCAGCAAGGCTATCAATCAAAATTGAAGGTGAAATCAGGAGCTTCACAGACAAAAAAAGACTAAGGGAATTTATTGCCACCAAACGAGCAATGCAAGAAATGCTAAAAGGTCTGCTGTATAAAAAAGAAATAGGAAGTGAAGAAGGAACACAGGGGTAAAGAATAAAAATGGCGACAAATAAGTACCTATCAATAATAACTTTAAATGTAAATGGATTAAATGGACCAATCAAAAGACATAAGGTAACAGATTAGATGAGAAAACATGACCCATATATTTGTTGTCTACAAGAAACCCACCTTAGAAAAAATAAAAACACACAGACTGATGGTGAAGGGTTGGAAAAAGGTTTTTCAGGCGAATGGAAATGAAAAAAAAGCTGGGGTAGCAATACTTACATCTGACAAATTAGATCTCAAAGTGAAGGACATAACGAGAGATAAGGAAGGCCACTTCATAATACTAAAGGGAGCAATCCAACAAGAAGAAATAACTCTGGTGCATATATGCACCCAATACAGGAGCACCCAAATACATAAAAAAAACTCCTGGAAGATATCAAAGGAGAGATTGACAGCAATACAATCATAGTAGGAGACTTTAATATCCTACTATCACCATTGGACAAATCCTCTAAACAAAAAATCAGCAAAGAAACATCAATCCTAAATGACTCACAAGACCAGATGGAATAAATTGACATCTTCAGAACATTTCACCCCAAAGCCACAAAATATACATTATTCTCAAGTGCACTTGGGTCATTTTAAATATAGACCATATGTTGGGTCATACGCAAAGTCTCTTCAAATTCAAGAAGATAGAAATCATATCAAGCATCTTCTCAGACCACAGTGGCATAAAACTGGAAATGAACTACAATAAAAACAATTCAAAAAAATCAAACACATGGAGACTAAACAGCATGCTATTAAACAATGACTCGGTTACCAGAGAGATCAAGGAAGAAATAAAAAACATCATGGCAACAAATGACAATGAAAACACAACAATCCAAAATCTATGGGACACAGTGAAAGCAGTCTTGATAGGGAAGTTCATAACTCTACAAGCCTACTGCAAAAAACAATAAACAATGGTAATAAATTACCTACCCCTACAACTCACAGTTAGAAAGAGAGCAACAAGAAAAGCCCAGTATAAGCAGAAGGAAGGAAAGAATTAAGATCAGGGCAGAGATAAATGACATAGAGAAAAAAAAAACAATACAAAAGATCAACAAAACCAAGAGCTGGTTCTTTGAAAGGATAATCAAGATTGATGAACCGCTAGCCAGGCTCACCAAGAAGCAAAGAGAGAGGACCCAAATAAACAAAATCAGAAATGTAAGGGGAGAAATAACAACAGACCCCACTGAAATACAAAGGATTTTTTAAAAATACTATGAACAACTCTATTCGAACACACTGGACAACCAGGAGGAAATGGACGTATTCCTAGAAAAATAATACCTTCCAAAACTCAATCAGGAAGAATCTAAACATCTCAATAGGCCAATAACTATGGAAGAAATTGAAGCAGTCATCAAAAAGCTTCCAGCAAACAAAAGCCCAGGGTCAGTTGGCTTCACAGTGGAGTTTTACCAAACATTCAAAGAAGAACTAAAACTTATCCTCCCCAGACTATTCCAAAAAATTCAAGAGGACGGAACACTTCCAAGCTCCTTCTATGAAGCCAGCATCATCATAATACCAAAACCAGATAAACACAACACAATGAAGGAGAATTACAGGATAATATCCCTCATGAACATAGATGCCAAAATCCTCAACAAATTTCCAGCAAATCGGGTTCAGCACTACATCAGAAAGATCATACACCATGACCAAGTAGGATTTATCCCAGGAATGCAAGGATGGTACAATATCTGCAAATCAATTAACGTGATACATCACATAAACAAATTGAGAGATAAAAATCACATAGTCATATCAATTGATGGAGAAAAAGCATTTGACAAAATCCAACACCCTTTCTTGATAAAAACTCTCAGCAAGGTGTAATAGAAGGATTACACCTCAACATAATAAAAGCTATATATGACAAACTGACAGCCAACATCATACTCAATGGGCAAAAACTAAAACCATTTCCCCTAAGATCAAGACCAAGACAGGGATGCCCACTCTCACAACTCCTGTTCGACATAGTACTGGAAGTGTTAGCCATTGCAATTAGACAAGAAGAAGAAATAAATGGCATCCAAATTGGAGAAGAAGAAGTAAAACTGTCCTTATTTGAAGATGACATGGTATTGTACATAAAAAACCCAAAAGACTCCATCAAAAAACTAATTGACTGAATAAATGAATTCAGCAATGTAGCAGGATACAAAATTATCGCCAAGAAATCTATGGCATTTCTATACACCAATAGTGAACTTACAGAAAGAGAGACTTAAAAAGCAATCCCATTTACTATTGCACCAAAATATTAAGATACCTAGGAATAAACTTAACTAAGGAGGTAAAAGACCTATACGTGGAAAACTACAGGACACTGAAAAAAGAGATAGAGGAAAATGTAAACAGATGGAATAACATACCATGTTCATGGACTGGGAGAATCAACATCATTAAAATGTCCATACTACCCAAAGCAATCTATAGATTCAATGCAATCCCCATTAAAATACCAATGGCATATTTCACAGACCTAGAAAGAACTCTCCAAAAAATCATCTGGAATAAAAAAAAAGACCCCAAATAGCTGCAGCAATCCTGAGAAAGAAGAACAAAGTTGGTGGGACCTCAATACCAGATATCAAGCTGTATTACATAGCCACTGTTCTCAAAACTGCCTGGTACTGGCACAAGAACAGACATATAGATCAATGAAATAGAATAGAAAACCCAGAAATCGACCCAAACCACTATGCCCAATTAATATTTGACAAAGGGAGCATGAACATGAAATGCAGTCAAAACAGTCTCTTCAACAAAAGCTGTTTGGAAAATTGGACAGATACATGCAAAAAAAAAGTGAAACCAGACCACCAACTTACACCATACACAAAAATAAACTCAAAATGGATCAAGGACTTAAACATACCACGGGAATCCATAAAAATACTAGAGGAATCCACAGGCAGAGAAATCTCAGACATATGCCAAAGCAATTTCTTCACCAATACTGCTCCTCGGGCAATGGAAACTAAAATGAAAATATACAAATGGGACTACATCAAAATAAAAAGCTTTTGCACAGCAAAAGAAACCATCAATAAAACAACAAGAAAGCCCACTGCATGGGAGAACATATTTGCCAATGTCATCACCGATAAGGGTTAAATCTCCAACATTTATAGGGAACTCATACAACTTAACAAAAGGAAGATAAACAATCCAATCAAAAAATGGGCAAAGTACCTCAGTAGACACTTTTCGAAGAAGGACAGAAGGAAGGCAAAGAGACATATGAAAACATGCTTAAAGTCACTAATTATCTGAGAGATGCAAATCAAAACAGCAATGCTGTATCATGTCACACCTCTCAGAATGCCTATCATTAACAAATCAAACGACTAGTGTTTGCGAGGATGCGGAGAAAAGGAACTCTTTTACACTCCTGTTGGGAATGCAGACTGGTGCAGCCACTATGGAGAACACTATGGTGTTTCCTCAAAAAACTAACAATGGAACTCCCATTTGACCCAGTGATCCCACTTCTAGGAATATATCCCAAGAAACTAGAAACACCAATCAGAAAGGATATATTCACCCCTATGTTCATAGCAGCACAATTTACCATAGCTAAGATTAGGAAACAGTCTAAGTGCCCATCAGCAGATGAGTGCATTAGAAAACTGTGGTACATCAGTCTTCTTTCTGAAGCAATTTGGCCTTGCAGTCAATGTTGATGGTTGACCTGGATCAACAGATGATTTTGTGCATTTGGGATTCTCAAAATAAATCCACTTTTCATCACCAGTCACAATTCGATGCAAAAATGGCTTTCTTTCGTGCTGTTGAAGCAACATTTTACTGATGACTTTTCGGCTTTCCATTTGTCTTTCGTTCAGTTGATGTGGCACCCATTTTCCTTCCTTTAAATCTTTCCCATTGCTTGTAAATGATCGGAAATTGTTTGCTGAGCAACATTTAATCTTTCTGCAAGTTGTTTTTGAGTTTGACACGCATCTTCATCCAATAATGCTTGTAATTGTTGGTCTTCAAACTTTTCCGGTTGACCTGGACGTTCTTTGTCTTTCATATCGAAATCATCACTTTTAAAGTGTTTAAATCAGTGTTCACAAGTATCTTGAGATGGAGCATGTTCACCATAAGCTTCCTGAAGTATTCAGCAGCACTTTTCTTCAAAATAAAGTAATGAATTAAAGATTCCCACAAATGATCTTTTTTGGCATTAAATTCGACATTTTTACATGTAAAAATATCTATGATGTTAACACTTTCAGAAAATTTGACATATGAAGTGTTGAAGCTTGTTGTCAAACAACAAAATAGCATATATATCAAATCACATATATATCAACATATGTGTGACTCCATCTATTGAAAAAAAATCTGCATTGTTAACCGGTACACCTAGTAGATAGATAGATAGATAGATAGATAGATAGATAGATAGATAGATAGATAGACAGATAGTGTCTGTTCCATCCACCTTTTTTTTCACCAAGCCCCCATACCAGCCTCCCTTCTGACAGCTATCAGTCTGTTCTCTGTATCTATGTTTTTGTTTTCTTTAAGTTATTTTGTTGATTAGATTCCACATATAAGTGACATCATATGGTATTGATCTTTCTCTGACTGGCTTATTTCACTTTGCCCAGTTTTAATTGGATTGTTTGGTTTTTATGGTGTTTAGTTGTATAAGTACTTTATAATTTTGAATATTAACCCTTTATCAGATGTACCATTGGCAGATATTTTCTCCCATTCAGTGGGTTGTCTTTTCATTTTGTTGATGGTTTCCTTTCCTATGCAAAACTTTTTAGGTTGAAGCAGTCCCTTTTGTTTGTTTTTTCTTTGTTTCCCTTGCTCAAGAAGATATATCAGAAAAATATAGCTATGAGAAATGTCTGAGATATTATTTTATTATTTTTTGATTTTACAACTCTTTAATAAATCTTTGTTGTTGAAAATATGGCATATGGAGAAACCAAGATGGCGGCATAGGTAAGCACCTAAACTGCTGCCTTGCACAACAATTTCAAAACTACAACTAAAAGACAGAACAGACACCATCCAGAACCACAGGAAAGCTGGCTGAGTGAAAATTCTACAACTAGAAGGAAAGAGAAAAGCTCACAGAGAATTGGAGGTACGGCAAAGGGTCTTTGTGCGCACAGAGAGGAAGGGCGGCTGAGAGCCTGGCTGACTTTCTCTGGCGGAAGGGGGAAGGAAGCCCCCAACCACACTGAACCCCAGTTCTGACTTCACTGAACCCCAGTCCTGGGCGAAACCCCGTGGACCCAGGCTCATACAGGGCGAGTCTGGACTGTCAGGTAGAGAGAAAGGCACCCAGAGACTCAGAGACCCGGGTGAGACCCGGGGGAGCCCCAGCAGGCAGGGTTCCGGAGGCGCGCACACCAGTGTGCACAAAGGCTGCGGAGGTTGCCACAGGCTTTCCCTAGCAGAAGGGAGTCGGAAGCTCCTGACTGCACTGAACCCCAATTCTGACTGCACTGAACCCCAGTTCCAGGCGAGCCCCTGGGGACCCGCGCTCTTACGGGGGGGAATCTTGACTCTCGGGTGGAGACTTGGGAGCCGGGGAAGGCAGAGGTCTGCAGGTGCGTGTATGCCAGTGCGCACAAAGGCTGCGGAGGTTGCCACAGGCTTTCCCTAGTGGAAGGAAGTCAGAAGCTCCTGACTGCACTGAGCCCCAGTTCTGACTGCACTGAACCCAAGTTCCAGGCAAGCCCCTGGGGACCCACGCTCTTGTGGGGGGAATCTGGACTCTCGGGCGGAGACTCGGGAGCCGGGGAAGGCAAAGGTCTGCAGGCACTCACGCGCGCAAGGGCAAGGCTGACTGGAAGCCAAGACTGTCTGCTCCGCCCTGAGACTCCACCCCATCCAAGCTGAGCACAGAGGCTATAGCAATTTGGCAAGTCTAATCCTTTAAGGCTGTCTCCAACACCAGACTTCTCCCAGCATAGACACAGCTGATCCTTACAGCCAGCTGGCCTGGAGGTCAATTCCTCCCAGTGATACTAACAACAATCAAGACTTAACTACTACAAGGCTGTACACACAGTCCACAAAGGGATGCACCAAGAGTGTCCACCTCAGGTTAACTGGGGAGGCCGACCCACGGGGCCATATAGGAAACCTAGCACACAAATCTACCCTACCAACTCAGGGAAGCAGTGAAAATGCGGCGTCAAAGAAACAGATCACAAACGAAAGAAATGGAGGAAAACAAACGACTGGATATAGAATTCAAAACCACGGTTATAAGGTTTTTCAAGAATATCCTAGAAAAGGCCGATAAATATAACGAGACCCTTGAAGATATGAAAAAGGACCAACTAGAAATTAAACATACACTGACTGAAATAAAAAATATTATACAGAGACCCAACAATAGACTAGAGGAACACAAGAATCAAGTCAAAGAATTGAAATACAAAGAAGCAAAAAACACTCAACCGAAAAAGCAAAAAGAAAAAAAAATCCAAAAAGTTGAAGTTAGTGTAAGAAGACTCTGGGACAAATTCAAGCGTACCAACATCAGAATTATGGGGGTGCTAGAAGAAGAGAGAGAGCAAGATACTGAAAACCTATTTGAAGAAATAATGACCAAAAACTTCCCCGACCTTGTGAAAGAAATAGACTTACAAGTCCAGGAAGCGCACAGAACCCCAAACAAAAGGAATCCAAAGAGGACCACACCAAGACACATCATAATTAAAATGCCAAGAGCAAAAGACAAAGAGAGAATATTAAAAGCAGCAAGAGAAAAACAATTAGTTACCTACAAGTCGTATGGGGAGCACCCATACGACTGTCAGCTGATTTCTCAACAGAAACTATGCAGGCCAGACAGGAGTGGCAAGAAATTTTCAAAGTGATGAATAGCAAGAACCTACAACCAAGATTACTCTACCCAGAAAAGCTATCATTCAGAATTGAAGGGCAGATAAAGAGCTTCACAGATAAGAAAAAGCTAAAGGAGTTCATCATCACCAAACCAGTATTATATGAAATGCTGAAAGGTATTCTTAAAGAAGAGGAAGAAGAAAAAAGTAAAGATAAAAATTATGAACAACAAATACATATCTATCAACAAGTGAACCTAAAAATCAAGTGAATTAAAAACCTGAGGAACAGAATAATCTGGTGAATATAATAGAATCAGGGGCATAGAAAGGGAGTGGACTGATAATTCTCAGGGGGAAAGGGGTATGGGGGTGTTCAGGAAGAGACTGGACAAAAATCATATACCCATGGATGAGGACAGTTGTGGGGAGATAAGGGCAGAAGGTGGGGTGGGAACCGGGTGGAGGGGAGCTATGGGGGGGAAAAAGGAGAAACAATTGTAATAATCTGAATAAAGATTTATTTTTTAAAAAAGAAAATATGGCATATGTCCCTCTTTTCCCCCACTGACCTCTTTTACCCACCCCCACCCCCTGCACCAGTTTTCACCACCCTATTGTCCTTATCCATGGAATCTATATATATAAAAGGTTAAGTGACCGTCAGACCATCTGACAGGTAGCTATGACATGCAATGACCAACAGGGGGCAGACGCTCTGACCAGTAGCTAGGATGTGCACTGACCACCAGGGGGCAGATACTCATCGCAGGAGCTGCCAAGCTGCAGTGACTTGGCAGCAGCGGTTCTCGGGTGATGCACCGTGGAACCAGAAAGGAGGGAGCCTGATTCTGGGGTGCCTCACCCAAGAACTGCCCTCTCACAGTCAGGGACACCTTGGGGATGTCGCAGAGCTGGTTTTGGCCTGATCCCCACAGGCCAGGCCGAGGGACCCCACATCCTGGAGGGACCCTGCTCACTCTGCAGACACCCTTCGAGCCATGGCACCACCTCAGCTGTGGCTGGCCACGGTGGGCCTACGGGAGGTTGGCTCCAGGGTGTGTCCGGACCGTCTTGACCAGTCCCACCCTGACTGCCACCTTCTAATTAATTTCCTTTCAATGTACACAAATCCCTGCACTGGGGCATTGGTATGCATATATGCATACAAGTTCTTTGTTTGATCTCTTCTTACCAATACCCTACCCCCGCCTTCACGCTGAGATTTAACAGTTTTTTCCATGCTTCTATGTCTCTGGATCTATTTTGTTCATCAGTATATTTTGTTTATTAGATTCCATATATGAGTGAGATCATGTGACACTTGTCTTTCTCTGACTGGCTTATTTCACTTAGCATAATACACTCCAGGTCCATCCATGCTGTTGCAAATGGTAAGAGATCCTTCTTTTAGTCATGGTGTATGATCTTTCTAATGTATTGTTGGATCCAATTTGTTAGAATTTTGTTGAAGATTTTAGCATCAATGTTCATCAGAGATATTGACCTGTTATTTTTTTTCTGTGTAGTGTCTTTATCTGGTTTTGGGATTAGGGTACTACTGGCTTCATAGAAAGAGCTTGTTCCTTCCTCTTGAATTTTTTGGAATAGTCTGAGGAGGATAGGTTTTAGTTTTTCTTTGAATGTTTAGTAAAACTCTCCTGTGAAGCCATCTGGTCCAGGGCTTTTGTTTGCTGGAAGTTTTTTGATTACTGCTTCAATTTCCTCCATAGTTATCAGCCTATTCAGATTTTTTTATTCTTCCTGATTGAGTTTGGAAAGTCTTATTTTTCTAGGAATATGTACATTTCTTCTAGGTTGACCAGTTTGTTAGAATAGAATTGCTCATAGTTTTTTTGTGTGTTTTTTTTTTACAATTCTTTGTATTTCTGTGGGGTCTGTTGTTATTTCGCCTCTTTCATTTCTGATTTTGTTTATTTGGGTGCTCTCTCTTTGCTTCTTGGTAAGACTAGCTAGAGGTTCATCAATCTTATCATTTCAGAGAACCAGCTCTTGGTTTCATTGATATTTTGTATTGTTTTTTGGTCTCTATGTAATTTATTTCCATTCTGATCTTTATTATTTCCTTCCTTCTGCTCACTCTGGGCTTTTCTTGTTGCTCTCTTACTAATTCGTCAAATTGCAGAGTTAGATGATTTATTACCAGTGTTTTTTGTTTTCTGAGGTAGGCCTGAAATGCTAAGAACTTCCCTCTTTGGACTGCTTTTACTGTGTCCCATAGATTTTGGATTGTTGTGTTTTCATTGTCATTTGTTTCCAGGATATTTTTTATTTCTTCTTTGATCTCTTTGGTAACCAAATCATTGTTTAATAGTATGCTATTTAACCTCCAAGAGTTTGAATTTTTGTGATTGTTTTTATTGCAGTTGATTTTTAATTTTATGCCATTGTGATATGAGAAGATGCTAGATATGATTTCAATCTTCTTGAATTTGGAGAGACTTTGCCTGTGTCCCAATAAGTGGTTGATCTTTGAAAATGTCCCATGTGCACTTGAGAAGGATGTATATTCTGTAGCTATGGGATGGAATGTTCTGAAGTTGTTGATTAAGTCCATCTGATCTAGTGAGTCATTTAGGATTGCTGTTTCTTTGCTGATTTTGTTGTCTAGAGGATTTATCCAGTGATTTTAATGGGGTATTAAAGTTTCCTACTGTGATTGTATTGCTGTCAATCTCTTTGCTGATATCTTTCAGAAGTTTTTTTTTTTTTAATGTATTTTGGTGATCCTGCATTGGGTGCATATATGTTTATCAGAGTTATATCCTCTTGTTGTATCGATCCCTTTAGAATTATGAGGAGGCCTTCCTTGTCTCTTGTTATGAACTTCACTTTGGGTCTATTTTGTCAGATATAAGTATTGCTACCCCAGCTTTTTTTTTTCATTTCCATTTGCCTGAAAGATATTTTTCCATCCCTTCATTTCAGTCTGTGTGAGTCCCTTGTTCTGAGGTGGGTCTCTTGTAGACAGCATATATATGGGTCATGTTTTCTTATCCATTCAGTCACTTGATGTCTCTTGATTGGAGCATTTAATCCATTTACATTTAATGTTATTATTGATAAGTACTTGTTTGTAGTCATTTCTATTCTTTATGCCTGTGTTCCTTCATCCCTTTCTATTTCTTCTTTTAACAGCATTCCCTTTAGCATTTCTTGCATTGCTGGATAGATAGTGATAAACTCCCTTCGCCTCTTTTTTTGTCTGCAAAGCTCCTGATTTCCCCTTCAATTTGAATTATAGCCTTGCTGGATAGATTATTCTTGGATTCAGTTCCTTGCTTTGCATCACTTTGTATACTTCATTTTTCTTTGCATCACTTTGTATACTTCATTTCATTCCCTTCTGGCCTGATGTGTTTCTGTTGAGAAATCATTTGATAATCTGATGGGAGTTCCTTTCTAGATAACTGTCTCTCTCTTGCAGCTTTAAGATTCTCTCTTTGTCGTTAACATTTTCCATTTTAATTATGATGCATCTTTGTGTGGGTCTTTTGGGGATCATCTTGTTTGCGACTCTCTGTGTTTGTGTGACTTTTTTCTTCCCCTAATCAGGGAAGTTGTTTTGTTTTGTTGTTTTTTTTTGTCATTATTTCTTCAAATAGGTTCTCTAATCCTTGCTCCTCTTCTTGTCCTTCTGGCACTCCTATTATGTGTATGTTATTTCATTTCATTTGTCCCAAAGCTCCCCTAAGCTCTCCTCCTGCTTTCTAATTTTTTTCCTCCAATTTCTGTTCAGATTGGACTTGTTTATCTGCCCTACATTTTAACTCACTAATTTGGTCCCCCGCTTCTTCTAGTCTACTGTTGAAACCCTCCATTGTGTATTTTATTGTAGCTATATCATTCTTGACTTACCCTTGATTCTTACATAAATTGTTGATTTTCTTGTCCATCCGGTTTATGAACTGGATGACCATTACTAGTACACTGAATTCTTTTTCTGACATATTGCATGCCTCCATATCATTTACTAGTAGTTCCTTTTCTGGTGATTCCTCCTTTTCCTTCCTTTGAGGGTTATTTCTTTGTCTTCCCATTTTTGCTATCACTAAAGGGTCTAGGCGCAGAGTTGCATGGGATTTGTGCCACTGTGGTGGTTCAGCAGGAGTGTTGCATGCACTGAGAGTCTCAGTAGAGAGTCTTGGAAGAGTGTCGTGGGAGAGTCTCAGAAGAGAGTCTCGGGAGAGAGTCTTGGGAGAGTTCAGGCACAAGGATGCATGGCCACAGGGTGTTGGTGGGAGCCCCATGCATCCTGAGAGTCACAGTAGAGTTCAGGCGCCAGGATACATGGAGCTTGTGCTGCTACAGCAGATCAGTGGAAGGGGAACACACTCTGGGACTCACAGGAGCCTGAGGCCAGGAGGGGTGGATTCCTGGAGTCCATGGGTCTGCAGCTGTGGTAGCAGGTCTTTGGCCTGAGTGACTGTAGAGTCCCAGGTTGTGTCTGAGGTCAGTCTGTGTGGTGGTAAAGCTGGGCTCCTAGTCATGGAAGCTCTGCCCTTCAAGATGGCATGGTTTAAGTGCCAGTGCCTGCTGCCCAGGACTGCTTTCAGTGGTAGTGGAGGCTCCCCATCTAAGAGAGCCTGGTCCGCCAACCCCTGAAAGTTCTACAAGATCTAACTTTTCCTCACTCAGACACACACACACCACACAGGTCTACATACTCCCCTTTCACTCCCCCACTCACTCACACTCTGTCTCTCACTGCCTGCCGCCATCATAGGATCTGGGGAAATTAATTCTTATATGGCAAGTTTGTGAATGGTTCTATATTTTTGTATATTTCCTCGTGAAATTGAATAATTTCTCATTTTCAGTCCCTTTTTGAAAAAATGTTTATTCAATAAATGAATGAATGAATACAGTTCTACTTTCCAGCCTGATGTATTAGTCAAGATGGCCCAGGTTGTGTTATGAAAGCAAACAAATCCAAAATGTGATTGGTTCAAAAAAATCACAAAGGTTTATCTCTTGCCCATGCCATATATCCAACTGTACATCAGCAAGAGGACTTTTTTATTATAGCCACTTAGGGATGCAGGGTGGCAGATTAGCCATCATCTCAAACATTGCTGATCATTATCCCAGAAAAAAAGATCTATGGAGAGTTTCACCACAGCAGGTAAGTGCTCTAACTTAGAAAGTACCAACATCATTTCCTTTCTCAAATCCTTGACCAGTCACATGGCCCCACTGAAGCACAAGGGATCCAGGAAGGAAAGTCTACTATGTGCCTAAAAGGGGCGAGAATCAGAAATACCTGGTGAATAGCATTAATAACCACTATACCTTGTTAACTGGGACTAATGCCTTGCTTTTCTCTTTAGACTCTGAGCACCCTGAAGATATTGAAAAGCAACATTTCTGGTATATACTACTGCATAGCTATGAACAAGGTTGGCATTGATGAGAGAAGCATACATTTCTATGTCTCAGGTAAATTCTGAACTGGGGTGGATAAAGCAGACAAGGCTGGTCTTCTATGATGTAATTAGAGATGCATGGAAAATATACCTCTTCTCAGCCAGCTCAACTCCAAGACTGCAAAGTTGACTGAAAATCTGTAACCTATAGCTCATTTTTTGAGGTTAAGGCAGAATTTGGCTGAAATGCTAATATCTTGGAAGGGGCAACACATTAAATTAGTATAAAACATTAACACCTTAGCAAGAATCTGATTGTTATAACTTCCTTTTGTTTTTAATTTATAATATTTCCAGCTCCCTCACATAATGATTTAATTTGCTTCTTTCAATGCCTGGTTAAAATTCGGTTGTAGTCAATAATCTAGGTGATGAGAATAAAATCTCAGGAATTGATATCTAATCTTGTGCAGAACTAAATAAATTTATTATAATTTTATTTTATTTACTTCTAAAATAAATTTATTGGGTGACATTGATTAATAATATTATATAGTTTCGAGGTTAAAATTCTATGATGCATCATCTGTATATTGCATTGCATGAACACCACCTAAAATCAAATCATCTTCTATCACCATATATTTCACCTCCTTTATCCTTTACTACCCCTCAGCTCCCTTCCCTCTGGTAACCAGAATACTGTTGACTGTGTCTATGAGTTTTTCTTTATTTCCTTTGTTCCTTTTAGTTTTATATAACACATATGAGTGAAATCATATGGATCCTAACTTTTACTTTCTGACTTATTCCATTTAGCATGATATTCTCAAGATTCATTTATTTTTAATCATATTATTATTTTATTCCTTAAAGAATGATACTTTAATCACTCTTTAAAACTGAAAGCATTATAATTTATTATAAATATTTTAAAAGTTTGACACAGTTAAATAATTTCTTAAGCCAATTCTTTTTTTTATTACATTCTCATTCATTGTATAACCTTAAATAAGTTGCTTCAACCTTTGACTTATGTTTTTTCATATATACAATGGAAATAAGGATACCTACTTCAGGGCATTAGTGTATGAGGATTAAGTGAGACAGTATTTATGAAGTAGCTGACACATATTGTCTTCAATAAGTGGTAAATATTATGTATACATTCTCCAGCCATGAGCAATAATGAAAACATGTATGTAGCCTATATAGTGAAGTACTTTGGAGAGTCTTAATAGGCAATCTGTATATATTTATATCTCCGTGCCATCCTCCTATCTTATTTTGCTCCTGAGGACATTAGAGGGAAATGACAGAGTGAGGCAAAGAAGAAATAATGTGACCAAGTACCTGGTCAGTCAGAATGCTTCATCAGACTTAGGTGGAGGTAAGGTTGTTGAATAGGAAAGTGATTTCTGAAATGAACTCTGGACAGTTTCATACTTCTTGTTCACTAGTAAGTGTTGTATAATGATTATCACCGTGTAGTTTATCCTTCAGGCAACTAAAGAAAAACAAGTGAAACTTCTGGAGTGAGGAGTGGTGAGCAGAACTAAGCTCTCTACTTTTCATTTGTATTATTATTATTATTATTATTATTATTATTACTATTATTATTATTATTATTATTATTTTAGTTCTCTACTTTTTAAAGGCAATCCCACTCCTAGGTTGTCTTTCCTGGCAGATAAGGCTGAGACAATAGAGAAAATTGTAGAATGTGCCATGGATTGTTAACCTTGATAAATCAGGTGTGAAGAATTATCACAAATAAGTAGTTTTGTTCAACTGAGAGCTTGTAAAACTTCTGGAGAGAAGTTGGAGAACTGACCACAATGGATAATTTATTGGCATAAACCGCTGCTGCTGTGGAGAGCTGCTGAGTTTTCAGTCACTCATGGTTTTCCTATAAGAGCTTTGAAGACATTCTGTAAATGTCAGATCAATGAGTCTGCCTTTCATATTCTGGAGACTGATTGAGTCCATAAATAATAATAATAATAATAAAAATAATAACAACAACAACAACAACAACATTGAGCACTAACCATAATAAAACAATAGCAGCCACAACTAACATTCGTTGAGCACAGTGCCAGATATTGTGCTATGTGTTTTATATGGTTAAATACAACTAATCCTCACCACAGTTAATAAAGCAGGTACTTATCATCATTTCAGAGCTGATGTAACTGAAGTACAAATAAAATACAGCTGGAATGTGGTGGGGCTGGGTGACATGGCTGCAGAATCTATGCTCTTAAGTACTTGCTTAATCTTTGAGCTCACTAAATCACAGAGCCAACCCATACCATATAGAGACATTTGATATGATTTCTATAAAACAGACAAAAGACCACAGGGGGGAAAAACAAAACTCTATGAAGAAAAACACCTTGATTGGTCAGGACAAAAGACCTATTGGCCTAGCTTCTGCACAAATAACTTACTTTTCTTTTCAGATATTTACTCCCTGATAGCCACTGCTGTCATAACTCTGGCCTTAGAGAGGTTCTGTGCTCCTGCCAATGCTCACATTCAAAGATGGAAAAGGGGTAGTTTCCTTGATTCTCTGTAGCTCAATTGGCTTAAAACTGAAATATTCAAAATTATTTTATTGAAAGTTTTACAAAACTCAAGAAATATCACCTTCTTGGAGGACATCATAAAGCTGTGCAATCTGGCTTAGATTCAGTTTATGAATTACCACAGAGGTCCCATTTTAGCTTACTCGGCGACAGTTTCTGTGTAGCTGATAATACTTTATACTTCTATCCCCAGAGGGTCGGTTTAGGTTCTTAGATTCCTTGAAGCCTAGGACAAAAGCCCTCTCTTCAGCTTTCCAGCTTATTTGAGTAGTACTCTCTGTGTTTTTGTTGAATACTTGGATCCTAAAATATTACTCCTGAAAATAGTATCTTAACCATCCTACACCTACATAGACCTCATCAAGATGAACTTCTTAGAATTGCTTGGTATAGCAAGCCACAGTATAATGTTCACACAGAAGCGCACACACCCAGAGAGTCATTTCTTCATAGTTCCTATTTTAGGAACTCAGGCCTTACTAACTTATAGGAATTATTAGGGAGGATACATGTATGTAAGAATGAAACATTGAACATAATTCATTTAGACTTTCAGAAAGCCCTCTGTGTAGAAACTTTTAGAATGTTCCACCCTAGAGAGAATGTAAAAGGAATGAAGTCACAATGACATTGTAAGAATGATTTATGTAAATTGGACAAAAGAAGATCTTCTCTAGTTGAGAATCTATAAATAACAGAATGTGCTCTGAGATTTGTTCTGAGACCAGTCTTCTTGATCTGAAAACAGCATTCACAGTTATACGTAGTTTCCAAGCTTTCAGATAATACTAAGTATTTTCAGATAGTGCAAAGCTGAGCCAACAGGGAAACACTTCAGGATAATTTCAGGAGGCAGTGGGACTTGGAACTAGAGACAGTATTTAAGCCAGAGAATGGGTGAGGCGAGTAAAAGGCAGTTTAAGTCCAAAATCTTCCTGGTTTCTCTCTCCATCTCTCCTTCAAGTCCTGTGCCTCTATCTTTAGTAGAAACAACATACTGAAAGATGGAATACTGGATTATGTCTCTTTTTAGGCTTGTTTTTGTTGAATATTTGGATCCTAAAATATTACTCCTGAAAATAGTATCTTAACCATCCTACACCCACATAGACCTCATCAAGATGAACTTGTGTGAACATTATACTGTGGCTTGCTATACCAAGCAATTGGAGTCTATGAGTGGACAGATATGCCTGCATCACACATACATAAGAATGAGTCATTGACAATGGAAGCAGGAAAGTCAGCCTTTTCCCTATTTTTTCTGATCAGCAACGTCTCTCCTTTCCTGAGTTGTGTAATAGCTTTATGGAAAACAGCTGAAGTGAGCTGAAGAAGTTCAAAGATAGATGTCCCAACAGTACAATAAGGGAAGTAGTCCCCAAGGGAGATGGGATTGTTCAAGCACCTCACTCTACTCCTCAAACCCCATTACAAATTATGCATCAAATATACCAAATTTAACTATAATTTTATTGCTCTAATTTCAGCTTCCTCCCATACATCCATTCTGTTCTCCATGGAAACAGCCTGGCAATTCACTTATCAAACACCCTTTTCTACTTAGACATTGTTACATGCCCCAATTTGCTTGATTTTCCCTTAGCTACTCAGAAAAAAAAGACTTAAAGACTTTGTTTATGCATCAGACATCTTCATTACCAATAAATGCCCCATCCAATTTATTCTGTGGAGAGAGGAGAAGAATATGGTGATGCTAGTTTGTAATAAAACATGAGTCCGAGCCCATAGGCGAATTATGGATTAGAAATTATAAAACTGGTGATATAGTCTTTGTTCCATTGCCAAGCCTTGTTGTGTGATCATGGTAAATTACATCCCTTCCCTGGGACTCAGTTTTTCTATCTATAGTATGACAGAAAAAAAGAGATAAAAATATACAACTGCATTTCCATAACTTAATAATTTTGTGAAAAGTCTTAAGTCATAATGTAAGGAGTATAGGGAGAAAGAGGGAAATAAGAAAGGTGGGAGGTGTGGGAGATGAGGAAGGAACGAATCTTCGTTCTTAGTGTTCCAGACTCTGGATGAAAATCTGCCCTCTGTTACTTTGACATTTTATAAACTTCCTATTTATATAAATATTTTTGTCCATTTATTCGCACATTTCTGACAAGTTTACAGGACACTTGAAAAAGGGTGTCATTTCAGATTATTTTGCTTCTCTCTTTTGCCTAGCCCAACCCAGAGTCAGTTTGACTCTCCTGATAGCTTCAGAAGCAGAAACCAGAGGATACAGAAGTTTTAAACTAAATCAATGAAAGATAAAATACAAGGAAATTAAGACTATTATTATTATTGGAAAATATAGAATGAGTAGGAAAAATCTGTTAACTTTTTATCATTTTCTAAAATCGCCTCAGCTGCTCAATCTAGGTGGCTTCACTAGCTGAAAAGAGGAACCTCAGATGAAGATACAGGTGTTCACAGGGCTCTTCTACATGACAGTGACTTTTGGTTTTAAGAGAAATTTACCATGTGTACAAGGAAGTCTCCAGGACAGTGCATTCCCATCCTGATCACAAACAGCCCAGAGCACAGTCTCAGCAAGGGATACCAGTGAAGATGTGGCTTTGCAAGCATAATTGCAGATAGTTCCTACCAACTCTTTCTTCTGTCCCCATTGGTGGGTAGAGACTGGAGCCATCACAGCTTTGTTTGAAACTGAACTTCTTTCTTCTCTAAAATGAATGACTATTCAAAGCTCATAAGCTTTAGCCCCAACATAACAGAAGGAATTTACTGTTGGCAAGTTGCTTCTTAGCATGAAAGACTACTGAGCAGAATAGGACCTTCCTGAGCAGACAGTATGAAAAAATAAATGGGTCATATCCAAAGCCTCTCTGCCACATCATATGTCCAAAAGCAGTGGAATGAAGTAGAATCAAACCCCTTCTAGTTGTTGCTCTAAATACAAATAAGACAACCTACGAGGATTCTGTGTCTGAGTCTAACAGTGGAGGTAGCATATGAGCTACTCATCTTTTCCAGATAAAATTAAACTGAGTCTTTAAAACACAGGCACCCAAAAGATGAAAAATATAGTATCTCAAAATGGAGTCTCCGAATTCTCCTTTACCCTAAAGCTAATTTCTAATGGAATGACTGGGACTTCTCCCATTTATAACTCAAGTCCAATGAGGATTCTGATTTACAAGCAAAATAGTGTTTTTTGAATGGCTTTACTTCTGCCCCAACTAAGGGATAGATAGATAGATATTGACCATTTCATCATTTTTTAAAAAATAATTGCAACCAAAAGCACATATCTAATATTGTATTTTTATTCACTGAGCTTTTTTTGTTGAGTGTTACAGATGTACCCTGTTTTTCCCCTTTTGATGCCCTCCACCCAGCTGTCACCCATCCCAGGCCTTCACCTATCTATTATCTGTGTCTATGGGCTACATATAAAAGTTCTTTGATTAATCTCTTCCTGCCTCCTTCCCTCCCATCATCCCTCAGATCTGTCAGTCTGTTCCATGCTTCCATGTCTATGGTCCTACTTTGTTCATCAGTTTATTTTGTTCATTAGAGTCCACATATACTGGTAAGTGAGATCATGTGATATTTGTCTTTCTCTGACTGGTTTATTTCACTTAGCATATATAGAATGAGTAGGAAAAATCTATTAACTTTTTGTCATTTTGTAATTTTCATAGTGAAAAATTGTAGGTTGAGACCTGTGCTTTTAAGGGTTTGTAATGTTCATAGTGAAAAATTGTAGGTTGAGACCTGTGCTTTTAAGGAAGAAATAGCTCATTTAAAGTGACTTAGCTGATCATTTGGATTCAGCTGACCTTTGGCTCCTGCCATGGCTTGTATCTGAGGTGCAGCAAAGCTAAAACAAACACAAGGAATCTGGAATTGAGATTTTCATACCTAAAGCCTCTTGGCTATCTCTGGAAAATTTTCCAAAGGCTTTGATGTATATGAGTTCATTTCTTTTCCATTTGTCACAAAAATTAATAGCATTGTGGTTTCCAGCTAGATGTTTTTCCTTTAAAATTTTATTCATTTCTGATTACAAGGTGCAGAAAAATAAAAAAGGGCAATTCTGGTGACTCCACGGCTGTTTGTGCATCTGTAAATACCTTGTACAACACCAAGTTCATTCTGTTCCCAAGTGTCACCTCATATCCTAACTGCTGCACAGTATGGTATCTGATCATGTGGAAAGTTTAACCTTGTGTTTTCCAGCTTACTTGTAAATATTAAAACAGAACTAACTATTCTAACTGTTGATTTCCTAGAGCTCTCAAGAGTAGGTCACAGGCAAATTATGCTGTACAGCTGTTGGAGCCATTTATACTTTTTAAAACGCCTTTCTTAAACAGCAGTAATTGAGGCCCCTTCTGTGTTCTTAGACTTCTAAGGTCAAAGGTGCCCCAGGGGTCCCTCAAATCCTAGGGCCATGATGGAGGAGGAGCAGATCATGCCAAGCATGAAGAATTAACAATTTTATTGGGCTCAGACCAGGAGTCCAGGAGTCTTGAGGACCCCTGTGTATCTGTTAATTTTCTTCTCCACATTCTTTTTGGCCTGTTTCCTAGCCTCAGGAGCTGCTTTTTCTTCCGTTAATGGATCTTGGCCTTCTCCTACTTCTTCTCCTCCAGAGTGGCTGTGACTGCCTGGTACTTCTAGCCAACTTCATGAGCCACGTGCCCTAGGTGGGCAAACTTCCATGTAGGCTTCAGAGGCACAACCTTGAGAGCCACAGAAACCACCATTCGCTATTTCTTGTCATAGGGTGACAGGATTCCATCAAACACTTTGAGGCAGTCCAAGGTGGCCTGGCCTCACTTGATTTTTTGAGGCAGCATGCTTTGCAAGGCCTACCAGAAGATGCTGCTGGGGGCTTAGAAATGGTAAAGACAGCAGGATGGCTTGGTGTTCATCCCCTTGTAGAAAAAGACCTGGTACTTCAACTTGTTTCTGTAAAAATCACTGGAAATATTGATGCCTTTACAGTACCTGCTTGGCCACAATTGCCTCCAGATGGCCCAGGAGATGGCCTCGGCCATCAACCATGAGGATCTGTCCCTCCACCAACCCTTGGCAGTCACCTGGGAAATGTACAAAAGTTTTTTGGGATTCAAAAGATGCTCTGTGCTTCTAATATGCCTCAGATGAAGAGTTTTCTAGTCAGCTTTTGACTTTTCTAGAAGCAAAATGTATGGGAGGGTATTCCTAGAAAATTAAGGGCCAGTGTCATAGAGTGTAGAAAAGCTTTTGTTTATTGACCCTTCTCAGTGTCCTAGAATAACCCATTGTCAGGATCCTAAAGATCCTGCTAGATCACCTAGTAAAACCTTCCTCTCCCTTCTTCGAACGCTTTAATTGTGTCCACATCATTTCTACCAAGAAGTCACTCAACTTCAGCTTGGGTGTCCCTGGTGATATAAAACTATTTCCCTACTTCCCAAAGAAACCTGTTTAACCTTGGAGCATCTCTATTAGAAAGCTTGCCCTTATAGTAAATTTGCTTCCATCCACACTCCTAAACTCATTGAAGTTGAAACAAAGACTGTCAGCTTATTTACTCTTCACAGTGACAGACCTTCAAAGATCTGATGAAAAAAATCCAGGTTTTTAAACTTGAATTTTTTCATCTGGTCCCCATAAGTCATGATTTCTAGGGTACACAACATATGAGAAAGCAAGTATTTTACTTGCATGAGTCATTGGAGATATCTATATTAGGCTGGGATGGGAAAAAAGGCAGTAGCACATACTCTGAAACTGGTGTCCTCAAACTACGGCCCGCGGGCCACATGCAGCCCACTGAGGACATTTATCCGGCCCGCCGGGTGCCGCTGCCTGTCCTGCTTAGCAGCCGACTCGTCCCGGGCCCGCAGTGCGCATAGGAATTTGTTCATAGTTTTTTTTTAAACTATACTCCGGCCCTCCAACGGTCTGAGGGACAGTGAACTGGCCCCCTGTTTAAAAAGTTTGAGGACCCCTGCAAAATGTCAGGCTTGAAAAACATAAATCCATATGGCCGTATAGGGCAAAGGGAAGAAAGAGGAAAGAGGATACTAGAGACTCAAATGTAACCAGCAATAACACCATAACTTCCTATTAGGTTCACTGGTCAGGTAAATTTCAGTAATGTAGATAACAGAGTAACCTACCTACTTGTATATCCTCTAAAAATCTCTCCATAACAAAATACCACAGATTGGATGGTTTAAACAATATGAATTTATTTCTTATAGTTCTTGAGTCAGGGGAAGGCCAAGATTAATGCGCTGGACAATTTGGTTCCCTGGTGAGGGTTCCCTTTCTGGCTTGCAGATGTCTGCTTTCTCATTGTTTCTGCACATGGTAGAGAGATAGAAAGTTCTGGTCTTTCTTCATCTTATAAGACCACTAATCCCATCATAAGCATTTCACCCTCATGACCTCATATAAACTTCAAATTACTTCTAAAAAGTCTCAACTCCAAATAGCATCGTGTTGGATTTCAGGACCTCAACATATGAACTGGTGGAAGGTGGGCACAAAAATTTAGTCTATAACAATAAAGTATGTCATCCATCCCAGTACTCAGTATTTTTTATTTTATTTTATTTTTATTTTTTTATTGTTTAAAATATTACATATATTACTACATATATCTCTTTTTTCCCCATTGACCTTCCCCCAGCCTCCCCTACCCCCTGTCGCATGCCCTCATCCCACCCACCCCCAGTGTCTTGTGTCCAGTGTCTTGTTGCTTATATGCATGCATACAAGTCCTTTGGTTGATCTATTTCCCTCCTTCCCCAACACTCCCCAGCCTTCCCGCTGTAATTTGACAGTCTGTCCCGTGCTTTACTGCCTCTGTATCTATATTTTTATTCATCAGGGTATAATGTTCTTTATTTTCCATAAATGAGTGAGATCATGTGGTATTATTTTTTCATTGCCTGGCTTATTTCACTTAATAGAATGCTCTCCAGGTCCATCCATGCTGCTGCAAATGGTAAGAATTCCTTCTTTTTTATAGCAGCGTAGTATTCCATTGTGTAGATGTACCATAGTTTTCTAATCCACTCATCTGCTGATGGACATTTAGGCTGTTTCCAAATCTTAGCTATTGTAAATTGTGCTGCTATGAACATAGGGGTGCATATATCCTTTCTGATTCATGTTTCTAGTTTCTTGGGATATAATCCTAGAAGTGGGATTACTGGGTCAAATGGGAGTTCCATTTTTAGTTTTTTGAGGAAACTCCATACTGTTCTCCCCAGTGGCTGCACCAGTCTGCATTCCCACCAGCAGTGCACAAGGGTCCCTTTTTCTCTGCAACCTCACCAGCACTTGTCATTTGTTGATTTGTTGATGGTTGCCATTCTGACAGGTGTGAAATGGTAGTGCATTGTTGTTATGATTTCCATCTCTCAGATAATTAGTGACTTTGAGCATGTTTTCATATGTCTCTTGGCCTTCCTTCTGCCTTCTTTCAAAAAGATTCTATTTAGGTCCGTTGCCCATTTTTTTTATTGGATCATTTATCTTTTATTAAGTTTCTTGTAGATGTTGGAGATTAAACCTTTATCAGTGATAACATTTGCAAATATGTTCTCCCATACAGTGGGCTTTCTTGTTGTTTTGTTGATGGTTTCTTTTGCTGTACAAAGCTTTTTATTTTGAGGTAGTCCCCTTTGTTTATTTTCTCTTTAGCTTCTATTGCCCTAAGAGCGGTATCGGTGAAGAAATTGTTTCGGCATATGTCCGAGATTTCTCTCCCTGTGAATTCCTCTAGTATTTTTTATGGTTTCCCATCTTATGTTTAAGTCCTGCATCCATTTTGAGTTAATTTTTGTGTATGGTCTAAGTTGGTGGTCTAGTTTCATTTTTTTTTTTGCATGTATCTGTCCAATTTCCCCAACACCATTTATTGAAGAGTCTGTCTTGACTCCATTGTATGTTCATGCCTCCTTTGTCAAATATTAATTGAGCATAGTGATTTGGGTTAATATTTGGATTCTCTATTCTATTCCATTGGTCTATATGTCTGTTCTTGTTCCAGTACCAGGCTGTTTTGAGAACAGTGGCTTTGTAGTACAGCTTGAAATCTGATATGGAGATCCCACCTACTTTGTTTTTCTTTCTCAGGATTGCTGTGGTTATTTGGGGTCTTTTTTTATTCCAGATGAATTTTTGGAGAGTTCTTTCCAGGTCTGTGAAACATGCTGTTGGTATTTTAATGGGAAGTGTATTGAATCTACAGATTGCTTTAGGTAGTATGGACATTTTAATGACATTGATTCTACCAGTCCATGAACAAGGTATGTCCTTCCATCTGTTTACTCATGTCTTTTTTCAGTGTCCTGTAGTTTTCCGTGTATAGGTCGTTTACCTCCTTAGTTAAGTTTATTCCTAGGTATCTTAATTTTTTGGTGCGATGGTAAATGGGATTGTTTTTTTAGTCTCCCTTTCTGTAAGTTCACTATTGGTGTATAGAAATGCCATAGATTTCTTGGCATTAATTGTGTATCCTGCTACATTGCCGAATTCATTTATTAAGTCGATTAGTTTTTTGATGGAGACTTTAATGTTTTTTATGTACAATATCATGTCATCTGCAAATAAGGACAGCTTTACTTCTTCTTTTCCAATTTGGATGCCTTTTATTTCTTCTTCTTCCCTAATTGCAATGGCTAATACTTCCAGTAAAATGTGGAACAGGAGTGGTGAGAGTGGGCATCCCTGTCTTGTTCCGGTTCTTAGGGGAAATGGTTTTAGTTTTTGCCCATTGAGTATGATGTTAGCTGTGGGTTTATCATATATGGCTTTTATTATGTTGAGGTATGATCCTTCTATTCCTACCTTGCTGAGAGTTTTTATCAAGAAAGGGTGTTGGATGCCCTGACTGGTTTAGCTCAGTGGATAGAGCGTTGGCCTGTGGACTCAAGGGTCCCAGGTTTGATTCCGGTCAAGGGCATGTACCTTGGTTGTGGACACATACCCAGTAGGGGATGTACAAAAGGCAGCTGATTGAAGTTTCTCTCTCATCGATGTTTCTATCTCTCTATCCCTCTCCCTTCCTCTCTGTAAAAAATCAATAAAATATATTAAAAAAAGAATGGGTGTTGGATTTTGTCAAATGCTTTTTCTGCATCAATTGATATGACTATGTGATTTTTATCTCTCAATTTGTTTATGTGATGTATCACGTTTATTGATTTGTGGATATTGTACCATCCTTGCATTCCTGGGATAAATCCTACTTGGTCATGGTGTATGATCTTTCTGATATACTGCTGGATCCGATTTGCTAGCATTTTGTTGAGCATTTTGGCATCTATGTTCATGAGGGATATTGGCCTGTAATTCTCTTTCATTGTGTTGTCTTTATCTGGTTTTGGTAATAGGGTGAGGCTGGCTTCATAGAATGAGCTTGGAAGCCTTCCTTCCTCTTAAATTTTTTGGAATAGTCGGGAAAGGATACGTTTTAGTTCTTCCTTGAATGTTTGCTAAAACTCTCCTGTGAAGCCATCTGGCCCCGGGCTTTTGTTTACTGGAAGCTTTTTGATGACTGCTTCAATTTCTTCAATAGTTATTGGCCTAGTGAGATGTTTAGATTCTTCCTGACTGAGTTTTGGAAGGTTGTATTTTTCTAGTAATATGTCCATTTCCTCCAGGTTGCCCAGTTTGTTGGAATAGAGTTGTTCATAGTATTTGTTAACAATTCTTTGTATTTCGGCTGGATCTGTTGTTATTTCACCTCTTTCATTTCTGATTTTGTTTATTTGGGTCCTCTCTCTTTGCTTCCTGGTAAGCCAGGCTAGAGGTTCATCAATCTTGCTTATCCTTTCAAAGAACCAGCTCTTGGTTTTGTTGATCTTTTGTATTGTTTCTTTGATCTCTATGTCGTTTATCTCCGCCATGATCTTTATTATTTCCTTCCTTCTGCTTACACTGGGCTTTTCTTGTTGCTCTCTTTCTAACTTTTTGAGTTGTAGGGTTAGGTAATTTATTACCATTGTTTATTATTTTTTGCAGTAGGCTTGTAGAGCTATGAACTTCCCTCTCAAGACTGCTTTCGCTGTGTCCCATACATTTTGGATTGTTGTCTTTTCATTGTCATTTGCTGCCATGATGTTTTTTATTTCTTCCTTGATCTCTCTGGTAACCCAGTCATTGTTTAATAGCATGCTGTTTAGTCTCCATGTGTTTGATTTTTTTTTGGATTGTTTTTATTTTAGTTGATTTCCAGTTTTATGCCACTGTGGTCTGAGAAGATGCTCGATATGATTTCTATCTTTTTGAATTTGAATAGACTTTGCCTATGACCCAACATATGGTCTATATTTGAAAATGACCCATGTGCACTTGAGAAGAATGTATATTCTGTGGCTTTGGGATGAAATGTTTTGAAGATGTTAATTAATTCCATCTGATCTAGTGAGTCATTTAGGATTGATGTTTCTTTGCTGATTTTTGTTTAGAGGATTTGTCCAATGGTGATAATGGGGTATTAAAGTCTCCTACTATGATTGTGCTGCTTTCAATCTCTCCCTTGATATCCTCCAGGAGTTTTTTTATGTGTTTTGGTGCTCCTGTATTGGGTACGCATATGTGTACCAGAGTTATTTCTTCTTGTTGGATTGTTCCCTTTAGTATTATGAAGTGGCCTTTCTTATCTCTTGTTATGTCCTTCACTTTGAGATCTAATTTGTCAGATATAAGTATTGCTACCCCAGGTTTTGTTTTTTTTTTTCATTTCCATTCGCCTGAAAAAACTTTTTCCATCCCTTCACCCTCAGTCTGTGTTCGTCTTTTTTTCTGAGGTGCATTTCTTGTAGACAGCAGATATATGGGTCCTATTTTCTTATCCAATCCCTTACCCTATCTATTTTGATTGGGGCATTTAATCCATTTACATTTAAAGTTATTATTGATAGGTGCTTATTTGTCATCATTTTTATTCTTTACCCCTGTGTTCCTTCTTCACTTCCCATTTCTTTCTTTTTTTTTTTTTTACAGCAGACCCTTTAGCATTTCTTGCATTACTGGTTGGGTGGTAATAAATTTTCTTAGTCCTTTTTTTCTGTGAAGCTCCTGATTTCACCTTCAATTCTGATTGATAGCCTTGCTGGGTACAGTTTCTTGGATTCAGACCCTTCCTTTGCATGACTTTGTATATTTCATCCCATTCCCTTCTGGCCTAATGAGTTTCTGTTGAGAAATTAGTCGCCTGTGTGATGGGGGTTCCTTTGTAGGTAACTTTCTGTCCCTCTCTGGCCGCTTTTAAGATTCTTACTTTGTGGATGGTGTTTGCCAATTTAATTATAATGTGCCTTGGCGTCGGTCTTTTGGGGTTCATTTTGCTTGGGACCCTGTGAGCTTCTTGGATTTGTGTGGGTTTTTTCTTCCTTATATCAGGGAAGTTTTCTGTCATTATTTCTTCAAACAGGTTTTCTATTCCTTGCTCCATTTCCTCTCCTTCTGGAATCCCTATTATGTGGATGTTGTTTTGTTTCTTGTTGTCCCAAAGTTCTCTTAGGCTCTCTTCCTCTTTTTAATATTTTTTTCTAGAACTTGTTCTAGTTGGGTATTTTTTCCTACCTTGTCTTCTAGCTCACTGATGTGGTCCTCTGCTTCTTCTAGTCTACTCTTAATGCTTTCTATTGAGTTCTTTACAGCAGCGATGTCATTTTTCATTTCTTCTTGGTTCTTCTTCATTTCCTCTTGGTTCTTACACATATTGTCGAATTTGTCTTCCATTCTTTTCAGCCACCTTATGACCTTTTATCTGAATTCTTTCTCTGGCAGGTTGCTTGCCTCCATTTCCTTTACTTCCTTTTCTGGTGATGCCTGCTTTTCTTTCATATGCGGGCTGTTTCTTTGTCTCCCCATGGTTTCTCTTCTCCGGGTGTCTGGTTATGTAGTTCTCTCCTTTCCGTGGTGGAGTGTAGAGATCCTCTGAATCCGTGTTATTGCGCCAATTGGGGACTTGTTCTTTGGGGTTCGCAGCTGTTAGGTGCCACAGTTGTTGATTTTCAGGCTTCTGATAACATCCGCTTTCCCCTTCAAGATGGTGCAGTCTGCAAGTGGGGGCTGCCCAGTCAGGGGATCCCCGTCCAGCAGTCCTCCTCCATCTCCTGGAGTATAGCTGTCCCTCAACTCACCAACAAACACTCCCCATGCGACCCTCAGCTGTTCTTTCTATCTGCTCCGCTATAAGGCTCATGACACATCTGTCTATTCCACTTTCATTTTTTACTCCCTCCACTCAGTTCTTTTTTAAATAAGATATTAATAGCTTCAGAGGCTACAGCTGAAAAACACCTTCATGGCATGGAATTCAGGGCTTTGTCTTTGGCTCTCAAGATTTCAGACATATATGAGAACTTTTGTCAGGAAACATGATTCAACCTGGCATGAAGCAAGGATGTTTACCTTTCTGAGACCCTCTGACCTTTTAGTGCCTGAATTTATAATAATTTTAAGGCCAGTAACCATAGCTATATTAAACTCATCGCTCAAAATTAGTCTACAGGATCCCCATCTACATATGTTGTCAATTGCATTACAAAAAAGTTTATCATTGATCATAACATTTTAAAACATTTGTTAATTGTTGAGTGTTCATAAAATGCTTTGTAATAATGAAGAAAGTATTCCTTACTTGAAGCAGTTTTATAATCTAAAGAGTCAAGACAAGCTAATGACAAAGACAAGATGAATATCTATGAAAAAGACTCAGGGACATTTATAAAAATAAAAATACATCATGTGATAGTTTCCTTCAAATTTATGAAATACAGTAAATGAATATTAATTGTTTTCATACTCTCCTTGAGGTATCCTCAAGCATCTTACAAATGAACTGATAGTAAAGAGACATGTGACTAATACCTCAAGGTATTATGTATATAATTGCAGATAGTATTAGCCCAAGAAAGGGAGAAGTCAATTTGGGTAGCGCACTATAGCCAAAAGGGCTTCAAAAACAACAGAACACTAATTGATGAATAGTTATTATTTACAAAAACAAAGATGTTTGTGAATGGCATTTTAAGGGAAGAGGGTGGCATGAGCAAAAGTTATACATATTGGAATTAACCAATCAACAGTCATTCATTATAGCAATATTTATTGGGCATCTGTGACATGATAAACACTATGCTAGATGTTAGGACTATGGCACTGACTAAAACCTATGTATTTCTTTTCCTCATAGACATTACATTGCAGTGATGGAAAGAAGCAGTAAAGAAATGAACAAATAAATGAATAGACATTTTATACTTGTCACAAGTACATAAGAGAGAGAATATTAAGATAGAGTGGAGAAGCCTACTTTAGAGTGGGTGGACAGAGGAGAACTGTTTGTGGAGATACATTTTTACTTGGCATTGGAAGATTAACCTAAGCCAATGTGAAATATTTGTGGAGCATGTGGAACAATTGGGCAGGTCAAAACAGAGGATTTCTGGAGAAGATAAATGATGTGGTTTATGAAGAAGTGTGGATCCTTATAGAAGCCTACTTTGAATAAGTGAGGGAGGAATATAAACTTTATTTGGAGGCAGTGGGAAGTCATTGAAAGCTTTGGATAGTGGTTTTGATCAAAATTATGGTTCAGGAGGATGAATAAGGTGGCCTGTGGAGACTGTTTGGTGTATAGTGAGACTGGAGGATAACAACCCAGTTAGGAACGCATTTAATTGTTCAGGAATGAGGTAATGACTGCCCACAATGGGATAGCTACATAGTGGAGACAGAAAGAAGGACGGGTGAGGAAAAGTTATGCCAGAGGAACAATTGATAGGATTTGGCAAGTGATGGAAAATGAGATGTGGAATGTGAGGGGGAGAGAAGGATCAAAGATAACAGTGAAGTTTTTATTCTTGGTTATAGGAAAAAAGTGTCTTAAACCACAGAAAAATTTAAAGGAAAGATTGGTCTGAGGGGGGAGGGCCAATTATTCCATGCTCAGCAGTCATTTACAGATGACTAAATAAATGGGCCTTCTGCATCAACAATTTTATGCTAGTGTTCAGGGATATGAAGGTTCACTACTGAGTGGATTAGATAACAGGGATCCAGAATTTGAAAATTGTCAGCTCAACTGTTTAGACAGCCATATTTTTCAATCAAGAACATCACTGCTCTGATTGATTAAAACATAGACTTTACCAAGTTTATTGAAGTTACATGGGTTTAAAAAAAATAGGTTTCAAGTGTAAAATTGTATAATACAACATATATATTGTATTGTGTATTCAACACTCATAGCCTAGTCTCCTTCCATCACCATTTATCCCTTCTTTACCCTCGTCTACCTCCCCCACCCCCAAAATGTATTTTTAAAAAACCAACACTGAACCTAGAGTGATGCAAGAGATATTAGATAAAAGGAATCAAGAAATTATTTATTTTAACCTGGCTGGTGTTGCCCCGTGGTTTAGCATAGACTTATGAACCAGGATGTCAAAAATTGGTTCCTGGTCAGGGCACATACCTGGGTTGCAGGCTCTATCCCCAGTACAGGGCATGCAGGAGGCAACTGATCAATGATTCTCTCTCATTGACGTATCTATCTATCTCTCTCTCTCCCTTCATCTCTGAAATCAATAAAATATATATTTACAAAAATTATTTGTTTTTATAACAACATTCTGTGAGCCCTAATACAAAATATTAGTATATTTTATAAAGAAGTAGACTTTATCACTATAAATATTGGTAGAGAAAACATTGAGCAATTCTTGGGGTACTTGAAGCAAGTAGCCACAAAAAAACAACACACCCGATAATACAATGGCATGACAAGTAGAAAATTTTAATCATTTAATTCTAATTACAACGCTTTGACTGAAAGAATACTTTCTATCATCCTGACCCCCAAAAGACATGCCCCCCCCCCGCAAAAAAAAACTAATGGATTAAAACTTATAGGCCTGGATCAAGACAACTGGTTGTTCTTATCCAACAACTAATCTCCCCTGGCTATTTGTAGTCTTTTCTATTTAAAATAAAGTGTGTGCAAATGTGTGTGTGTGTGTGTGTGTGTGTGTGTGTATGTGTGTAATGTTCAGATATGAAAATTGTTGTATCTTTTGGGGGTAAGAACATTGGTATGGTAGTCAATTATTTCTTTATAATTTATATCAATCCTATTTGCAAAAAGAATTAAAAGTGTTTTTGCATGCTATATTTGAAGTAAAAATCTGGGTATCCAGAGTTTCATTTCATCAAAGCTGTCTATTTTCTTTCCTAATCACATCTGTGATAAACTATTCAGTGCTTAAAATTGTTGCACTACCCTTTTTTCTAGGGGGATTTTGCATTTAAGTACTATTTTCCTGTAAACATCATGTTTTAATTCAATAAAAAGGATCAGTAATGTAGATTCCAAAATAAGAACTTACCTGTGGAGTGGCAGCATGAAATTGCAAAAATGAAAACTCACATCAGTAGACCTGGTGTCTCAGTCTTGTTTCTGCCATTTATTTGGATTTATGTTCTATTTTAATCTATAAAATTCTGTTGGTGATATTATTTGTCTCAGGCTTGTTTTTAAAGTTAACATGAGGTAATTGCTTTGAAGGTTTGTATGTTGAACCATATGTATGTTAGACATCCATATTGGCAGACTCTCAGACTCTGAAATCTCTCGTGATAATACTGGAATGATCCTGAAAGCTCAAGGTAATTGGGTCTTTACTATTGGACATTTGTCCTTAATGGAATATATTTTATTTCTGCAACTTGGCTTTCAGGAAAAAGAACAAAGTGTGTTGCTATATGTCAGTTTATCTGGCCTTGTCATATTCACAGTGACATTTCTTCACCCTCACAGATGTGACTGGCTTCATGGAGGCAGAACCCCTGGTCTCAACAATTGAGGGCTATGATGCTCGGCTCAAATGCAAGGCAGCTAAATATATCTACACTCAGCTCGCTTGGTTCAACCCCCTTGGAGAGAAGATTCCTGTTATATACACAGAAAGCTTAAAAAATAACTACTCCATCTCATTGACACTGGTGATTAAGAACGTGACCCAGAAGGATAAAGGGCAGTATAAGTGCAAGGCTTGGACTCAGAGGAACATCACCAAGATAATGCAACATAATACTCAGCTCTTAATTAGAGGTAGAATTGGAGGGACTTCTCCATCACTTTTTAGCATTTAAGACAACTACTGTGTGGGATGTGGAACCAAAATAGGGCTTTTACTTACTTCTGTCTTATTTATAGGCTGGACCAGTCAATCTTTTGTTTCCTGAAGCCTCTTGGAGACATTTCAAGGAAAGGGTCTTGTATACTCTGTGTTAAACAGATAATAGAAAAATTTGGGAATGGGATTTTTGGTCCTTCTAATACCAAAACTCTTCAGCAGCCACTTTTATTGCTTGCAGTGGCTAAATATGACCTTGAAGAATACAAAATGTAAACCATCACACACTTTACCCTTACAGTAGATTTTATCCCCATCTATCCTCTCTTTTCCTTCATATTGTAACATTTAACCATGCCATGTCTGATTAAACATGAGGGGTAAAACAGAGATTAAGTGATTTATATGTGGTATCCTTCTTCAAAAATCTTGCCTCTTTTTACCCTGTTCTCTATAGAAAAAGTTGCTCCATTCATTATTGAGAATCTTACCAATATTGAGGTTAACAGCAGTGGAAAGATTTTGCTGGATTGCAAAGTGAGTGGAACACCACGGCCTAACATCCACTGGTTGAAAAATGGGGTTCCTATTATTCCTGCTTCAGGTGAGTCTGAAGATCTTGTGTAGTTGTTTCCAGTCAAGAGGGCTTGAGTTGGTGCAGCTCCTTTGAGATTACTTGACTTTGAAACTGTCCCAAGAGTGACTTAATAAGATAGGGGCTCGACATATTCTAAGATTTGACTTCAGTGCAAACACTTCAGAAATAATGGGGAACATTGTTGATACAGGGATCTTCTTTGAGAACAACAACCTTATTATTGAGCGAGCCAAAAAAGAAGATGAGGGCTTCTATCTGTGCAAAGCGACCAATGAGTTGGGGGAAGTCAGCACAGCAGCTCTTATCTCTGTGGAAGGTAAGTTGGAAATTCCTGGCTATATTGATAATCAGTAATGGAACCCCCAAAATAAAAAAAAAATGCATTTGGTGATGGGGACACAGTGTAGAGAGACAATGGAGAAGGCAAACATAGGTATACAGTTAATATATCCACTTTCAATGAGAAGATATGTGGATAGCATGATTTGGAAAACCTGAGTTCAGAACCCCATACTTGTTGTGAACTTGATGGGATCTTACGTAAGCCTTTCTGGGTTTCAGATTTCTCATTTCTAAAATGAGAATAACACCAGCTGTGCTCTATTTTTCAGAGGTGCTACAAATGAAGGCCAAGATATGGGAATGTTTTACAAAATATAACGTATCAAATGGCATTACTTCCCTTTTGTTGGTTGGAAAATATTTGATGGCATTTGGAAATATAAAAATAGAAAGTTGACCACTTTTAATTGTGAATATGAAGCCCAAAGAAAGTAAGACACTTGCTAAAGCTTGTGGCAAGGTGTTTTATTACAATGTCCTATGCTATTATGATGACTATTTAATTGTTAAAGGCAAAGTTGTATCTGTTCAAAGAAATGCTATGGGTTGGACTAACCATCTTGGCATCTCTAAAGCCTTTTGCACATTTGGCTAGATATACTCTTCTAGGTCATATCAGGCAAACCATGTAAGCTGATTTAACAATCTGGCCTCACATTGGTCTGAGAAAATCCACAGAATGAACTAAAAAAATGGGAAACTGGTAATAATAAGATAGATAAAATAAGTTATACACTCTATACTGTGCTATTTTCACTTCTCATTATCTCATTTAATACTCTGGATAACCCAATGTGGCAGGTATTTTATTATTCCCATTTTATTTTTATTTTTAAAATTTTTCTTTATTGTTGAAAGTATTACAGATATCCCCCTTTTCCCCCTATTGATCCCCACTACCCCACTTCCATCTCCTCCTCAGGCCTTCCCTGGGCTACGCATATATGCATATAAGTTCATTGGTTAATCTCTGAAATCTGGCTCTACCACTTAACAGCTGCATGACCTTGAGGAAATTACTAACCTTTCTGTGCCTGTTTGCCCATCTAAATAATAACTATATTATTCCAATTTTCAGATGGGCAAACTGAGGCACAGAAAGGTTAGTAATTTCCTCAAGGTCATGCAGCTGTTAAAAGGTAGAGCCAGGATTTCAACTCAGGCAATGTGACAACATACCTCACACCTATTTTGGCTTTGTCCTTGAGAGCCAGCTAATTAGGCAGAGCATAACTTTAAATGTTTCATTTTGGCTTTCTGCCTCAGATATATATCTCTATACAATATTTGTTCAGTTCTTTCTTTTGAGTCATCTAGTACAATTATCAAGGATTTTTTTTTCTATAAGTCTCAGAAGGCAATGCCCACACTCCATAAAAATTTCACGTATGCACAAACACAGTTTGGCACTTGGTGACATTTGTCCTTTAGAAATAAATGTGATTTTTTAAAAGGCAGTAATTTTCTCTTTCTTTCTCTCAGTTTCTGCAATGTACTAGCTCATTTTTATTTTAATAAATTCTGTCTTCAATGTCTTTACAGGCCCTGAAGACAAATCCAATATTGAAGTCATTATTCTTGTTTGTACTGGCCTTGCAGCTACTCTTTTCTGGCTTCTTCTCACCCTGGTCATTCGAAAACTCCGAAAGGTAGGGGAGAAAAAGCACTTTGGGGCTTTGGGGCTGGCTTATGGTATACTTTTTGTTTCAGAACAATCTCTTGGTAGATGGATTATTTATCTAGGCAATGGGGAGAGACTATACACTGAGTGGCTAGATTATTATGATCTCTGAACACATAATAATCTGGCCACTCAGTGTATATCCTATATAATAAAAGGCTAACATGCAAATTGTCCTCTCGACCAGGAGTTTGACCAGCAGGCAGGCCAGCCAACTGCCCATGTCCCCTTCCCCTGGCCAGGCTGGCCGGACCCCCTAGCCATGCATGAATTCATGCACCAGGCCTCTAATATATATATATATATATATATATATATATATATATATATATATATATATACACACACACACACACACACACACACACACACACACACATACACACACACAAATACTGAGTGGCCAGATTATTATGCGTTCAGAGATCATAATAATCTGGCTACTCAGTGTATGTGCAAGCAGTCTATGTGTGTGTGTGTGTGTGTGTGTGTGTGTATGTGTGTGTGAGAAAGAAGAGAGATTGGGGACTAAAATGTAATGGAGTTTGTTTGTTTTTTTATTGAAGAGAGAGAGAGAGATTTGTTGTTCTTCTTATTTATGCATTCATTGGTTGATTATTGTACGTGCCCTGACCAGGGATCAAACCCACAACCTTGGTGTATCAGGATGATGCTCTAACCAACTGAGCTACCAGTCCAGGGCCTGTAATGTTTGTACTTTATGCCTCCTTTAACATTGGGAACTGATATAAGAATACACCTACCCACTCAGATTCCATCTCAATTTTTTTTTCAATTACAGTTTACATTCAATATTATTTTACTAGTAGCCCTGCACACGAATCCGTGCACCAGTAGCTCTCTGTGGGGCCTGGCCGCTCCGCCCCTGCTGCCCAGAGGCTCTCTGTGGCCCAGAGGCCCATCCGTGGCCCTGTGGGTGGGTGAGTGGCTTTGCTTCCCTTCACTCTCAGTAGCTTACAGATTTTGCTTACTAGGGGAGAAGGTGAGAGAGGGAGGGGGGCAAGCTTCAGCACTACCACCTTCCAGGCACTTTACCCCATCCTTTGATCACCTCTTTTGAGGCCTGAGTGCAAGAGTGTCTAATGTCCAACCCCCTGTGGTTTCAGGCTTTTGCTTTCTATGAAAGAAGATTCAGGGAAGTGGGTGATGCTTCCTGCCTATTTCCTCCTCATCTTCAGATTCCCCGTGCTGCCTGCACCACCAGCAGCAGTCGCTCTGGTCTTTAGCTGGCACTGATCTTCTCCATGAGCCTCCAGGGAAGCCCAGGGGAAGGAGCTTGCAAGTACAGACTCCCCTTATAAAGGTGCCTCTTCCCCCCGCCCCCAGCTACAGTTGGCATTAACTATTACTTTATATTGCCGGGGTGACAATGCAAGTGTTCCGCATCCTGGCCTGGCCAAAGGCCCATCCACAGCCAGGCACGGAACACTTGCCTGGTCGCCATGGCAACGAAGCAAGCATTCCGCCAAGCCGCTCACACTGCCTGTTCTCAGTGGCCTCCCCTCCCCCCGGGACAGGGGAACTCAAGCGGGGCTAAGAGGGCTGGGCACCGTCATCTTGTGGCTATGGGCATGGCCATCTTTGTGACAGAGTGATGGCTAATTTGCATATTACTTTTATTAGATACGATATTACTTTCAACTGTACAGCATCATTGTTAGACAGTCATATACTTTACAAAGTGATCCCCCTGGTATTTCCAGTACCCATTGGCACAATACACAGTTATTACAATATTATTGACTATAACTCGTATGCTGTACTTTACATCCCTCTGACAGTTTTGTAACTACCAATCTGTACTTTTCAATCCCTTCACTTTTTTCACCTAGTTCCCCATCACCCATCTCCTCTGGCCACCACCATGTGCTCTCTGTGTCTATGAGTCTGTTTCAATTTTATTTGTTTATTTATTTTGTTCTTTAGATTCCACATATGTGAAATCATGTGGTATGTGTCTTTCTCTGTCTGACTTATTTCACTTGGCATAATACCCTCTAGGTCCACCCATGCCATTGCAAATGGTAAGATTTCATTTTTTATGTCTGAGTAATATTTCATTGTATAAATGCACTGCAACTTTTTTTAAAAAATATTGATCTTTATTGTTGAAAGTATTACAGATGTCCCTTTTTTTCTCCCATTTACCCCCTCTACCCTGGTCCCACCTCCTCCCCTTCTGTACCACAACTTTTTATAAATATATTTTTATTGATTTCAGAGAGGGAGAGAGATAGAAACATCAATGATGAGAGAGAATCATTGAGTGGCTGCCTCCTGCACGCCCCCTACTGGGAACTAAGCTTGCAACCTAGGAATGTGCCCTTGACCAGAATCGAACCTGGGGGCCTTCAGTCCACAGGCCAACACTCTATCCACTGAGCCAAACCAGCTAGGGCTGTACCACAACTTTTTAATCCACTTGTCTATTGATGGACCTATCTCTAATTTTAAGTTAGTATAACTAATGCTTTCAAGAATTATTTTTAGGGGATTTTAATGTATCAGCTGGATTGTAGTTTAATATTCATGCACTGGGGGAAGGGCCCCTCAGCCCGGCCTGCACCCTCTTGCAGTCTGGGACCCCTCAGGGGATGTCTGGGGCTCTCGTAGTCTGGGACCCCTCACTCCTTACCACCGGCCTGCAGCGGAGGCAGGAGAGGCTCCCGCCACCGCCACTGCACTCGACAGGCACGAGCCCGACTTCTGGCTGAGCAGCGCTCCCCCTGTGGGAGAACACTGACCATCAGGGGGCAGCTCCTGTGTTGAGCGTCTGCCCCCTGGTGGTCAGTGCACAGCACAGCAACTGGTCATTCCACTGTTTGGTCGATTTGCATATTAGGGTTTTATTATATAGGATATACATTTTATATTGACTAATGTGATATATTTTAGTAGAATATAGATAAACATAATTGTCACAATTAAAGCCCTATTAAGTAATTGGCTTTTATTGACTTTTGTTTCCAAGACTACTTGTTCTAAAAACATTTTTATGTGTTACAAAATCCATTTTATAAAAGTTAAACTATTAAGAGAAATATTAAAGTGTCAATTTAGGCAAAATCTCCTTTTGCTGAGAACTGATACAAGTAACTGGTAGGAAGAGAACGGTAGGCCTGATTTACAAAATGTGTCAAGAAGTCATCTAGGCCAAGCTAATGGAAAACTGTGGTAGATATCCCAGCGGTGTCATGGAGCTCCAAGATTTCCTGCTAGTTGAGCCAGTCAGCTGTCACTCATCCTTTTCTTTCGTTAGAATCCAGGTACTCAGATTTCTTTTCTCAAATGATGAAAAGAAATTATTTCACACACTCCCCTTGAGGCTGGCTACAGAGTTTGCCAACCTTACTGGTTTTCCTTAGCTTGCTAACATTGAACACAAGAACCAGACCTTTTGATTTAAAGGGTTTTAATGTTATCACAAGAAAGAAATAGGAGGTACAAAACTTAATGCAGGGATGTGAAGGGAGACTGACAAAAGTTCGTGGATATTATTAAGATTCTCCTAGATATTAGCTTTACTCTGGGATCCCTTATTCCACATGTCTTTCTGATTTTCTTCTTTAATAATAGAGATAAAACATAAATCTTTTCCCTATCCCTAGAACATCCTTCTGCTCCTCTTTTTTTTGGAGGGGGGGGAGAGGGGAGTAATTTTTATTTTATTTTATTTTTTTCTGTTTAAAATATTGCATATGTCTCCTTTTCCCCTATTGACCTTCCCCCCTGCCCACACCCACCCCCAGCACATGCCCTCACTCCACTAGTGCCTGTGTTCATTGGTTATGCTTACTTGCATGCATACAAGTCCTTTGGTTGATCTCTTACCCCTACCCCCCCCCCACCTCTCACTGAAGTTTGGCAGTCTGTTTGATGCTTCTCTGTCTCTGTATCTATTTTTGTTCACCAGTTTATGCTGTTCATTATATTCCACAAATGAGTGAGATCATGTGATATTTATCTTTCTCTGATTGGCTTATTTCACTTAGCACAATGCTCTCCAGGTCCATTCATGCTGTTGTGAATGGTAAGAGTTCTTTCTTTCTTATAGCAGCATAGTATTCCATTGTGTAGATGTACCAACGATTTTTAATACATTCACCTGCTGATGGGCATTTAGGTTGTTTTAAAAATCTTAGCTATTGTGAATTGTGCTGCTATGAACATAGGGGTGCATATGTCCTTTCTGATTGTTGTTTCTGGTTTAATGGAATATATTCCTAGAAGTGGAATTACTGGGTCAAATGGGAGTTCCATTTTTAATTTTTTGAGGAACCTTCATAATGTTTTCCACAGTGGTTGCATCAGCCTGTATTCCTACCAGCTGTACACAAGGGTTCCTTTTTTTTTCTCCACATCCTCGCCAGCGCTTGTCATTTGTGGATTTGTTGATGATAGCCATTCTGACGGGTGTGAAACATTCTGACATAAAGATGCATCTAGGATGGTGATAGAGATTAGAAATAAAAGGCTGCCGAAACCGGTTTGGCTCAGTGGATAGAGCGTCAGCCTGCGGACTGAAGGGTCCTGGGTTCGATTCCGGTCAAGGGCACGTACCTTGGTTGCGGGCACATCCCCAGTGGGAGGTGTGCAGGAGGCAGCTGATCGATGTTTCTCTCTCATCGATGTTTCTGGCTCTCTGTCCCTCTCCCTTCCTCTCTGTGAAATATCAATAAAATATATTTTAAAAAAAAGGCTATGTGGTCAAGTTGGTCATTTCAATCTCAGAGAAACTCTAGATGGATGATGTCCACCCTTGATCACAGGAAAAGTGGCTCAAGTCCATGATTTCCCATTTGGTCTCCATATGAAGTTTGAGGTAGAGTCATCTACTTTTCCTTGACTCCCTTAATCACAGTTAAGTAGATGTTTGATGTGCCCTAGGCCCAGGTCAATGCTGGAGCCAGAGTTATAATACCCCAGCATTCACATATTTCTTCTCTTCTGCTAACTTAATGTGTGTGACTTTCATCAAGCTCTTTGCTTCTCTGATCATTTCTTTCTCCATCTGTAAAGTGAGGAGATTGGCCTAGAGCAGTGTTTTCAAACATTTTTTTATGCAAAGACCATGAGTGAAAAATACATTTTCTGCCACAATCCAGTATAAATGAGTAAAGAGTTTTATTTAAAATTTCTTACTTCTACTTCATGTAATATACTTATATTTTATTCTATTTTTTAAATGCTGCCTGTAAATTTCTATATATTTTCAACAAACTGGTAAGTCATAAACCACACATTGAAAGCACTATACTAGAAGGTTTCTAAAGCCCTTAAAACTAGTTATAAAGTCCCACAATTTCATTTTTCTAACTGTTTTTTTCTTTAAAATAATATTTTCTCGATATTGAGAGAGAAATCTATACTGGGAAATGTATGGCTGGGACATAGAGATTTTGTGGTGTTCAGCTAGACCCATCTTGGAGAGAGAGACATGATCCACTAGGCTAGCTTCTTCTAGAGCTGTCAGCATAGTGATAACATCAGTGCTTACACCAACTGGGGCTTAAATAACCCAACCTTATGACAGGTAGGTGTCATACTTTCTTAAAGATTTAGAGAAAAATGACTGATAGCAAAGACTGTTCTTGAAACTAGAGGTGGTGAAACAACAGTAACAAAAAGATGCTGAAGATTAATTAGAGCAATATTTCTAAAATCATGTTGAAAATATACTATTAAAATGACTAAATTTTGTGTCATTGATTCTAGGATTGAGGAAGTAGGAAGGAAGAGCTGAGTAGAGTAGAATAGTCCCAGAGAAGATGATAAGAGATAGATAAAGGGAGGGCCAAGAGTTGGTTGAGAATAATGATTTTAATTTTCTTACTTTATGATGAAAAGCCTAAAAGGGGGAAATAACTTGTCTAAGGTCATGAACTCTTTGATGGCAAATCTACAATGAGAACACATATCTAGTCATTGCTTTTTCTTTAATAAAAGTAAATAAATGATTATATTTGGAAATCAGGGAAATACCAATATATGAATAAAAATACCTATAATCTGAATAGACACCTCTCCAAAGAGGACATAAAAATGGCCAAATAAACATATGAAAAGATGCTTCATTTCACTAAGTCATCAGAGAGATGAAAATTAAAACTATAATGAGTTATCACCTCACACTTTCCAGAATGGCTACCATCAATAAATCAGCAACAAGTGCTGACAAAGAAGTGGAAAAAAGGAAACACTAGTACACTATTGGTGGGAATGCAGACTGGTGCAACCATTATGGAAAACAGTATGAAGTTTTCTCAAAAAATTAAAAATAAAACTCCCATTTGACCTAGAAATTCTACTTCTGTGAATATATCCTTAGAATCCTGAAACACCAATCAAAAGAATATATGCAACATTGCAGCAGCATTTACAATAGCCATGATCTGGAAACAGCCCATGTGCCCATTAGTAGATGAGTAGATAAAAAAGCTGTGGTACATTTACATTATAGAATACTCCACTCCAGTAAAAAAGAATGAATTCTTACATTTAGTGACAGCATGTATGGCCCTGAAGGTTATGCTACATGAAATAAGCCAGTCAGAGAAAGACAAATATCATATGATCTCACTCATATGTGGAATCTAATGAACAAAATAAACTGATGAAAAAAATAGAAACAGAGGCATGGATACATAGAACAGACTGACAGCTATCAGATGGGAATGGAGAAGGGGAGACTGGATGAAAGAAGGTGAAATGTTTAGCAAAAGAAGATATACAATGTATGCTTGACACATAGATACAGACACAGTGTGTTGATGGTCAGAGGAAAGTGGGGCCACGGTCTGGGAGGAGGTGGGCAATGGGGTGGGGGAATGGGGTAATCTACAAAGGTGTCACCAATAAAAATAAAGTTAAAAAATCAAATGACTGCATTAAATGTGGACATGTTTCTGGGCTATCCAATTTGTTCTATTGTTCTATTTGTCTATCATTATACTAGTACTAGAGGCCCGGTGCACAAAATTCGTGCATGGGGGAGGTGCTAGCCCAGCCTGCATCCTTCCAATCCAGGACCCCTTGGGGGATGTCCAACTGCTGGTTTAGGCCCAATCCCTGCCCTGTGGGTTTGGGCCTAAATCAGCAGTCGGACATCCCCCTCGCAATCCAGGACCGCTGGCTCCTAACCGCTCGCCTGTCTGCCTGCCTGTTCACCCCTAACTGCCTCTGCTGGCTGGCCTGATGCCCCTAACTGCTCCCCTGCCTGCCTGATTGCCCCTAACTGCCTCTGCCTGCTGGCCTGATTTCCCCCCAACCACTCTGCCCTGCCAGCCTGATTGCCCCCTAACTGCTCTCCCCTGCTGGCCTGATCGCCCCCTAACCCCTCTACCCTGCTGGCCTGATTGCCCCCTAACTGCTCTCCCCTGCCAGCCTGTTGGCCCCTAACTGCTCTCCCCTGCCAGCCTGATAGCCCCTAACCAACGCTGCCTCAGCCCCCACCACCATGGCTTTGTCCAGAAGGACGTCCGAAGATGCCCAGTCTAATTAGCATATTACCCTTTTGTTAGTATAGATTACACTATGCCAGTACATCAAACTATGGTAGTTGTATGATAAGTCTTGAAAAAAGCTATTGGGAGCCCTCCCATTTTGGTTTTCCTTTTCAAAGTTGTTTTGGCTATTAGAGGTTATTTGAATTACCATATGTATTTTTATTTTATTCATTTATTTTTTAGAACCAGCTTTGGATTTTTATTAAAAAACCTGATAGAATCATGATTGTATTTTATTTCTTTGAATTTATAGACCAACTTGTGGAGAATTAATATTTCAACAATATTGAGTCTTTAGATCCATGAATGTGTAATATTTATCTTGTCAATTATATATTGTTTAATTTTACTCAAAACATTTTATATTTTTAACATAAAATATAAAATATTTTGTTAAATTTCTCTATAGTTTTTTGTTTGTTTAGAGACTGTTGTAATATACTAGTAATTTATTATAGAACTTTATTTTCCTTTTGTTTGTTGCTAGTTGTGAAAATATAATTTTAAATATCTCCATTATGTCATATAAACTTGCTATATTCACATATAATCTAGTAGTTGTTTCTTAGGTTCCTTAGGATTTTCTATGTTTATTGTGTCATCTTTGAACAACAATAGCTTTATTGCTTCCTTCCAAACCGTTATTTATTTTTTATTTCTATGAAGTGCCTTATTGTACTGAGTAGGACTAACAATGTAATGTTTAATAGAAGTTGTTGCATTATTCCTAATATAAAAAAGAAAACATTCATTATTTCATTATTAAGTATACTCTTAGCTGAAGGTTTTCTATAGGTGTTTTTATTAAATTGAGTATGTTCTTTCTTTTCTAAAGACAGGATCAGAAACAATGTCAAGCTGTGTCATATTGGCACCTGAGAAAAGAGGAAAAATCAGTACTACTGATTTTTATATTAATTTTGTTTTTTACTAAAACAAAATACTTTTTTTTAAAATATATTTTATTGATTTGTTACAGAGAGGAAGGAAGAGGGATAGAGAGTTAGAAACATCGATGGGAGAGAAACATCGATCAGCTGCCTCCTGCACACCTCCCACTGGGGATGTGCCTGCAACCAAGGTACATGCCCTTGACCGGAATCGAACCCGGGACCCTTCAGTCCGCAGGCCGGCGCTCTATCCACTGAGCCAAACCAGTTAGGGCTAAAACAAAATACTTTATTAAATTTGCAATAAATTATCATTTATATTGATTGCTAATATTGCATTCCTTTAATTTTATGCCCAAGATGAGTGCATAGTTCTGTGAATGCTTTATATCTGGAAGTTTATTTATCCAGTATTATTATAGTCAGGTCACCTTCTTTTAAAAAATTATTTTTATTGTTGAAAGTATTACAGGTATCCTCCTTTTTCCCCCCATTGTCCCCACCACCCCACCCCCTCCCCTCCCAGGCCTTCACCACACTATTGTCTGTGTCCATGGGCTATGCAAAAATGCATATAAATTCCCCTGTTAATCTCTCCTCACCCACCTCCAACTTCACCTTCCCTCGAGATTCAACAGTCTGTTTCATGCTTCCATGTCTCTAGAACTATTTTGTTCATCAGTTTATTTTGTTCATTAGATTCCATATATGAGTGAGATCATGTGACACTTGTCTTTCTCTGACTGGCTTATTTTGCTTAACATAATATTCTTCAGGTTTCTCCATGCTGTTTCAAAGGGTAAGAGATCCTTCTTTTTTATTTGGGAATATATCCTTAGAATCCTGAAACACGAATTCAAAAGAATATATGCAATATATGTAAACACCAATGCATAGTATTCCATGATATACTAGTAAATGTAACACAGCCTTTTTATCCACTCATCTATTGATGGGCATTTGAGCTGTTTCCAGATCTTAGCTATTGTAATTTGTACTGCTATGAACACAGGGATGCATATATTCTTTCTGGTTGGTGTTTTGGGTTTATTAAGATAAATTCCTAGAAGTGGATAACTGGGTCAAATGGCAGTTCCACTTTTTCATTTTTTGAGGAAACTCCATACTATTTTCATGGTGGTTGCACCAGTCTGCATTCTCACTAGCAGTGAGAAGCAAAGTCTCAAACATCTGTTGTGGCAATTTGTTTGCTGATACATACCCTAGGGCAAGGAAAACTAAGGAGAAAATAAACAAATGGGGCTACATCAAAATAAAAAGCTTCTGCACAGCAAAATAAGCCATCAACAAAATGAAAAGGGAGCCCATTGCATTAGAGAACATATTTTCCAATGATGCATAAATTAAGAGGTTAATTTCCAAAATATATAAGGAACTCATACAACTTAACAAAAGGAAGACAAGCAATCCAATTAAAAATGAGCAAAGAACCTAAATACTAGTAGATACTTCTCCAAAGTGGACAAAGAGAGGGCCAAGGGACATATGAAAATATGCTCAAAGTCACTGACCATCAGAGAGATGCAAATTAAAACAACAATGAGGTGTTACCTCACACCTGTCAGAATGGCTATCATCAACAAATCAATACCTTCTTATGTTTGCTTTTAGCATGGTACATCTTTTTCATACTTTTACTACCATATTATCTGTGTATTTATATTTACACTAGAGGCCTGGTGCATGAAATTCGTGCACTTGGGGCTTGGGGGTTCCCCAGCCTGGTCTGTGCCCTCTCACAGTGCGGGAGCCCCGTGATCGATCTCTGCAAAAAGGTAGGCTCCGCCCACCCATCTGGGGCTCCTTGATGGATTGTCCCAAAGAGGTAGGCCGGAGCCGGGGGTCCTGCCTTCATCCCGTGCGGAGCCGCGGGATCCCCAGCATTGCCGCACACGCAGCGTCAAGTTCCCACCCACCCACATGCACCTCACCATGCATGCAGCCCCACTGACCCGTGCACACCAGCTGGCATTGTTCCCCCCAACTGCCCTTCCCTGCAGGCCTGGTCTCCCCCAACTACCCTCCCCTGCCGGCCCGGTCATCCCAACTGCCCTCCCCTACAGGCCTGATCACCCCCAGCTGCCCTCCCCTGCAGGCCTGGTCCCCTGCAACTGCCCTCCCCTGCATGCCTGGTTCCCCCCAACTGCCCTCCCCTGCAGGCCTGGTCACCCCTAACTGCCCTCCCCTGCAGGCCATCTTGTAGTGGCCATCTTGTGTCCATATGGGGGCATCCATCTTTGACCACATGGAGGTGGCCATCTTGTGTGTTGGAGTGACAGTCAATTTGCATATTACTCTCTTATTTGATAGGATATCACCTCTTGTAAATTATCTGACTTTTTATTCATTCTAAATTATTTGAAATTTTTTAGAGTATTTAGTTCCTTAACATTTATTTATGAACTAGAGGCCCGATGCACAAAATTTGCAGTCCCGGCTTCATCCGGAAGGATGTCTGGAAGGTCGTTCGGCTGTCTGGTCTAATTAGCATATTACATTTTATTATTATAGATACTAGTGACCGAGTGCATGAAATTCGTGCACGGGGGGTGGGGTGTCCCTCAGCGCAGCCTGCACCCTCTCCAGTCTGGGACCCCTTGGGCCTAAACCGGCAGTCAGACATCCCTCTCACAATCTGGGACTGCTGGCTCCTAACCGCTCACCTTCCTGCCTGCCTGATTGCCCCTAACTGCCTCTGCCTGCCTGCCTGATTGCCCCTATCCACTCTGCTTGCCAGCTTGCTCACCCCCAACTGCCCTCACCACCGGCCTTCTTGCCCCTAACTGCCTCCCCCACCAGCCTGATCAACCCCAACTGCCCCCCCAGCCAGCCTGCGTGGCTCCAACTGACCCCTCCTGCTGGCCTGCTCACCCCCAACTTCCCCCCCCCCCGCCGACCTGATCCCCCCCCCAACTGCCCCCTGTGCCGGCCTGATCACCCCCAACTGCCCTCCCCTCCTGGCCTGATTGCCCCTAACTGCATCTTCCTCATCCCTGCCACCATGGCTCTGTCCGGAAGGTCTCCCTGTCTAATTAGCATATTACCCTTTTATTAGTATAGATGGTTGGATTTATGTCCATTATTTTCGTGTTTGTTTTATTTTTGTTCTTTCTGTTTTGTTGAAATTGTTGCTGATCTCCTTATCCACTCCTTATCCTCTTACTATCCTCCTTTCTTGCCTTCTTTATAGTTGAATATTTTTATATAACCCCATTTTATTTCTTTTTGGCTCTTTAGCCATGTCTTCTTGCATTTTATTAGTGGTTGCTGTTGGGGTTACAATAAATGTTCTTAATTTACACAGTTCACTTAAAGTTAATATTGTACCATGTCATATAACATGTAAAAAAAATGTAGAAAACTTTAGGGTAAATGGGGGATAAATGGTGACAGAAAGACTTGACTTTGGATGGTGAAGACATTATACAATATACAGATAATGTATTATAGTATTGTACAATTGAAACCTATATAATTTTACTAACCACTGTCACCCCAATAAAGTCAATATAAGTTTCAAAAAGTAAAATATAGAAAATCATGCTACTATGAAATTATATTTAGCACCACCTACCCTTTATGCAATAGTTGGGATATATATTATATCTATATTGAGTAAAAATCTTACAATACAATTATATAAATTTTGTGTGTAGTGGTCATTCACAATGTAAAAAAAAATGAAAAGAAAAAATAGACTTTTATATTTACCTGTGCATAAATTAATTATTTTTTAATCTTCTGCGGTTTAGTTAAATTTTATTGGTAAAGTATAGTTGACATATAATGTTATATTACTTTCAGTTATACAACAAAGTGATTCTACACATATACCTTACTAGTGGCCCAGTACATGAAATTCGTGCACATTAACAGGGAATTAGCCCTGGCTGGTTTGGTTCAGAGGATAGAGCGTCAGCCTGCAGACTGAGGGGTCCCAGGTTCGATTCCGGTCAATGGCATGTACCTTGGTTTCAGGCACATCCTCAGTAGGAGGTGTGCAGGAGGCAGCTGATCGATGTTTCTCTCTCATCGATGTTTCTAACTCTCTATCCCTTTCCCTTCCTGTCTGTAAAAAATCAATAAAATATATTTTTTTAAAAAAGGGAATTAATTAGAGGAAATAATTTAATATTGCTATTTGCCCTTTTTCTATAATAGAAGTGTCAGAGATGAAATAAAATCAGTAAAATGTATATGAAAATCTCCCTCCTGTCAGAGTCTGGGGCACACCACTGGACCCAGAGTCAAGTCCCCGCCCACCCCTGTGTGCCTCGAAATTGCGGGAGACCTAGATCTGGCTGGCCCCACCCCCATTGGGCAGACCCAGACCCGGCCGGCCCCACCCCATCAAGCCTCACTGGGCGGGGGATGCAGCCTCAGGTCCCCTGGCCTGGCGCCAGGTGGGGGATGCAGCCTCACATCCACCATCAAGCCCCACCGGGTGGCGGACATGAGCCTCATGCCCCCCATCAAGCCCCACCTCCTGCTGATTGGTTGTTACATGTGAGGGCAATGATGACCATTTGCATATTAGCCTTTTATTATAATGATGATGCCATCACTGTGGTAAGTCTAATATCCATCTGTCATGTGCAAATATATTACAATATTAATGTCTGTATTCCCTGTAGTGTATATTATAGTCCCATGACTTATCTATTTTATAATTAGAAGTGTCCACTTTACCCTTCTTACCTATTCCCCAGTTCCCTTCACTCTGTTAACCATTAGTTTGTTCTTTGTATTTATCAGTCTATTGCTCTTTTTTTTAAAATTGAACATATAAGTAAAATTATACGGTATATGTCCTTCTCTGACTTATTTCATTTTGTTTAATATTCTTTATGTTTATCCATGTTGAGCTTCTATACATTGGCCATCGTAAGCCATACTGCAATGAACATAAGGTTGCATATATCTTTTTGAATTAGTATCTTCTTTTTCTTCATATAAATGTCCAGAAGTGAAATTGCTGGGTTGTATGTTAGTTTTATTTTTAATTTTTTGAGGAACCTTCACAGTGTTTTTCAAAGTGGATGTACCAATTTATAATTTCACCAACCATGCATGATGGTTCTTACTTCTCTACATCTTCCCCAAAACTTGATATTTGTTGATATTTAAATAAAAGCCATTTTGACATGTGTGAGGTGAATATCTCATTGTGGTTTTGCTTTGCATTTCCCAAATAATTAGTAATGTTGAACATCTTTTAATGTCTCTGTGGGCCAGCTGTACTTCTTCTTGGGAAAATGTCTATTCAGATCCTCTGCCCATTTGTAATTTAGAATGTTTTTTTTGTTGTTGTTGAGTTTTATGAAATCGTTTTGTATTTTGAAAATTAACTCCTTGTCAGAACTATCATTTACAAATATCTTCCCCTCATTTGGTTGATTGCGTTTTCATTTTTATTTTATTTTATTTTTAATTATCATCCAAGGATATTTTTTCCATTGATTTTTTAGAGAGAGTGGAAGGGTTGGAGAGACACAGAGAGAGAAACATTGATGTGAGAGAGACACATCAATTGGTTGCCTCCTGCAAGTCTTCTGACCAGAGCCAGGGATAGAGTCTACAACAGAATTACGTGCCCTTGACCTGCATTGAACCCATGACCCTTCAGTCCGTGGGCTGACCCTCCAACCACTGAGCAAACCGGCCAAGGCTCATTTTCTTGATGCTTTCCTTTTCTGTGAGGAACCTTTTTAGTTTAATGTAATCTTGTGTGTGTGTTTTTTTTAATTTTGTTTTTGTTTCCCTTACTATTGTGGTCAAATACATAAAAACTGCATTAAGAGTGATGTTCCAGAGCTTAGTTCCTATGTTTCTTCAATGTATTTTATGGTTTCTGGTCTTACTTTCGAGTTTTTAATATATTTTGTGTTATATTTTGTCTATGGCATAAGATAATGGACTTGTTTCATTCTTTTGTATGTGACTGTTCAGTTTATTGCAGAGGCTTTACTTTCTCCATTGTATGTTCTTGGCTCCTTTGTCATTTATTAGTTGTCTTTGGCGTTTTCACACAATTTTTGGGATCTCGTGACTTATTTCTGTAAAAAATTGGCATTGGGATTTAGATTGGGATTGTGAGAGTTCCAGTGGCTCAATTGGTTAGCGTGTGGTACTTACACAACATTGCATAGATAGGGATTGTGTTGAATCTGTGGAGTGGTTTGGGTAATATAAACATTTAACAACATTGTTTCTTCTTCAATTCTCATTCAACAGTGTCTTGCAATTTTCAGTGTACAGTTCTTTCACCTCCTTGGTTAAATTTATTTCTAGGTGTTTTTATTATTATTGTTGCAATTATAAATGGGGTTATTTTCTACATTTTTCTTTCTGCTAGCTTGTTGTTAGTATATAGAAATGCAACATTTTTGTATATTGAATTCATATCCTGCAACTTTATTTATTTTTACTATTTCTAATAGTATTTTGATAGATTCTTTAGTGTTTCTATATATAAAATCTTGTCATCCACAAATATTGATAGTTTTACTTCTTTTTGGATTTTTTTAATTACTTTTTTTGCCTAATTGCTATGGTTAGGACTTACAATACTATGTTGAATAGAGTGGGTATCCTTGTTTTGGTCCCAATCTTAGAGGAAAAGCATTCAATTTTGTACCATTGAGGATGATGTTTGCTGTGTGCTTGTCATATACTGCCTTTATTTTTCTGAGGTATTTTTCTTCTATACACATTTTATTGCGAGTTTTTATTAAAAATACATGTTGACTCTTGTCAGTTACTTTTGTTGCACCTATTGAGATGTTCAGATAATTTTCATCCTCCATTTTGTTAACATGATATGTCATATTGGTTGATTTGTAGATATTGAACCATTCTTGCATCCCTAGAATAAATTCCACTTGAGCATGGTATATAATTCTTTTAATGTATCATTGAATTTAGTTGCTAATATCTTGTTGAGGATTTTTATGTATATGTTCATCAGAGATATTGGCCTGTAATTTGTGTGTGTATGTTGTCCTTCTCTGGGTTTGATATCAGGTTAATATTTGCTTTGTAATATTTATTAAAATATTTCCTCATCTTCATTTTTTTTAAATACATTGAGAAGAATAGGTATTAAGTCTTCTTTGGAAGTTTGGTAGAATTAATTTGTGAAGCCATCTGGTACTGGGCATTTCAGGAAGGGGTTATTTTTTCAAATTTTATTTTATTTTACTGTTGACATTATTACAGATGTCTCCAATTTTCCACCCCTTTACACCGATTTGATTCTCCAAGCCCCTGCTCCACCCCAGGCCTTCATCGCACTCTTGTCCGAGTCTGTTGGTTATGCATACATGCATATGAGTTATTTGGTTAATCTCTTCCCATCTCCCTCTCCAACCTGCTGGAATATGTCAGTCTGTTAATCTTTCCATTTCCTTAGTAGTGTTTCATCAAATCAGATTTTCTATTTCTTTATGTCAGTCTATGGTGGTTGTATGATTCTAATAATTTATCCTTTTCTTCTAGGTTGTGCAATTTTGCAGTGTATAGCTTTTCATAATATTCTCTTAGTATCCTTTGTATTTCTATGGTAATTATTGTGACTTTTCCTCTTGTTTATGATTTTATTTTTGTGAACCTTCATTTTTCTTAGTGAGTTTAGCTAAAGATAATCAATTTTCTTTATCTTTTCAAAGAACCAGCTGCTATTTCCATTAATGTTTTATTTTCCTTTTAGTTGTTATTGTATTTATTTCTGCTCTGATTTTTATTCCTTCCTTCTATTGACATTGGGCTTCATTTTTTTTCTAGTTCTGTAAAGTGTAAGTTCAGATTGTTTATGTAGTATTTTCATTTTTTCTTGAGTTAGGTCTATACTGCTATAAACTTCCCTTTTAGTTCCAAGTTTGCTGCATTCCAAATATTTTAGTATGTCCTATTTTTATTTTCATTTGTTCCCATGTATTTTTTACTCCTTCCTTTATTTCTTTCTTGTCCCAATAGTTTTTTGTAGCATGTTGTTTAACCTCCACATATTTATGATTTTTCTTGCTTAGCTCTTGTAGATTTCTACTTTCATACTGTAGTTGTCAGAGAAGATGATCTTCATGATTTAAATTTTAAATCTATTGGGAGTTGTTTTGTGTCTATCCTTGAGAATGTTCCTTGTGCACTTGAGAAAAATGTGTATTCTTTTGCTTTTGTATGAAATCTTCTTTAAGTATCTATTAAGTCTATCAAGTGTATCATTTAAGGCTGATATTTCCTTGACATTCTATTTGAAGTTTTTTTTTTTCCATTGGTGTAAGTGGGGTGTTAAAGTCTCCTATTATTTTATTGCTATCAATTTCTTATTTTAGGTATGTTAATAATTGGTTCATATATTTTGTGTACTAAGTAGAATTTTGTGTACTAAATAGGATGTATAGATATTAAAAAATGGTATGTTTTCTTCATGGATTGTCCCCTTTATCATGATATAATGTTCATCTTTGTCTGTTGTTACTTTTTCCGGCTTGAAATTTATTTTGTCTGATATAGGTGTGGCTACCCAATTTCTTTTGGATAACATTTGTTTGGAGTAGCATCTTCCAACTCTTACTTTGAGTTTATGTTTGTGGTTGGAGCTGAGATGCATCTCCTGATGGCAGCATATAGTTGTGTCTTGTTTATAATCCATTCAAGTACTCTGAGCCTTTTGATTGGTAAGTTCAGTCTATTTACATTTAGAGTGATTATTGACTTATGAGGAGTTACTACTGCCATTATATATTTTGTGTTCTAATTGCTTTATATCTGTTGTATGTTTTCTTTTTGCTTCTGTCTGCTATTTTAGTTTGATTGTTTTCTTTGATGATTTTCACTCTCTTTTTATATGTATCCTATCTATGCTTTGCGTGTGTGTGTGGTTATCATGAGGTTTATATAAAAGGTCTCATAGATAAAATAGTTTTTTTCTGATAGCATCTTATTTCCTTTTGCCTATATAAGATTCATTCTTTTTTCCTTCCTTTTTTTTTCTTGTTGTCAATTTTATTTTGTGTGTTCATTGACAAATTGAAGAAGTTACTGTTATATATAATGCCTATTCCCTTTAATCCTTATGGTATAATTGTTTAACACTCTATTCTCTAGTAGACTTTCAATTTTCTGATTCTGTCAGTCTCTTCATCACTTTACTGAAAGTATTGGGTGCATTTGCCTTTTTGTTTCTGGTAGAAGAGCTTCTTTCAACATTAATTGCTATGCAGGTCTTGTGGTGAGAGCTCTCAGGTTTCTGGTTGTCTGGAAAACCTTAATTTCTCCTTCATATCTGAAGGATAACTTTTTTTAGTTCTATTATTATTGTATGGCAATTTTTAAGTTTCAGTATTTTGAACATGTCATTCCACTCTCTCCTGGCCTATGGAGTTTCTGCTGAGAAATCTGATGATAGCTGGATGAGGGTTACTTTGTAGGTTACTATCTCCCCCCATATCAGATGCCTTTAGAATTCTTTCTTTATCATTGATTTTGACAATTTTGATATAATATGTCTTGGAGAAGCTCTTTTTACATTGAAATAATTGTTTTATTAATTTCTTGCACTTCTATGTCCAGGTCATTCCCAGGTATGAGGAATTCTCATCTATTTTTTTTTTTAATGGCTCTCTGTTCCTTATCCCTCTCTTCTCCTTCTGGGATACCCATTATTTTTGTTTCCCTTTCCAGTGGAATTGATAATTCTTGTAGAGTTTATTCTTTTTCTTTTAATTTTACTACTCTCTCACCTTCATCCTGAATAATTTCTAGATTTCTACTTTGAACTCACTAATTCTCTCTTCCTTATGGTCTGCCCTATGTACAATGCTTTCTAATGCATTATTTATGTCATTTTTGAGTTCTTCAAGCTCCTAATTTTTTGTTTGGTATTATTTTAGAGTTCAACCTCTTTGGTAAAATTCTCCTTCTGCTTATTAATTTTATTCCAAAGCTCACTGAACTGCTTTTTTGAATTTTCTTGTATATTGCTGAGTTTTTGATGACAGGCTTTTTGACGGCTCTATCATTTATATCACAATCTTCTGGATTATAATTTTGGTTTCTGGACTATTGTGAATTTTTGTGATATGGTGTTAACATGATTACTTGTGGTGCTTGATGAGCTGCTATCCTGCTGACACAAGTGAGATAACAATAACTTTTCCTATTTAAGTACAGGTTTGTTTACTTTTTTAAAAATATGGTTTTTTATGGATTTTAGAGAGAGAGAAAGGAAGAAGAAGAGAGAGAAACATTGCTGTGAGAGAGAAACATCCATCTGCTGCCTCCTGCACCATCCTCATTGTGGAGGACAGCCCACAGCCCCTGCATGTGCTCTGATAGGGAATTGAACCGGTGAGCTTTTGGTTGCATGAGAGAACACTCAACCAACTGAGTCACACCAGCCAGGACTTTTTTTTTAATTGTTTGAAGTATTACAAATAGTAGTACATATGTCTCCTTTTTTTTTTTCCCATTGACCCCCGGCCTCCCCTTCCTCCTAGTACATGCCTTTACCCGCCCCCCCTCAGTGTCTTTTATCCATTGGTTATGCTTATATGCATGCGTATAAGTCCTTAGGTTGATCTCTTACAGCCCGCCCCCCCAGCCTCCTCTGCCTTCCCGCTGTAGTTTGACAGTCTGTTCAATGCTTCTTTGCCTCTGTATCTATTTTTCCCCATTTCTTTCCTTTAAAAAATCTTCCCTCTGCAGACTAGAAATAAACATATAATAACAAAAAATGTTTGAGTCTCAATTTCAATGTCCAACAATTCTGAGTCCCCGTTTCAATGTCAAACAGTTCCTTATGTGTACATGTCAGCAAAGATATCTGGATGGTGGGCACATGGTGGCAATGCAGGTCCGACCCTCTCTGGTTTGGTCCTAGGTAACCTGCTGCGTCGCACAGCTGCTGACTGCTAGCGTGGCAAGGCGTCGTCAGTGTCTTCCATCTCTGGACTGTTTCTCCTCTTGTCTTCGTGGTTGGAGCAGACCTGTCAATTCCTCTCTGTTGCAGGAATCCACATGGTCTTGGAGTTGTTTTCTGAAAATATGCAAACATATTCTCGACCAAAAGTTAATAAAGGAATCTTTTCTATATAATTGATTTGGGATCCTTTTTATTTTTGCCCAAACGATTTTCCTTTGTCTTATTTAGACACCATGTGTGTTTTTCATGGGTGTCTTGCTGTTAGCATTACAAATGAAAACTAATTTTGTAAAGTAAAAGTTTTCTAGATGTAATTTACTTATAGGATATTTTTCCTTACATGATATTACCCTACTACCCCCCCTTTTTTGATTAATGGAGGCTTTTGTAAATTTTATAATGCAGTCTTGATAACTTTAAATTTTAATTTTTTGCACAAAAATATGACTGCTTTAGTTTCATTGCATATTCAGGAATTTTACCATGAGATGAACTACCAATAGAAATTTTAGTTACCACATTAGGAACAGCTTTTTTTTTTTTTTTTCTTATGTATTTTAAATGTAACAATTCAACAGGTTGGTAGATGTCTGTCTTCTGTTTTCCAGTAGGTGGCAATATAGTGTACGTTTTTGTTTCTTCTGGGTGAGCTAATGTTTGAAAGTCAGAATTTTTTTTTCAGGTGGTTTTTTTTTGTTTGTTTGTTTTTTAATTCTTTATTGTTGAAGGTATTACATATTTCCCTTTTCCCCTGCATTGTCCTCTCCCAGCCTGCCTACACTCCCCAGCCCCAGCATTCACAGCCCCCATTGTCTGTGTTTATCGGTTATGCTTATATGCATACAAGTTCTTTGGTGGATCTCTTAATAAACCCCCACCCTCCCCTGCCTTCCTTCTAACTTTTGATGGTCTATTCGATGATTCTGTGTCTCTGGATATATTTTTGTTCATTGGTTTATGTTGTTCATTATATTCCACAAATGAGTAAGATCATGTGCTATGTATCTTTCTCTGACTGGATTATTTCGCTCAGCATAATGCTCTCCAGGTCCATCCATGCTGTTGCAAAGGTAAGAGTTCTTTCTTTTTTACAGAAGCATAGTATTCCATTGTGTAGATGTACCACTGTTGTTGTTTTTTTAATTCTTTATTGTTTAAAGTATTACATATAGTATTAAATATGTCTCCTTTTTCCCACAGTGACCTCTAGCTAACCACCCCCATCCCCCAGCACATGCCCTCACCTCCCTAGTGTCTGTGTCCATTGGTTATGCTTATATGCATGCATACAAGTCCTTTGGTTGATCTCTTACCCCCGCCCCCCACCTTCTCTCTGAGGTTTGTCGATCTGTTAGATGCTTCTATGTCTCTGGATCCATTTTTATTCATCAGTTTATGTTGTTCATTATATTCCATAATTTAGTGAGATCATGTGATATTTATATTTCTCTGACTGGTTTATTTCACTTAGCATAATGCTCTGCATGTCCATCTATGTTGTTGCAAATGGTAAGAGTTCTTTCTCTTTTACAGCAGCGTAGTATTCCATTGTATAGATTTACCACTGTTTTTTAATCCACTCATCTGCTGATGGGCACTTAGGCTGTTCCCAAATATTGGCTGTTGTTAATTGTGCTGCTGTGAACATAGGGATCCACATATTCATTCTGATCGGTGTTTCTGATTTTTTGGGATATATTCTTAGGAGTGGGATTACTGGGTCAAGTGGGAGTTCCATTTTAATTTTTTAAAGATATATTTTATTGAATTTTTACAGAGAGGAAGAGAGAGGGATAGAGAGTTAGAAACATCAATGAGAGAGAAACATCGAGTGAGAAACATCGATCAGCTGTCTCCTGCAAACCCCCTACTGGGGATGTGCCCGCAACCAAGGCACATGCCCTTGACCAGAATCAAACCTGGGACCCTTCAGTCCAAAGGCTGATGCTCTATCCCCTGAGCCAAACCAGTTAGGGCCATTTTTTATTTTTTGAGGAAACTCCATACTGTTTTCCACAGAGGCTGCACCATTCTGCATTCCCACCAGCAGTGTATGAGGGTTCCCTTTTCTCTAATCCTTGTCAGCACTTGTCATTTGTTGATTTGTTGATGATAGCCATTCTGACAGTTGTGAAATGGTACCTCATTGTTGTTCTGATTTGCATCTCTCAGATGATTAGTGACTTTGAGCTTTTTTTCATATGTCTCTTGGCCTTCTGTATGTCCACTTTCAAAAAAGTATCTATTTAAGTCCTTTGCCAATTTTTGTATTGAATTATTTATCTTCCTTTTGTTAAATTGTATAAGTTCCCTATAAATTTTGGTGATTAAACCTTTATCAGATGTTACATTGGCAAATCTGTTCTACCATGCAGTGGGTTTTCTTGTTGTTTTGTTGATGGTTTGTTTTGCTGTGCAAAAGCTTTTTATTTTGATGTAGTTCCATTTGTTTATTTTGTCCTTTGTTTCTATTGTCTTAGGAGATGTCAGTAAATATTGCTACAAGCTATCTCTCAAATTTTGCTGCCTATGTATTCTTCTAAGATTTTTATGATTTAATTACTTACATTTAAGTCTTTTATCCATTTTGAGTTTATTTTTGTTTATGGTGTAAGTTTGTGGTCAAGTTTCATTTTTTTTGCAAGTATCTGTCCAATTTTCCTAACACCATTTATTGAAGAGACTGTCTTGACTCTATTGTATGCTCTTGCCTTTTTTGTCAAATATTAATTGAGCTTAATGGTTTGGGTCAATTTCCAGATTCTCTGTTCTGTTCCATTGGTCTATGTGTCCGTTCTTGCACCCGTACCTTGCTGTTTTGAGAACAGTGGCTTTGTAATATAACTTTATGTATGGTATTGTGATCCCTCCAACTTTGTTCTTTTTTCTCTGGATTGCTGTGGCTATTAGAGGTATATATTTTTTTTAATCCCATATAAATTTTTAAAGAGTTTGTTCTAGATCTGTGAAATATGCCACTGGTATTTTAATAGGGATTGTGTTGAATCTATAAATTGCTTTGGGTAGTATGGACATTTTAATGATGTTGATTCTACCAATCCTTGAACACAGTATGTTCTTCCATTTGTTCATATCTTCCTCTATCTCTTTTTTCAACATCTTGTAGTTTTCTGAGTACAGGTCTTTTACCTCCTTAGTTAAGTTTATTCCTAGGTATCTTAATTTTTAATCTGGCATTTTTCACCTTCTATTGTCTCTGCAAGAGGAGTCCCAGGTGCCCTATTTTTATTTATTTATTTTATCTTTATTGTTGAAAGTATTACAGATGTCCCCCTCCTTTTTTTCCCATCAACCTCCTCCACCCACCCCTCCCATGCTTTCTCCCATATGTGCCCTTGTCATGCTACTTGTGCCTCCAGTTCTCTGATGCCTTGCTGCTGCCAGTATCACTGCAGTCACAGTTTTATCTGCAGTCATGGGTAATGCTGACAGGGACACAGTTATAGTGTGTGCCCTCACTCTGTCTGTAGTCATCTGGGTCTTAATCAATGCTGTTGTGTCTGAGAGATGAGGCAGGTGCTGGGGGAAGGTTGCAAGACCTACTGCTGCTACTGCCCTGAGCCCTGTGGCCACTGGCACCATTGTGATTGAGAGGCTCGTGTCACATGTGTCATCTCTGCTACTGCTACAAAGCTCTACAGAGATATTGAACTACCACTTCTAGGGGCAAAGACACATTCAGAGGCACCAATGCCACTGCTGCCTTTCTTTTTCTTTTCCAGGGCCCTGTAGAGGAGCTGTAATTGTGGATCCTATATCCACCTCTGCTACCATGCTTTCTCTGGCTGGAGGTTCAGCCTCCATGGCCAGGGGACTGGTTAGTGGCTGTCATACCTGTTATTCCTTCAGTTTTGTTTCCCTTATACCTTCGGATCCACACACCTTTGTATGTACAGACATAGATTTTCAGCAGCCCTATTATTAAGCAGACGAATCTTTGTTAAATTATAAATGTCTCACTAGTGGTGATTAAAGGAGAGAGGCAAAGAGAACAATCTCACTCCACCATGTTGGTGGCCTCAGTCCTGATAGTGGTGCATTACCATTGTTTTGCATGTGGCTGTCCAGTTTTTCCAACATGAATTATTGAAGGGATTGTACTTTCTCCACTGTATATCCTTGGCTCCTTGGTCATAAATTAACTTACCACATAAGTGTGGGTTAATTTCTGGGCTCTCCATTCTTTTCCATTTATCTATGTGACTTTTTGTTTCAATATTACATTGTTTTGATTACTGTAGCTTTCTAATATAGTTTGAAGTCAACAGTGTGATGTTTCCAGCTTTGTTCTTTCTCAAGATTGCTTTAGTCTACACAGAGTATTTTGTAGTTTCATGAAAAATTTAGGATTATTTGATCTATTTTTTCAAAACGCCACTAGAAACTTGTAAGTGATTGTATTGAATATGCATATTGCTTTAACATGGGCATTTTTCTAATATTAAATTTTCCAATCCATAAATATGGAATATGTTTTCATATTTGTTTATTCTTTAGTTTATTTCATTAATATCATAGTTTTCAGTGTACAGGTCTTCCATCTCCATCATTGAAGTTATTCCTAGGTATTTTATTCTTTTCAATGGATTCATAAATAAAATGTTTTATTAATTTCTCTTTCTTAGTTATTGGTGCATAAAAGTGCAACAAATACTTGCATGTTAATTTGATATCCTACAACTTAACTGAACTCTTTAATTCTAACAGGTTTTTTTGGAGAGGTATTTAGGCTCTCTGTATATATCATGTTATCTGGAAATATTGACAGTTTTACTTCTTTTTTTATCTGTGAAATATGCCATTGGTATTTTAATGGAGAGTGCATTGAATCTATAGATTGCTTTGTGTAGTATGGATATTTTAATGATGTTGATTCTACCAATCCATGAACATGGTATGTTCTTCCATCTGTTTACATCTTCCTCTATCTCTTTTTTCAGTGTCCTGTAGTTTTCTGTGTATAGGTCTTTTAACTCCTTGGTTAGCTTTATTCCTAAGTATCTTAATTTTTTTGGTGTGATGGAAAATGGGATTGCTTTTTTTAGCCTCTCTTTCTGTAAGTTCACTGTTGGTGTATAGAAATGCCATAGATTTCTTGGCGTTAATTTTGTATCCTGCTACATTGCCGAATTCATTAATTAAGTCTGTTAGTTTTTTAATGGAGTCTTTCGGGTTTTTTATGTACAATATCATGTCATCTGCAAATAAGGACACCTTTACTTCTTTTCCAATTTGGATGCCTTTTATTTCTTCTTCTTGTCTAATTGCAGTGGCTAATACTTCCAGTACTATGTCAAACAGGAGTGGTGAGAGTGGGCATCCCTGTCTTGTTCCTGTTCTTAGGGGAAATGGTTTTAGTTTTGGCCCATTGAGTATGATGTTAGCTGTGGGTTTATTATATATAGCTTTTATTATGTTGAGGTATGATCCTTCTATTCCCACCTTGTTGAGAGTTTTTATCAAGAAAGGGTGTTGGATTTTGTCAAATGCTTTTTCTGCATCAATTGATATGACTATGTGATTTTTATCTCTCAATTTGTTTATGTGATGTATCACATTTATTGATTTGCGGATATTGTACCATCCTTGCATTCTTGGGATAAACCTTACTTGGTCATGGTGTATGATCTTTCTGATGTACTGCTGGATCCAATTGGCTAGGATTTTGTTGAGGATTTTGGCATCTACATTCATGAGGGATATTGGCCTGTAATTCTCCTTCATTGTGTTGTCTTTATCTGGTTTTGGTATTAGGGTGATGCTGGCTTCATAGAAGGAGCTTGGAAGTGTTCCTTCCTCTTGAATTTTTTGGAATAGTCTGAGGAGGATAGGTTTTAGTTCTTCCTTGAATGTTTGGTAAAACTCTCCTGTGAAGCCGTCTGGCCCCGGGCTTTTGTTTGCTGGAAGCTTTTTGATGACTGCTTCAATTTCTTCCATAGTTACTGGCATATTGAGCTGTTTAGATTCTTCCTGATTGAGTTTTGGAAGGTTATATTTTTCTAGGAATATGTCCATTTCCTCCAGGTTGTCCAGATTGTTGGAATAGAGTTGTTCATAGTATTTTTTAACAATCCTTTGTATTCCGGTGCGGTCTGTTGTTATTTCACCTCTTTCATTTCTGATTTTGTTTATTAGGGACCTCTCTCTTTGCTTCTTGGTGAGCCTGGCTAGAGGTTCATCAATCTTGTTTATCCTTTCAAAGAACCAGCTCTTGGTTTTGTTGATCTTTTGTATTGTTTCTTTGGTCTCTATGTCGTTTATCTCCGCTATGATCGTTATTATTTCCTTCCTTCTGCTTACACTGGGCTTTTCTTGTTGCTCTTTTTCTAACACTTTGAGTTGTAGGGTTAGGTAATTTATTACCATTGTTTCTTGTTTTTTGCAGTAGGCTTGTAGAGCTATGCACTTCCCTCTCAAGACTGCTTTCGCTGTGTCCCACAGATTTTGGATTGTAGTGTTTTCATTGTCATTTGTTGTCATGATGTTTTTTATTTCTTCTTTGATCTCTCTGGTAACCGAGTCATTGTTTAATAGCATGCTGTTTAGTCTCCATGTGTTTGATTTCTTTGGGTTGTTTTTATTGTAGTTGATTTCCAGTTTATGCCACTGTGGTCTGAGAAGATGCTTGATATGATTTCTATCTTCTTGAATTTGAAGAGACTTTGCCTATGACCCAACATATGGTCTATCTTTGAAAATGACCCATGTGCACTTGAGAAGAATGTATATTCTGTGGCTTTGGGGTGAAATGATCTGAAGATTTCAATTAATTCCATTTGATCTAGTGAGTCATTTAGAATTGATGTTTCTTTGCTGATTTTTGTTTAGAGGATTTGTCCCATGGTGATAGTGGGGTATTAAAGTCTCCTACTATGATTGTATTGCTGTCAATCTCTCCCTTGATATCCTCCAGGAGTTTTTTTATGTATTTTGGGTGCTCCTGTATTGGGTGCATATATGTTTACCAGAGTTATTTCTTCTTGTTGGATTGCTCCCTTTAGTATTATGAAGTGGCCTTCCTTATCTCTTGTTATGTTCTTCACTTTGAGATCTAATTTGTCAGATATAAGTATTGCTACCCCAGCTTTTTTTTCAGTTCCCTTTGCCTGGAAAACCTTTTCCATCCCTTCACCCTCAGTCTGTGTGTATC